>NW_028301578.1:17017500-17317500 GCF_042242905.1 Orbicella faveolata | reverse complement strand
TACTCTTTCAGTCTTAAAGTGAAGTGGGGCTATATTTCGGCCCACAAGCTCCAAAGTGGGCGTTCAAAAAGTTATGCTCTGCGCATTTCAGTGAAAACCAAGGCCATCCGGAGTTAGTTTAGAGTCCCCCGGGCTGGAAAATATCCCAAAAGTCGCGTGAAATCGAGCTGAACTTGGTCTAACTCACGATGCGCGTGAGGCGGTCTCGGCTACTATTTCAATCTGAAAGTGAAGTGGGATTCTATTTCGGCCCAGAAGCTACAAAGAGAGTGTTCAAAAAGCTTTCCTTTGTCCATTTCACTGAAAACCAAGGCCATCAGCAGTTAGTTTAGAGCCCGCGGAAATGGAATATATCCCCTAAGTTCCGGGAAACCGAACCGAAGTTGGTCAAAATCACGATGCGCCTAAGACGGTCTCGGCTACTCTTTCAGTCTTAAAGTAAAGTGGGGCTATATTTCGGCCCAGAAGCTCGAAAGTGACCCTTTAAAAAGTTACGCTTTGTGCATTTAACTGCAAACCAAGGCCATCAGGAGTTAGTTTAAAGTCCCCCGGACTGGAAAATATCCCCCAAGTTCCGGGAAATCGAGCTGAACTTGGTCAAAATCACTATGCTCGTATGGCGGTCTCGGCTACTATTTCAGTCTTAAAGTGAAATACGGTTGTATTTCTGCCCAGAAACTCGAGACTCAGCGTTCAAAACGTTTTCCTGTGTGCATTTCACTGCAAACCAAGGCCATCAGGAGTTAGTGTAGAGTCCCCGGGACTTGAAAATATCGCCAAAATTCTAGAAAATCGAGCGGAAGTTGCTCAAAATCACGATGCGCGTAAGGCGGTCTCGCCTACTCTTTCAGTCTTAAAGTGAAGTGGGGCTATATTTCATCCCAGAAGCTCGAAGATAAGTGTGCAAAGAGTGTTACTGTGTTTATTTCACTGCAAACCAAGGCCATCAGGAGTTAGTTTAGACTCCTCGGACTGGAAAATATGGCCCAAGTTCGGGGAAATCGAGCCGAATTTTGTCAAATTCACGATGCGCGTAAGGCGGTCTCGGCTACTCTTTCATTCTTAAAGTGAACTGGGGCTATATTTCGGCCGAGAAGCTAGAAAGTGAAAGTTCAAAAAGTTTTGCTGTGTTCATTTCACTGCAAACAAAGGCCATCAGGAGTTAGCTTAGACTCCTCGGGACTGGAAAATATCGCCCAAGTTCGGAGAAAATCGAGCCGAATTTTGTCAAAATCATGATGCGCGTAAGGCGGTCTTGGCTACTCTATCATTCTTAAAGTGAACTGGGGCTATATTTCGGCCCAGAAGCTAGAAAGTGAAAGTTCAAAAAGTTTTGCTGTGTCCATTTCACCGCAAACCAAGCCACATCAGGAGATAGTTTACAGTCTCCGGGACATCAAAATATCCCTCTAGTTCCGGGAAATCGAGCCGAAGTTTGTCAAAATCACGATGCGCGTAAAGCAGTCTCGGCTACTCTTTTAGTCTTAAAGTGACGTGGCTGTATATTTCGTCCCAGAAGCTCGAAAGTGAGCGTTCAAAAAGTTATGCTCTGCGCATTTGAGTGCAAACCAAGGCCTTCCGAAGTTCGTTTAGAGTCCCCCGGAGTGGAAAATATCCCAAAAGTTGCGTAAAATCGAGCTGCACTTGGTCTAACTCACGATGCGCGTGAGGCGGTCTCGGCTACTATTTCAGTCTGAAAGTGAAGTGGGATTCTATTTCGGCCCAGAAGCTACAAAGAGAGTGTTCAAAAAGCTTTCCTTTGTCCATTTCACTGAAAACCAAGGCCATCAGGAGTTAGTTTAGAGCCCGCGGAAATGGAATATATCCCCCAAGTTCCGGGAAACAGACCCGAAGTTGGTCAAAATCACGATTTGCGCAAGACGGTCTCGGCTACTCTTTCAGTCTTCAAGTAAAGTGGGGCTATATTTCGGTCCAGAAGCTCGAAAGTGAGCGTTCAAAAACTTTCGCTGTGTCCATTTCACTGAAAACCAAGACAATCAGGAGTTAGTTTAGAGTCCCCGGGACTGGAAAATATCCCCCAAGTTCCGGCAAATCGAGGCGAAGTTGGTCAAAATCACGGTGCGCTTAAGGTGGTGTCGGCTACTCCTTCAGTCTTAAAGTGAGGTAGGGCTCTATTTCGGCCCACAAGTTCAAAGCTGAAAAAAAAAATTACTGTGTCTATTTCACTGCAAACCAAGGCTATCAGGAGTTAGTTTAGAGTCCCCACGAGTGGAATGTATTTCCCAAGTTCCGGAAAATCGAGAAGACGTTGGTCAAAATCACGATGCGCGTAAGACGGTCTCGGCTACTCTTTCAGTCTTAAAGTGAAGTAGGGCTATATTTCGGCCTAGAAGCTCAAAAGTGAGCGTTCAAAAAGTTTTGCTGTATCCATTTCAATGCAAACCAAGGCCATCAGGGGTTACTTAAGAGTCCTCGGGACTGGAAAATATTTCCCAAGTTCCGGTAAATCGAGCCGAAGTTGGTCAAAATCACGATGTGCGTAAGGTGGTCTCGGCTACTCTTTCAGTTTCAAAGTGAAGTGGGGCAATATTTCGGCCCAGAAGCTCGAAAGTGAGTGTTTAAAAAGTTTTGCTCTGTCACTTTCAGTGCAAAACAAGACGATCAGAAGTTAGTTTAGAATCCCCGGGACTGGAGAATATCCCCCAAGTCCCGGGAAATCGAGCCGAAGTTGATCAAATTCATGATGCGCGTAACGTGGTCTCGGCTACTGTGTCAGTCCTAAAGTGAAGTGTGGCTATATTTCGGTCCACAAGCTAGAAAGTGAGCGTTCAAAAAGTTTTGCTGTGTCCATTTCACTGCAAACCAAGGCCATCAGGAGTTAGTATAGAGTCCCCGGGACTGGAAAATATTCTCCAAATTCCAGGAAATCGCGCCGAAGTTCGTCAAAATTACGATGCGCGTAACGGGCACTCGGCTATTCTTTCAGTCTTAAATTTAAGTAGGGCTATATTTCGGCCCTGAAGCTCGAAGGTGAGCGTTCAGAATGTTTTGCTGTGTTCATTAAACTGCAAACCAAGGTCATCGGGAGTAAGTTTAGCGTCCCCGGGACTTGAAATTATTCGCCAACTTCCGGGAAATTGAGCAAAAGTGGCCCAAAATCACGATGCGCGTAAGGCGGTCTCGGCTACTCTTTCAGTCTTAAAATTAAGGGGGGCTATATTTCGACCTAGAAGCTCGAGACTGGGCGTCCGCTAATTTTACCTGTGTCCATTTCACTGACATCTTAGGCCATCCGGAGTTAGTTTAGAGTCCTTGGGACTGGAAAATATTTCCCAAATTCTGGCGGATCGAGCCAAAGTTGCTCAAAATCACGATGCGCGTAAGGCGGTCTCGGCTACTCTTTCAGTCTTAAAATGAAGTGGGGCTATATTTCGGCCGACAAGCTCAACACCGAGCGTGCGCTCCTTTTGCCTGTGTACATATCACTGAAAACTAAGTTCATCAGGAGTTAGCATAGAGTCCTCGGGACTGGAAAATATTGCCCGAATTCCTGCAAATCGAGCCAAAGATGCTCAAAATCACGATGCGCGTAAGGCGGTCTCGGCTACTCGTTTACTCCGAAAATGAAGTGGGGCTATATTTCGGTTCTACAAGCTCGACACCGAGCGTGCTCTCCTTTTACCTGTGTCCATTTCACTAAGAACTAAGTCCATCAGGAGATAGTTTAGAATCCTCGAGACTGGAAGCTATCCTCCAAGTTTCGGCAAATTGAGCCATACTTTCTTAAAATTACGATAAGCCTACGGCAGTTTCGTTTACTCTTTCAGTCTTAAAATGAACTGGGGCTACATTTCGGCCTAGAAGCTCGACACCGAGCGTGCGCTCCTATTAGCTGTGACCATTTGACTGAAAACTAAGGCCATCAAGAGTTAGGGTAGAGTCCCCGGGACTGGAAAATATCCCCCAAGTTTTGGCAGATCGAGCCATAGTGGCTAAAAGTTTCGATGCGCTTAAGGCGGTTTCGTGTACACTTTCAGTCTTAAAATAAAGTGGGGCTATATTTCGGCCTACAACCTGGTAACCTAGCGTGCGCCCCTTTTACCTGTGTCCATTTCACTAAAAACCAAGGCATTCAGGAGTTAGTTTAGAGCTTCCGGGAGTGGAAAATATCCCCCAAGTCCCAGGAAATTAAGCCGAAGCTCGACAAAATTACCATGCGCGTAAGGCGGTCCCGGCTACTCTTTCAGTCTTAAAGTGAAGTGGGGCTATATTTCGGCCCAGAAGCTCGAAAGTGAACGTTCAAAAAGTTTGGCTGTGTCCATTTCACTGCAAACCAAGGCCATCAGGAATTACTTTAGAGTCCTTGGGACTGGAATATATCCCCGAAATCTCGGGAAATCTAGCCGAAGTTCGTCAAAACCACGATGCGCGTAAGACGGTCTGGGCTACTCTTTCAGTCTTAAAGTGAAGTGGGGCTATATTTCGGCTCAGAAGCCTCGAAGGGGAGCGTTCAAAAAGTTTTGCTCTCTCCATTTCAATGGAAACCAAGGGAATCAGGAGTTACTTTAGAGACCCCGGTACCGGAAAATATCCCCTAAGTTCCGGGAAATCGAGCCAAAGTTGGTCACAATCACGATAAGCGTAAGGCGGTCTCGGCTACTCTTTCATTCTTAAAGTGAACTGGGGCAATATTTCCGCCCAGAAGCTTGAAAGTGAGCGTTCAGAAAGTTGTGCTGTGTCCATTTCACTCCAAAGCAAGGCCATCAGGAGTTACGTTAGAGTCCGCGGGACTGTAAAATATCCCCCAAGTTCCGGGAAATCGAGCCGAAGTTGGTCAAAATTACGATGCGCGTAAGCCGGTCTCCCCAACTCTTTCAGTCTTAAAGTAAAGTGGGGCAATATTTCTGCCCAGAAGCGCGAAAGTGAGTGCTTAAAAAGTTTTGCTGTGTCCATTTCACTGCAAACCAAACCAACCAGGAGTTAGTTTAGAGACCCAAGGAGTGGAAAATATCCCCGAAATTCCGGCAAATTTAGCCGAAGTTTCTCAAATTCACCAGGGCGTAAGGCGGTCTCGGCTAATCTTTCAGTCTTAAGGTGAAGTGGGGCTATATTTCGCCCCAGAAGCTTCAAAGTGAGCGTTCAAAAAGTTTTCCTGTGTCAATTTCACTTCCAACCAAAGCCATCAAGAGTTAGTTTAGAGTCCCGGGGACTGGAAAATATCCCGTAAGTACCGAAAAATCGAGACAAAGTTTGGCAAAATAAATAAGCGCATAAGGCCGTCTCGGCTACTCTTTTAGTGTTAAAATAAAGTGGGGCTCTATTTCGGCCCAGAAGCTCCAAAGTAAGGGTTCAAAAAAATTTGCTGTGTCCGTTTCACTGGAAACCAAGGCCATCAGGAGTTAGTTTAGTGTTTCCGGGACTGGAATATATCCCCCAGGTTCAGGGAAATCGAGCCGAAGTTAGTCAAAATCATGATTTGCGTAAGACAGACTCGGCTACTCTTACTCTTAAAAAGAAGTGGGGCTATATTTCGGCCCAGAAGCTCGAAGGTGAGTCTTCACAACGTTTTGCTCTGTCAGTTTCAATGCAAAGCAAGGCGATCAGGAGTTAGTTAGAGTCCCCGGGACTGGAAAATATCCCCCAAGTTCCGGGATATCGATCCGAAGTTGGTCAAAATCACGATGCGCGAAACGCGATCTCGGCTATTGTTTCAGTCTTAAAGTGAAGTGGGGCTATATTTCGGCCCAGAAGCTCGAAAGTGACCGTTTAAAAAGTTACACTTTGTGCATTTAACTGCAAACAAAGGCCATCAGGAGTTAGTTTAAACTCCCCCGGACTGGAAAATATGTCCCAAGTTCCGGGAAATCGAGCTGAACTTGGTCAAAATCACGATGCGCGTAAGGCGGTCTCGGCTACTATTTCAGGGTTAAAGTGAAGTGGGCTTCTATTTAAGCCCACAAGCCAGAAGGTGAGTGTTAAAAAAGTTCTGCTATGTCCATTTCGCCGAGAACCAAGGCCATAAGGAGTTAATTTAGAGCTCGCGGGACTCGAATATATCCGCCAAGCTCCCTGAAAGCGACCCGAAGTTGGTCAAAATCACGAGTCGCGCAAGACGGTTTCGGCTACTCTTTCAGTCTTAAAGTAAAGTGGGCTATATTTCGGGCAAGAAGCTCGAAAGTGAGCGTTCAAAAAGTTTTGCTGTATCCATTTCAATGGAAATCAAGACGATCAGGAGTTAGTTTAGAGTCTCCGGGACTGCAAAATATCCCCCCAATTTCGGGAAATCAAGCCGAAGTTGGTCAAAATTACGATGCGCGCAAGGCGGTCTCAGCTATTCTTTCAGTCTTAAAGTCAAGTTGGGCTATATTTTAGGCCAGAAGCTCGAAGATAAGCGTTCAAAGAGGTTTTGCATTGTCCATTTCACTGCAAACCAATTCCATCAGGAATAAGTTTAGAGTGCACAGAACTGGAAAATATTCCCTAACTTCCGGCAAATCGAGCCGAAGTTGGTCAATATCACAATGCGTGTAAAGCGGACTCGGCTCATCTTTCACTCTTCAAGTGAAGTGGGGCTATATTTGGGCCCAGAAGCTCGAAACTTTGCTTTCAGAAAGTTTGGCTGTTTCAATTTCACTGCAAAACAAGGCCATCCGGACTTAGTTTAGAATGCCCGCGACTAGAAAATATCCCCCAAGTCCCGCGAAATCAAGCCGAAGATGGTCAAAATCACGATGCGCGTAAGGCGGTGTCGGCTACTCTTTAAGTCTTAAAGTGAAGTGGGGCTATGTTTCGGCCCAGAAGCTCGAAAGGAAGCGTTCAAAAAGTTTTGCTGTGTCCATTTCACTGCAAACCCAGGCCATCAGGAGTTAGTTTAGAGTCCCCGGGAATAGAAAATATCCCCCCAATTCCGGGAAATCGAACCGAAGTTGGTCAAAATGAAAATTCGCGAAAGGCGGTCTCAGCTATTCTTTCAGTCTTAAAGTGAAGTTGGGCTATATTTTAGGCCAGAAGCTCGAAGATAAGCGTTGAAAAAGGTTTTGCTGTCTCCATTTCACTGCAAACCAAGGCCATCAGGAATAAGTTTAGAGTCCACAGAACGGGAAAATATTCCCTAATTTCCTGCAAATCCAGCCGAAGTTGGTCAAAATCACGATGCGCGTAAGGCGGAGTTAGTTTAAAGTCCCCCGGACTGGAAAATATCCGCCAAGTTCCGGGAAATCGAGCTGAGGTTGGTCAACATCACGATGCCTGTAAGGCGGACTCGGCTCATCTTTCACTCTTCAAGTGAAGTGGGGCTATATTTCGGCCTAGAAGCTCGAAACTTTGCTTTCAAAAAGTTTGGCTGTTTCAATTTCACTGCAAAACAAGGCCATCCGGACTCAGTTTAGAATCCCCGGGACTAGAAAATATCCCCCAAGTCCCGCGAAATCAAGCCGAAGATGGTCAAAATCACGATGCGCGTAAGGCGGTGTCGGCTACTCTTTAAGTCTTAAAGTGAAGTGGGGCTTTGTTTCGGCCCAGAAGCTCGAAAGGAAGCGTTCAAAAAGTTTTGCTGTGTCCATTTCACTGCAAACCCAGGCCATCAGGAGCTAGTTTAGAGTCCCCGGGACTGGAATATATCCCCCAAGTTCCGGGAAATCGAGCCAAATTTGGTCAAAATCACCATGCGCGTAAGCCGGTCTCGGCTACTCCATCAGTCTTAAAGTAAAGTTGGGCTATATTTTGTTCCAGAAACTCACAACTGAGCGTTTAAAAAGTTCTGCTAAGTCCACTTCACATCAAACCACGACAATGAGGAGTTAGTTTAGAAATCCCGGGACTAGAAAATGTCCTCGGAGTTGCGGCAAATCGAGCCGAAGTTGGTGAAAATCACGATGCGCGGAAGGCGTTCTTTGCTACTCTTTCCGTCTTAAAGTGAAATGGGGCTATATTTCGGCCTAGAAGCTCGACACCGTGCGAGCGCTCCTTTTATCTGTGTCCATTTTAGTAAAAATTAAGGCCATCAGAAGTTAGTTTAGAGTCCCCGGGACTGTAAAATATCAACCAAAATCCGGCAAATCAACCAAAGTTGCTGAAAATCACGACGTGCGTAAGAGTTTATGGCATTCTTACCGTTTTAAATTAACGTGGGGCTATATTTCGGCCTAGAAGCTCCACACCTAGCGTCCGCTTCGTTTACCTCTGTCCTTTTCACTTAATAATACGGCAATCAGGAGTTAGTTTAGAGTCTCCGGAACTGAAAAATATCCCCCTAGTTCTCGCAAATCCAGCCAAAGATGCTCAAAAATCACCATTCGCGTAAGGCGGTCTCGGCTACTCTTTTAGTCTTAAAATGAAGTGGGGCTATATTTCGGCCTAGAAGCTCGACACCTAGCTTGCGCTTCTTTAACCTGTGTCCATTTCAGCAAAAAATAAAGACATCAGGATTTAGTTTAGAGATTCCGGCACTGGAAAATATCCCCCAATTTCCGGAAAATCGAGCCGAAGTTGATCAAAATCACGATGCGCGTAAGGCGGTCTCGGCTACTCTTTCAGTCTTGAAGTGAAGTGGGGCTACATTGCTGCCCAAGAGCTTGAAAGTGAGCGTTTAAAAAGTTATGCTGTGGCCAATTCACTGCAAAGCAAGGCAATCAGGTGTTAGTTTCGAGTCCGCCGGATTTGAAAATATCCCCCAAGTACCGGGAAATCGGGCCTAAGCTGGTCAAAACCACGATGCGCGTAAGGCGGTCGTTGCTACTCTTAAAGTCTTAAAGTGAAGTGGGGCTATATTTGGGCCTAGAAGCTCGAAGGTGAGCGTTCAAAATGTTTTCCTATGTCCATTTCAATGCAAACCAAGGCCATCAGGAGTTAGTTTAGAGTCCCCGGGACTAAAAAATATCCCCCAAGTTGCGGGAAATCGAGCCGAAGTTGGTCAAAATCACGATGCGCGTAAGGCGCTCTCGCTTACTCTTTCAGTCTTTAAGTGAAGTGGGGCTATATTTGGGCCAACAAGCTCGAAAGTGAACGTTCAAAGAGTTTTGCTGTGTCCATTTCAATGCGAACCAAGGCCATCAGGAGTTACTTTAGAGTCCGCGGGACTGTAAAATATCCCCCAAGTTCCGGGAAACCGAGCCGAAGTTGGTCAAAATCACGATGCGCGTAAGGCGGGCTCGGCTACTCTTTTAGTCTTAAAGTAAAGTGGGGCTATATCTCGTCCCAGAAGCTCGAAAATGAGCGTTCAAAAAGCCTTGCTGTGTCCAGTTTACTGCAGACCAAGGACGTCGGGGGTCAGTTTAGAGTCCCCGGGAATGGAAAATATCCCCCAAGTTCCGGGAAATTTAGCCGAAGTTGGTCAAAATCACGACGCGCGTACGCGGTCTCGGCTACTCTTTCAGTCTTAAAGTGACGTGGGGCAATATTTCGCCCCAGAAGCTCGAAACTGAGTCTTTAAAAAGTTTTGCTGTGTTAATTTCACTCCAAACCAAGGCCATCAGGAGTTCGTTTAGAGACCCAGGGAGTGGAAAATATCCCCGAAATTCCGGCAAATTTAGCCGAAGTTTCTCAAAATCGCCATGGGCGTAAGACGGTCTTGGTTAATCTTTCAGTCTTAAAGTGAAGTGGGGTTATATTTCTCTCCAGAAGCTCCAAAGTGAGCGTTCAAAAAGTTTTCCCTTGTCAATTTCACTTCGAACCAAAGCCATCAAGAGTTAGTTTAGAGTCCCGGGGACTGGAAAATATCCCGTAAGTACCGAAAAATCGAGACAAAGTTTGGCAAAATAAATAAGCGCGTAAGGCCGTCTCGGCTACTCTTTTAGTGTTAAAATAAAGTGGGGCTCTATTTCGGCCCAGAAGCTCCAAAGTAAGGGTTCAAAAAAATTTGCTGTGTCCATTTCACTGGAAACCAAGGCCATCAGGAGTTAGTTTAGTGTTCCCGGGACTGCAATATATCCCCCAGGTTCAGGGAAATCGAGCCGAAGTTAGTCAAAATCACGATTTCCGTAAGATAGACTCGGCTACTAATCTCTTAAAAAGAGGTGGGGCTATATTTCGACCCAGAAGCTCGAAGGTGAGTCTTCACAACGTTTTGCTCTGTCAGTTTCAATGCAAAGCAAGGCGATCAGGAGTTAGTTTAGAGTCCCCGAGACTGGAAAATATCCCCCAAGTTCCGGGATATCGATCCGAAGTTGGTCAAAATCACGATGCGCGAAACGCGATCTCGGCTATTGTTTCAGTCTTAAAGTGAAGTGGGGCTATATTTCGGCCCAGAAGCTCGAAAGTGACCGTTTAAAAAGTTACGCTTTGTGCATTTAACTGCAAACAAAGGCCATCAGGAGTTAGTTTAAAGTCCCCCGGACTGGAAAATATCCCTCAAGTTCCGGCAAATCGAGCTGAAGTTGGTCAAAATCACGATGCCTGTAAGGCGGTCTCCGCTACTCTTTCAGTCTTAAAGTGAAGTGGGGCTATATTTCGGCCTAGAAGCTGCAAAGTGATCGTTGAAAAAGTTATGCTCTGTGCATTTCACTGCAAACCAAGGCCATCAGGAGTTAGTTTAGAGTCCCCCGGACTGGAAAATATCCCCCAAGTTCCGGGAAATCGAGCTGAACTTGGTCAAAATCACGATGCGCGTAAGGCGGTCTCGGCTACTATTTCAGGGTTAAAGTGAAGTGGGCTTCTATTTAAGCCTACAAGCTAGAAGGTGAGTGTTAAAAAAGTTTTGCTCTGTCCATTTCTCCGAAAACCAAGGCCATAAGGAGTTAATTTAGAGCTCGCGGGACTCGAATATATCCGCCAAGCTCCGGGAAATCGACCCGAAGTCGGTCAAAATCACGAGTCGCGCAAGACGGTTTCGGCTACTCTTTCAGTCTTAAAGTAAAGTGGGCTATATTTCGGGCAAGAAGCTCGAAAGTGAGCGTTCAAAAAGTTTCGCTGTATCCATTTCAATGGAAATCAAGACGATCAGGAGTTAGTTTAGAGTCTCCGGGAATAGAAAATATCCCCCCAATTCCGGGAAATCGAACCGAAGTTGGTCAAAATGAAAATTCGCGAAAGGCGGTCTCAGCTATTCTTTCAGTCTTAAAGTGAAGTTGGGCTATATTTTAGGCCAGAAGCTCGAAGATAAGCGTTGAAAAAGGTTTTGCTGTCTCCATTTCACTGCAAACCAAGGCCATCAGGAATAAGTTTAGAGTCCACAGAACGGGAAAATATTCCCTAATTTCCTGCAAATCCAGCCGAAGTTGGTCAAAATCACGATGCGCGTAAGGCGGAGTTAGTTTAAAGTCCCCCGGACTGGAAAATATCCGCAAAGTTCCGGGAAATCGAGCTGAAGTTGGTCAACATCACGATGCCTGTAAGGCGGACTCGGCTCATCTTTCACTCTTCAAGTGAAGTGGGGCTATATTTCGGCCTAGAAGCTCGAAACTTTGCTTTCAAAAAGTTTGGCTGTTTCAATTTCACTGCAAAACAAGGCCATCCGGACTCAGTTTAGAATCCCCGGGACTAGAAAATATCCCCCAAGTCCCGCGAAATCAAGCCGAAGATGGTCAAAATCACGATGCGCGTAAGGCGGTGTCGGCTACTCTTTAAGTCTTAAAGTGAAGTGGGGCTTTGTTTCGGCCCAGAAGCTCGAAAGGAAGCGTTCAAAAAGTTTTGCTGTGTCCATTTCACTGCAAACCCAGGCCATCAGGAGCTAGTTTAGAGTCCCCGGGACTGGAATATATCCCCCAAGTTCCGGGAAATCGAGCCAAATTTGGTCAAAATCACCATGCGCGTAAGCCGGTCTCGGCTACTCTATCAGTCTTAAAGTAAAGTTGGGCTATATTTTGTTCCAGAAACTCACAACTGAGCGTTTAAAAAGTTCTGCTAAGTCCACTTCACTGCAAACCACGACAATGAGGAGTTAGTTTAGAAATCCCGGGACTAGAAAATGTCCTCGGAGTTGCGGCAAATCGAGCCGAAGTTGGTGAAAATCACGATGCGCGGAAGGCGTTCTTTGCTACTCTTTCCGTCTTAAAGTGAAGTGGGGCTATATTTCGGCCTAGAAGCTCGACACCGAGCGAGCGCTCCTTTTATCTGTGTCCATTTTAGTAAAAATTAAGGCCATCAGAAGTTAGTTTAGAGTCCCCGGGACTGTAAAATATCAACCAAAATCCGGCAAATCAACCAAAGTTGCTGAAAATCACGATGTGCGTAAGAGTTTATGGTACTCTTACCGTTTTAAATTAACGTGGGGCTATATTTCGGCCTAGAAGCTCCACACCTAGCGTCCGCTTCGTTTACCTCTGTCCTTTTCACTTAATAATACGGCAATCAGGAGTTAGTTTAGAGTCTCCGGAACTGAAAAATATCCCCCTAGTTCTCGCAAATCCAGCCAAAGATGCTCAAAAATCACCATTCGCGTAAGGCGGTCTCGGCTACTCTTTTAGTCTTAAAATGAAGTGGGGCTATATTTCGGCCTAGAAGCTCGACACCTAGGTTGCGCTTCTTTAACCTGTGTCCCTTTCAGGAAAAAATAAAGACATCAGGGTTTAGTTTAGAGATTCCGGCATTGGAAAATATCCCCCAATTTCCGGAAAATCGAGCCGAAGTTGATCAAAATCACGATGCGCGTAAGGCGGTCTCGGCTACTCTTTCAGTCTTGAAGTGAAGTGGGGCTACATTGCTGCCCAAGAGCTTGAAAGTGAGCGTTTAAAAAGTTTTGCTCTGTCTATTTCACTGCAAACGAAGGCCATCAGGAGTAAATTTAGAGTTTCCGGGAGTAGAAAATATCCCCCAACTTCCTGGCAATCGAGCCGAGGTTGGTTAAAATCACCATGCCCGTAAGGCGGTCTCGGCTACTCTTTCAGTCTTAAAGTGAAGTGGGGCAATATTTCGGCCCAGAAGCTCTAAAGTGAGTGTTTAAAAAGGTTTTGCTGTGTCAATTTCACTGCAAACCAAAGCCATCAGGAATTACTTTAGAGTCCTTGGGACTGCAATATATCCCCGAAGTTTCGGGAAATCTAGCCGAAGTTGGTCAAAACCACGATGCGCGTAAGACGGTCTCGGCTACTCTTTCAGTCTTAAAGTGAAGTGGGGCTATATTTCCGCCCAGAAGCTTGAAAGTCAGCGGTTAGAACGTTTTGCAGTGTCCATTTCACTCCAAAGCAAGGCCATCAGGAGTTACTTTAGAGTCCGCGGGACTGTAAAATAACCCCCAAGTTCCGGGAAATCAAGCCGAAGTTGCTCAAAATTACAATGCGCGTAAGCCGGTGTCGGCTACTCTTTCAATCTTAAAGTAAAGTGGAGCTATATTTCGGCCCAGAAGCTCAAAAGTGAGCGTTCAAAAAGTTTTGCTGTGTCCATTTTACTGGAGACCAAGGACGTCGGGGGCCAGTTTAGAGTCCCCGGGAATGGAAAATACCCCCAAGTTCCGCGAAATTTACCCAAAGTTGGTCAAAATCACCACGCGCGTACGGCGGTCTTGGCTACTCTTTCAGTCTTAAAGTGAAGTGGGGCAATATTTCGGCCCAGAGGCTCGAAACTGAGTCTTTAAAAAGTTTTGCTGTCTCAATTTCACTGCAAACCAAGGCCATCAGGAGTTAGTTTAGAGACCCAGGGAGTGGAAAATAATCCCCAAATTCCGGCAAATTTAGCCGAAGTTTCTCAAAATCATCAGGGCGTAAGGCGGTCTTGGCTAATCTTTCAGTCTTAAAGTGAAGTGGGGTTATATTTCGCCCCAGAAGCTCGAAAGTGAGCGTTCAAAAAGTTTTCCTGTGTCAATTTCACTTTGAACCAAAGCCATCAAGAGTTAGTTTAGAGTCCCGGGGACTGGAAAATATCCCGTAAGTACCGAAAAATCGAGACAAAGTTTGGCAAAATAAATAAGCGCGTAAGGCCGTCTCGGCTACTCTTTTAGTGTTAAAATAAAGTGGGGCTCTATTTCGGCCCAGAAGCTCCAAAGTAAGGGTTCAAAAAAAATTGCTGTGTCCATTTCACTGGAAACCAAGGCCATCAGGAGTTAGTTTAGTGTTCCCGGGACTGCAATATATCCCCCAGGTTCCGGGAAATCGAGCCGAAGCTAGTCAAAATCACGATTTGCGTAAGACAGACTCGGCTACTCTTACTCTTAAAAAGAAGTGGGGCTATATTCGGCCCAGAAGCTCGAAGGTGAGTCTTCACAACGTTTTGCTCTGTCAGTTTCAATGCAAAGCAAGGCGATCAGGAGTTAGTTTAGAGTCCCCGAGACTGGAAAATATCCCCCAAGTTCCGGGATATCGATCCGAAGTTGGTCAAAATCACGATGCGCGAAACGCGATCTCGGCTATTGTTTCAGTCTTAAAGTGAAGTGGGGCTATATTTCGGCCCAGAAGCTCGAAAGTGACCGTTTAAAAAGTTACGCTTTGTGCATTTAACTGCAAACAAAGGCCATCAGGAGTTAGTTTAAAGTTCCCGGACTGGAAAATATCCCTTAAGTTCCGCGAAATCGAGCTGAAGTTGGTCAAAATCACGATGCCTGTAAGGCGGTCTCCGCTACTCTTTCAGTCTTAAAGTGAAGTGGGGCTATATTTCGGCCTAGAAGCTGCAAAGTGATCGTTGAAAAAGTTATGCTCTGTGCATTTCACTGCAAACAAAGGCCATCAGGAGTTAGTTTAGAGTCCCCCGGACCGGAAAATATCCCCCAAGGTCCGGGAAATCGAGCTGAACTTGGTCAAAATCACGATGCGCGTAAGGCGGTCTCGGCTACTATTTCAGGGTTAAAGTGAAGTGGGCTTCTATTTAAGCCTCCATGCTAGAAGGTGAGTGTTAAAAAAGTTCTGCTCTGTCCATTTTTCCGAGAACCAAGGCCATAAGGAGTTAATTTAGAGCTCGCGGGACTCGAATATATCCGCCAAGCTCCGGGAAATCGACCCCAAGTCGGTCAAAATCACGATTCGCGCAAGACGGTTTTGGCTACTCTTTCAGTCTTAAAGTAAAGTGGGCTATATTTCGGGCAAGAAGCTCGAAAGTGAGCGTTCAAAAAGTTTCGCTGTGTCCATTTCAATGCAAACCATGACGATCAGGAGTTAGTCTAGAGTCTCCGGGACTGGAAAATATCCCCCCAATTCCGGGAAATCGAGCCGAAGTTGGTCAAAATCACGATGCGCGCCAGGCGGTCTCAGCTATTCTTTCAGTCTTAAAGTGAAGTTGGGCTATACTTTAGGTCAGAAGCTCGAAGATAAGCGTTCAAAAAGTTTCGCTGTGTCCATTTCACATCAAACCAAGGCCATCAGGAATAAGTTTAGAGTCCACAGAACTGGAAAATATACCCTAATTTCCGGCAAATCGAGCCGATGTTGCTCAAAATCACGATGCGCGTAAGGCGGACTCGGCTCATCTTTCACTCTTCAAGTGAAGTGGGGCTATATTTGGGCCTAGAAGCTCGAAACTTTGCTTTCAAAAAGTTTGGCTGTTTCAATTTGACTGCAAAACAAGGCCATCCGGACTTAGTTTACAATCCCCGGGACTAGAAAATATCCCCCAAATCTCAGGAAATCAAGCCGAAGATGGTCAAAATCACGATGCGTGTAAAGCGATGTCGGCTACTCTTTAAGTCTTAAAGTGAAGTGGGGCTATGTTTCGGCCCAGAAGCTCGAAAGGAAGCGTTCAAAAAGTTTTCCTTTGTCCATTTCACTGCAAACCCAGGCCGTCAGGAGTTAGTTTAGAGTCCCTGGGACTGGAAAATATCCCCCAAGTTCCGGAAAATCAAGCCAAAGTTGGTCAAAATCACGATGCGCGTTAAACGGTCTCGGCTACTCTTTCAGGCTTAAAGTGAAGTGGGGCTATATTTCGACCTAGAAGCTCGGCACCGAGCGTGCGCTAATTTCATCTGTGTCGATTTCACTGAAAACTAAGGCAATCAGGAGTTAGTTTAGAGCTCCCAAAGCTGGAAACTATCCCCCAAGTTCCGGGAAATCGAGCCATAGAGGCTCAAAATCACGATGCGCGTAAGGCGGTCTCGTCTACTCTTTCAGTCTTCAAATGAAATGGGCTATATTTCGGCCCAAAGGCTCGAAAGTGAGCGTTCAAAAAGTTTTCCTGTGTCCATTGCTCGGCCAACCAAGGCAATCAGGAGTTAGTTTAGAGTCCCCGGGACTGGAAAATATCGCCCCAGTTCCGGGAAATGGAGCCGAACTTGGTCAAAATCACGTTGCGCGCAAGGCGGTCTCGGCTACTCTTTCAGTTTTAAAGTGAAGTGGGGCTATATTTCGACCCAGCAGCTCGAAAGTGAGCGTTCAAAAAGTTTTCCTGTGTCCATTGCTCGGCCAACCAAGGCAATCAGGAGTTAGTTTAGAGTCCCCGGGACTGGAAAATATCCCCCCAGTTCCGGGAAATGGAGCCGAACTTGGTCAAAATCACGATGCGCTTAAGACGGTCTCGGCTACTCTTTAAGTCTTAAAGCCAAGTGGGGCTATGTGTTGGCCCAGAAGCTTTAAAGTGAGCGTTGAAAAAGTTTTGCCGTTTCGAGTTTACTGCAAACCAAGGCAATCAGGAGTTAGTTTAAAGTTCCCGGGTCTGGAAAATATCCCCCAAGTTCCGGGAAATCGAGGCGTAGTTTGTCAAAATCACGATTCGCATAAGGCGGTCTCGGCTACTCTTTCAGTCTTAAAGTGAAGTGTGGCTATATTTTGGCCCAGAAGCTCGCACAAGAGCGTTAAAAAAGTTTTCCTGTGTCCATTTCACTGCAAACCAAGGCCACCAGGGGTTAGTTTAGAGTCCCCGGGACTGGAAAATATCCCCCAAGTTTCCGAAAATCGAGCTTAAGTTAGTCAAAATTACGATGCGCGTAAGGCGGCCTCGGCTACTCTTTCAATCGTAAAATGAAGTGGGGCTAAACTTTTTGGCCCAGAAGCTGGAAAGTCAGCGTTCAAAAAGTTTTGCTGTTTCCATTTCACTCCAAACCAAGAAAAGCAGGAGTTAGTTTAGAGTCCCCGGGACTGGAAAATATCCCCCAAGTTCCGGGAAATCAACCCGAAGTTTGTCAAAATCACCATGCGCGTAAGGCGGTCTCGTCTACTCTTTAGTCTTAAAGTCAAGTAGGGCTATATTTCGGTCCAGAAGCTCGAAAGTGAGCGTTCAAAAAGTTTTCTTCTCTGAATTTCACTGAAAACTAAAGCCATCATGAGTTAGTTTAGAGTCCCCGAGACTGGAAAATATCTTTTAAGTTCTGGCAACTCAAGCCGAAGTTGGTCAAAATCACGATGCGCCTAAGGCGGCCTCGGCTACTCTTTCAGTTTTAAAGTGAAGTGGGGTTCTATTTAGGCCCAGAAGCTCCAAAGTGAGCGCTGGAAAAAATTTGCTGTGTCTATTTCACTGCAAACCAAGGGTATCAGGAGTTAGTTTAGAGTCCCCAGGACTGCAATATATTTCCCAAGTTCCGGAAAATGGAGAAGACGTTGGTCAAAATCACGATGCGCGTAAGACGGTCTTGGCTAGTCTTTCGGTCTTAAAGTGAAGTGGGGCTATATTTCGGCCCAGAAGCTCAAAAGTGAGCTTCAAAAAGTTTTGCTGTATCGATTTCAATGCAAACCAAGGCCATCAGGGGTTACCTAAGAGTCCTAGCGACTGGAAAATATCCCCCAAGTTCAGGGAAATTTAGCCGAACTTGGTCAAAATCACGGTGCGAGTTAGGCGGTCTCGCTTACTGTTTCAGTCTTAAAGTGAAGTGAGGCTTTATTGCTGCCCAGGAGTTTGAAAGTGAGCATTCAAAAAGTTTACCTGTTTTCATTTCACTGCAAGCCAAAGCCATCAGGAGCTAGTTTAGAGTCCCCGGGACTGGAAAATATCCCTCAACTTCCGGGAAATCGAGCCGAAGTTGGTCAAAATCAGGATGTGCGTAAGGTGGTCTCGGCTACTCTTTCAGTCTTAAAGTGAAGTGGGGCTATATTTCGGGCCAGAAGCCCGAAAGTGAGCGTTCAAAAAGCTTCGCTGTGTTCATTTCACTGGAAACCAAGACCATCAGAAGTTAGTTTAGCGTCCCCGGGACAAGAAAATATGCCCCAAGGTCCGGGAAATTGAGCTGAGGTTGGTCAAAATCACGATGCCCCTAAAGTGGTCTCGGCTACTCTTTCTGTTTTAAAATGAAGTGGGGCTATATTTCGGTCCAGAAGCCCAAAAGTGAGCGTTCAAAAAGTTTTGCTCTGTCCATTTCAGTGCAAACCAAGGCCATCAGGGGTTAGTTTACAGTCCCCGAGACTGAAAAATATTGCCCAAGTTCCGGGGAATCGAACCGAAGTTGATCAAAATCACGATGCGCGAAATGCGGTAGCGGCTACTGTTTCAGTCTTAAAGTGAAGAGAGACTATATTTCGGCCCAGAAGCCCGAAAGTGAGCGTTCAAAAAGTTTTGCTGTGTTTTTTGACTGAAAAACAACGCCATCACGAGTTAGTTTAGCGTCCCTGGGCCTGGAAAATATACCCCAATTTCCAGGAAAGCGAACTGAAGTTGGTGAAAATCACGATGCTCCCAAAGCGGTCTCGGCTACCCTTTCAGTCTTAAAGTGAAGTGGGGCTATATTTCTCTCCAGAAGCTCGAAAGTGAGCGTTGAAAAAGTTTTGCTGTGTGCATTTCACTGCAAACCAAAGCTATGAATAGTTAGTTTAGGGTCCCCGGGACTGGAAAATATTCCCCAAGTTCCGGGAAAGCGAGCCGAAGTTGATCAAAATCACGATGCGCGAAATGCGGTCTCGGCTACTGTTTCAGTCTTAAAGTAAAGTGTGGCTATATTTCGGCCCACAAGCTCGAAAGTGAGCGTTCAAAAAGTTTTGTTGTGTCCATTTCACTGCAAAACAAAGCCATCAGAACTTAGTTTAGCGTCCAAGGGACTGGAAAATGTTCCCCAAGTTCCGGGAGATCCACCGAAGTTTTTCAAAATCACGATGCCCGTAAGGTGGTCTCGGTTACTTTTTAAGTCTTGAAGTAAAGTGGGGCTTTATTTCGGCCAGGAAGCTCGAAGGTGAGCGTTCAAAAAGTTTTGCTCTGTCCATTTCACTGCAAACCAAGGCCATCAGGAGTTAGTTTAGAGTTCCTGGGACTGGAAAATATCCCCCAAGTTCCGGAATATCGACCCGAAGTTTGTCAAACTCACGATGAGAGCAAGGCGGTCTCGGCTACTCTTTCAGTCTTAAGTGAACTGGGGCTATGTTTTGGCCCAGAATCTCCAAAGTGTGCTTTCAAACAATTGTGCTGTGTCCATTTCAATGGAAACCAAGGCCATCAGGAGTTAGTTTAGAGTCCCCTGGACTGGAAAATATCCCCCAAGCCCCGGAATATCAGCCGAAGTTGATCAAATTCGTAATGCGCGTAACGTGGTTTCGGCTACTGTTTCTGTCTTAAAGTCAAGTGTGCCTATATTTCGGCCCACAAGCTAGAAAGTGAGCGTTCAAAAACTTTTGGTGTGTGCATTTCACTGCAAACCAAAGCTATCAAAAGTTAGTTTAGGGTCCCCGGGACTAGAAAATATTCCCCAAGTTCCGGGAAAGCGAGCCGAAGTTGATCAAAATCACGATGCGCGAAATGCGGTAAAGTAAAGTGTGGCTATATTTCGGCCCACAAGCTCGAAAGTGAGCGTTCAAAAAGTTTTGCTCTGTCCATTTCAATGCGAAGCAAGGCGATAAGGAGTTAGTTTAGAGTCCCCGGGACTTGAAAATATCACCCAAGTTCCGAGAAATCGATCCGAAAATCGTCAAAATCACGATGCGCGTAAGGCGATCTCGGCTACTCTTTCAGTCTTAAAGTGAAGTGAGGCTATATTTCGGCCCAGAAGCTCCGAAGTGAACGTTCAAAAAGTTATGCTGTGCGCATTTCAGTGCAAACCAAGGCCATCCGGAGTTAGTTTAGAGTAACCGGGACTGGAAAATATCCCAAAAGTTGCGTGAAATCGAGCTGAACTTGGTCTAACTCACGATGCGCGTGAGGCGGTCTCGGCTACTATTTCAGTCTGAAAGTGAACTGGGATTATATTTCGGCCCAGAAGCTACAAAGAGAGTGTTCAAAAAGCTTTCCTTTGTCCATTTCACTGAAAACTAAGGTCATCAGGAGTTAGTTTAGAGCCCGCGGAAATGGAATATATCCCCCAAGCTCCGGGAAACCGACCCGAAGTTGGTCAAAATCACGATGTCCGTAAGGTGGTCTCGGGTACTCTTTCAGTCTTAAAGTGAAGTGGGGCAATATTTCGGCCCAGAAGCTCGAAAGTGAGTGTTTAAAAAGTTTTGCTCTGTCACTTTCAGTCCAAACCAAGGCCATCAGAAGTTAGTTTAGAGTCCCCGGGACTGGAGAATATCCCCCAAGTCCCGGGAAATCGAGCCGAAGTTGATCAAATTCATGATGCGTGTAACTTGGTCTCGGCTACTGTGTCAGTCCTAAAGTGAAGTAGGGCTATATTTCGGCGCACAAGCTAGAAAGTGAGCGTTCAAAAAGTTTTGTTGTGTCCATTTTACTTCAAAACAAGGCCATCAGGACTTAGTTTAGCGTCCAAGGGACTGGAAAATATCCCCCAAGTTCCGGGAAATCCATTCGAAGTTCGTCAAAATTACGATGCGCGTAAGGCGGTCTCATCTACTCTTTCAGTCTTAAAGTAAAGTGGGGCTATATTTCTGCCCAGAAGCTCCAAAGTTGTGCTCTGTCCATTTCACTGAAAACCAAGGCCATCAGGAGTTACTTTAGAGTCCCTTTGACTGGAATATATCCCCCAAGTTTCGGGAAATAAACGCGAAATTGGTCAAAATCACGATTCGCTCAAGACGGTCTCGCCTGCTCTTTCAGTCTTAAAGTAAAATGGGGCTCTATTTCGGCCCAGAAGCTCGAGAGTGAGCGTTCAAAAACTTTCGCTGTGTCCATTTCACTGCAAACCAAGACAAGCAGGAGTTAGTTGAGAGTCCCCGGGACTGGAAAATATCCCCCAAGTTCCGGGAAATCAACCCGAAGTTTGTCAAAATCACGATGCGCGTAAGGCGGTCTCGGCTACTCTTTCAGTGTTAAAGTAATGGGGGGCTATATTTTGGCCCAGAAGCTCGAAATTGAGGGTTCAAAAAGTTTTGCTGGGTCCATTTTACTGCAAACCAAGGCCATCAGGAATTAGTTTAGAGTCCTCACAACTGGAATATATCCGCTAAGTTCCGGCAAATCGAGCCGAAGTTGCTCAAAATCACGATGCACGTAAGGCGGTCTCGGCTACTCTTTCAGTCTTCAAGTGAAGTGGGGTTCTATTTCGGTCCAGAAGCTCGAAAGGATGCGTTAAAACACTTTTTCTGTTTCCGTTTCACTGCAAACCAAGACCAGCACGAGTTAGTTTAGAGTCCTCGGGAATTGAAAATATTTCGCAAGTTCCGGAAAATCGAGCCGAAGTTGATCAAAATCACGATGCGCGAAACGTGGTCTCGGCTACTGTTTCAGTCTTAAAGTGAAGTATGGCTATATTTTGGCCCAGAACCTCGAAAGTGAGCGTTCAAAAAGCTTTGCTGTGTCCATATCACTGCAAAACAACGCCATCGGCACCTAGTTTAGCGTCCAAGGCACTGGAAAATATCCCCCAAGTTCCGGGAAATCACCCGAAGTTTTTCAAAATCACGATGCGCGTAAGGCGGTCTCGGCTACTTTTTCAGTATTAAAGTAAAGTAGGCTATATTTCGGCCCAGAAGCTTGAAGGTGAGCGTTCAAAAAGTTTTGCTGTCTCCATTTCACTGCAAACCAAGGCCATCAAGAGTTAGTTTAGAGTCCCTGGGACTGGAAAATATCCCCCAAGTTCCGGAATATCGACCCGAAGTTGGTCAAAATCACGATGCGCGCACGCCGGTCTCGGCTACTCTTTAAGTCGTAAGTGATATGGGACTATATTTCGGCCTAGAAACTCGAAAGTGTGCGTTCAAAAACTTGTGCTGTGTGAATTTTACTGCAAACCATGGCCATCAGGAGTTAGTTTAGAGTGCCCGGGACTGGAAAATATTCCCCAAGTTCCAGGAAAGCGAGCAGAAGTTGATCAAAATCACGATGCACGTAACGCGGTCTCGGCTACTGTTTCAGTGTTAAAGTGAAGTGTGGCTATATTTAGGCCCACAAGCTCGAAAGTGCGCGTTCAAAAAGTTTTGCTGTGTCTATTTCACTGCAAACCAAGGCCATCAGGAGTTAGTATAGAGTCCCCGGGACTGGAAAATATTCTCCAAGTTCCAGGAAATGGCGCCGAAGTTGATGAAAATTACGATGCGCGTAACGGGCTCTCGGCTATTCTTTCAGTCTTAAATTTAAGTAGGGCTATATTTCGGCCCTGAAGCTCGAAGGTGAGCGTTCAGAATGTTTTGCTGTGTTCATTAAACTGCAAACCAAGGTCATCGGGAGTTAGTTTAGCGTCCCCGGGACTTGAAATTATTCGCCAACTTCCGGGAAATCGAGCAAAAGTGGCCCAAAATCACGATGCGCGTAAGGCGGTCTCGGCTACTCTTTCAGTCTTAAAATTAAGGGGGACTATATTTACACCTACAAGCTCGAGGCCGGGCGTGCGCTAATTTTACCTGTGTCCATTTCACTGACATCTTAGGCCATCAGGAGTTAGTTTAGAGTGCTTGGGACTGGAAAATATTTCCCAAATTCTGGCAGATCGAGCCAAAGTTGCTCAAAATCACGATGCGCGTAAGGCGGTCTCGGCTACTCTTTCAGTCTTAAAATGAAGTGGGGCTATATTTCGGCCGACAAGCTCAACACCGAGCGTGCGCTCCTTTTGCCTGTGTACATATCACTGAAAACTAAGTTCATCAGGAGTTAGCATAGAGTCCTCGGGACTGGAAAATATTGCCCGAATTCCCGCAAATCGAGCCAAAGATGCTCAAAATCACGATGCGCGTAAGGCGGTCTCGGCTACTCGTTTACTCCGAAAATGAAGTGGGGCTATATTTCGGTTCTACAAGCTCGACACCGAGCGTGCTCTCCTTTTACCTGTGTCCATTTCACTAAGAACTAAGTCCATCAGGAGATAGTTTAGAATCCTCGAGACTGGAAGCTATCCTCCAAGTTTCGGCAAATTGAGCCATACTTTCTTAAAATTATATTACGATAAGCCTAGGGCAGTTTCGTTTACTCTTTCAGTCTTAAAATGAACTGGGGCTACATTTCGGCCTAGAAGCTCGACACCGAGCGTGCGCTCCTGTTACCTGTGACCATTTGACTGAAAACTAAGGCCATCAAGAGTTAGGGTAGAGTCCCCGGAACTGGAAAAAAACCCCCAAGTTTTGGCAGATCGAGCCATAGTGGCTAAAAATTTCGATGCGCTTAAGGCGGTTTCGTGTATACTTTCACTCTTAACATAAAGTGGGGCTATATTTCGGCCTACAACCTGGAAACCTAGCGTGCGCCCCTTTTACCTGTGTCCATTTTACTAAAAACCAAGGCATTCAGGAGTTAGTTTAGAGCTTCCGGGACTGGAAAATATCCCCCAAGTCGCAGGAAATCAAGACGAAGTTCGACAAAATTACCACGCGCGTAAGGCGGTCCCGGCTACTCTTTCAGTCTTAAAGTGAAGTGGGGCAATATTTCGGCCCAGAAGCTCGAAAGTGAACGTTCAAAGAGTTTGGCTGTGTCCATTTCACTGAAAACCAAGGCCATCAGGAATTAGTTTAGAGTGCCCGGGTCTGGGAATTATCTCCCAAGTTCCGGGAAATCGAGCCGAAGTAGCCCAAAATCACGATGCGCGTAAGGCGGTCTCGGCAAGTCTTTCAGTCTTAAAGTGAAGTAGGGCTATGCTTCGGCCCAGAAGTTCAAAAGTGAGCTTTCAAAAAGTTGTGCTGTGTCCATTTCACTGCAAACCAAGGCAATCAGGAGTTAGTTTAGAGTCCCCGGTAGCGGAAAATATCCCCCATTTTCCGGCAAATCCAGCCAAAGTTGGTCAAAATCACGATGCGCGTAAGGCGGTCCCGGTTACTCTTTCATTCTTAAAGTGAACTGGGGCAATATTTCCGCCCAGAAGCTCGAAAGTGAGCGTTCAAAAAGTTGTGCTGTGTCCATTTCACTCCAGAGCAAGGCCATCAGGAGTTACTTAAGAGTCCGCGGCACTGATAAATATCCCCCAAGTTGCGGGAATTCGAGCCGAAGTTGGTCAAAATTACCATGGGCGTAAGGCAGTCTCGGCTACTCTTTCACTCTTAAAGTGAAGTGGAGCTATATTTCGGCCCAGAAGCTCAAAAGTGAGCGTTCAAAAAGTTTTGCTGTGTCCATTTTACTGCAGACCAAGGACGTCGGGGGTCAGTTTAGAGTCCCTGGGACTGGAAAATATCCCCCAAGTTCCGGGAAATTGAACCGATGTTGGTCAAAATCACGACGCGCGTACGGCGGTCTCGGCTACTCTTTCAGTCTTAAAGTGAAGTGGGGCAATATTTCGGCCCAGAAGCTCGAAACTGAGTGTTTAAAAAATTTTGCTGTGTCCATTTCACTGCAAAACAAGGCCATCACGACTTAGTTTAGCGTCCAAGGGACTGGAAATATCCCCCAAGTTACGGGAAATCCACCCGAAGTTAGTGAAAATCATGATGCGCTTAAGGGGGTCTCGGCTACTCTTTTAGTCTTAAGGTAAAGTGGGCTTAGATTTAACTCCAGAAGCTCGAAAGTAAGGCTTCAAAAAGTTTTGTCTCTATTTCACTCACATCTTAGACAATCAGGAGTGAGTTTAGAGACTTTGGAACTGGAAAATATCTCCCAAGTTTCGCCAGATCGAGCCGAAGATCCTCAAAATCACAATGCGCTTAAGGCGCTCCCGCCTACTCTTTCAGTCTTAAAAACAAGTAGGGCTATATTTCGGCCAGCAAGCTCGAAAGTGCGCATTCAAAAAGTGTTCCTGTGTCCATTTCACTGGAAACCAAGGCCATCAGGAGTTAGGTTAGAGTCCCCGGGACTGGAAAATATCCCCCTATTTGCGGGAAATCCAGCCGAAGTATCCCAAAATCACGATGCGCGTAAGGCGGTCTCGGCTACTCTTTCAGTCTTAAAGTTAAGTGGGGCTATATTTCGACCCATAAGCTCGAAAGTGAGCGTTCAAAAAGTTTTGCTGTGTCCATTTAACTGCAAACTAAGGCCATCGGAAGTTAGTTTAGCTTCCCCGGGAATTGAAAGTATTCGCCAACTTCCGGGAAATCCAGCCGAAGTTGGTCAAAATTACGATGCGCGTAAGGCGGTCTCGGCTACTCTTTCAGTCTTAAAGTGAAGTAGGGCTATATTTCGGCCGAGAAGCTGGAAAGTGAGCGTTCAAACAAATGTGCTGTGTCCATTTCACTGCAAACCAAGGCCATCAGGAGTTAGTTTAGAGTCCCCGGGACTGGAAAATATCCCCCTATTTGCGGGAAATCCAGCCGAAGTATCCCAAAATCACGATGCGCGTAAGGCGGTCTCGGCTACTCTTTCAGTCTTAAAGTTAAGTGGGGCTATATTTCGACCCATAAGCTCGAAAGTGAGCGTTCAAAAAGTTTTGCTGTGTCCATTTAACTGCAAACTAAGGCCATCGGAAGTTAGTTTAGCTTCCCCGGGAATTGAAAGTATTCGCCAACTTCCGGGAAATCCAGCCGAAGTTGGTCAAAATTACGATGCGCGTAAGGCGGTCTCGGCTACTCTTTCAGTCTTAAAGTGAAGTAGGGCTATATTTCGGCCGAGAAGCTGGAAAGTGAGCGTTCAAACAAATGTGCTGTGTCCATTTCACTGCAAACCAAGGCCATCAGCAGTTAGTTTAGATTCCGCGGGACTGGAATATATCCCCGAAGTTCCGGGAAATCGAACGAAAGTTGGTCAAAATCACGATGCGCGTAAGACGGTCTCGGCTACTCTTTCAGTCTCAAAGTAAAGTGGTGCTATATTTCGGCCCAGAAGCTCAAAAGTGACCCTTTAAAAAGTTACGCTTTCTGCATTTAACTGCAAACCAAGGCCATCAGGAGTTAGTTTAAAGTCCCCCGGACTGGAAAATATCCCCCAAGTTCCGGGAAATCGAGCTGAACTTGGTCAAAATCACGATGCTCGTAAGGCGGTCTCGGCTACTATTTCAGTGTTAAAGTGAAGTAAGGTTGTACTTCGCCCCAGAAGGTCGAAACTGAGCGTTCAAAAAGTTTTCTTGCGTCCATTTCACTGCAAACCGAGGCCATCAGAGGTTAGTTTAGAGTCCCCGGGACTTGAAAATATCGCCAAAATTCTAGAAAATCGAGCGGAAGTTGCCCAAAATCACGATGCGCGTAAGGCGGTCTCGCCTACTCTTTCAGTCTAAAAGTGAAGTGGGGCTATATTTCATCCCAGAAGCTCGAAAATAAGCGTTCAAAAAGTGTTACTGTGTTCATTTCACTGCAAACCAAGGCCATCAGGAGTTAGTTTAGACTCCTCGGGACTGGAAAATATCGCCCAAGTTCGGAGAAATCGAGCCAAAATTTGTCAAAATCACGATGCGCGTAAGGCGGTCTCGGCTACTCTTTCATTCTTAAAGTGAACTGGGGCTATATTTCGGCCGAGAAGCTAGAAAGTGAAAGTTCGAAAAGTTTTGCTGTGTCCATTTCACCGCAAACCAAGCCACATCAGCAGATTGTTAATAGTGTCCGGGACATCAAAATATCCCCCAAGTCACGGGAAATCGAGCCGAAGTTTGTCAAAATCACGATGCGCGTAAAGCAGTCTTGGCTACTCTTTTAGTCTTAAAGTGACGTGACTGTATATTTCGGCCCAGAAGCTCGAAAGGGAGCGTTCAAAAAGTTATGCTGTGCCCATTTCACTGCAAAGCAAGGCCCTCAGGAAGTAGTTTACAGTGCCCGGAACTGGAAAATATCCCCCAAGTTCCGCGAAATCGAGACGAAGTTGGTCAAAATAACGATTCGCGTAAGGCGGTCTCGGCTACTCTTTCA
This sequence comes from Orbicella faveolata, assembly GCF_042242905.1. NCBI lineage: Eukaryota > Metazoa > Cnidaria > Anthozoa > Scleractinia > Merulinidae > Orbicella > Orbicella faveolata. The sequence goes on along the minus strand of NW_028301578.1, from coordinate 17,290,696 downwards.
GTCTTAAAGTGAAGTAGGGGTATATTTCGGTCCAGAAGCTCGAAAGTGAGCGTTCAAAAAGTTTTCCTCGCTGAATTTCACTGAAAACCAAGGCCATCATGAGTTAGTTTAGAGTCCCCGGGACTGGAAAATATCTTTTAAGTTCTGGCAACTCAAGCCCAAGTTGGTCAAAATCACGATGCGCCTAAGGCGGCCTCGGCTACTGTTTCAGTCTTAAAGTGAAGTCTGGCTATATTTAGGCCCACAAGCTCGAAAGTGAGCGTTCAAAAAGTTTTGCTGTGTCCATTTCACTGCAAACCAAGGCCATCAGGAGTTAGTTTAGAGTCCCCGGAACTGCAATATATTTCCCAAGTTCCGGAAAATGGAGAAGACGTTGGTCAAAATCACGATGCGCGCAAGACGATCTTGGCTAGTCTTTCAGTCTTAAAGTGAAGTGGGGCTATATTTCGGCCCAGAAGCTCAAAAGTGAGCTTCAAAAAGTTTTGCGGTATCCATTTCAATGCAAACCAAGGCCATCAGGGGTTACTTAAGAGTCTTCGGGACTGGAAAATATCCCCCAAGTTCAGGGAAATTTAGCCGAACTTGGTCAAAATCACGGTGCGCGTTAGGTGGTATCGCTTACTGTTTCAGTCTTAAAGTGAAGTGAGGCTTTATTCCTACCCAGGAGCTTGAAAGTGAGCATTCAAAAAGTTTCCCTGTGTTTATTTCACTGCAAACCGAAGCCACCAGGAGCTAGTTTAGAGTCCCCGGGACTCGAAAACATCGCCCAACTTCCGGGAAATCGAGCCGAAGTTGGTCAAAATCACGATTTGCGTAAGGTAGTCTCGGCTACTCTTTCAGTCTTAAAGTGAAGTGGGGCTATATTTCGGGTCAGAAGCCCGAAAGTGAGCGTTCAGAAACTTTTGCTGTGTTCATTTCACTGCAAACCAAGGCCATCAGGAGTTAGTTTAGCGTCCGCGGGACAAGAAAATATGCCCCAAGGTCCGGAAAATTGAGCCGAGGTTGGTCAAAATCACGATGCCCCTAAAGTGGTCTCGGCTACTCTTTCTGTCTTAAAGTTAAGTGGGGCTATATTTCGGGCCAGAAGCCCGAAAGTGAGCGTTCAAAAAGTTTTGCTGTGTCCATTTCACTGCAAACCAAGGCCATCAGGGGTTAGTTTAGAGTCCCCGAGACTGAAAAATATTGCCCAAGTTCCGGGGAATCGAACCGAAGTTGATCAAAATCACGGTGCGCGAAATGCGGTATCGGCTACTGTTTCAGTCTTAAAGTGAAGAGGGGCTATATGTCGGCCCAGAGTCTCCAAAGTGTGCTCTCAAACAATTGTGCTGTGTCCATTTCAATGGAAACCAAGGCCATCAGGAGTTAGTTTAGAGTCCCCGGGACTGGAAAATATCCCCCAAGTCCCGGGAATATGAGCCGAAGTTGATCAAATTCATAATGCGCGTAACGTGGTCTGGGCTACCGTTTCCGTCTTAAAGTCAAGTGTGCCTATATTTCGGCCAACAAGCTAGAAAGTGAGCGTTCAAAAAGTTTTGCTGTGGCCATTTCACTTCAAAACAAGGCCATCAGGACTTAGTTTAGCGTCCAAGGGACTGGAAAATATACGCCAAGTTCCGGGAACTCCATTCGAAGTTCGTCAAAATGACGATATACGTAAGGCGGTTTCGGCTACTCTTTCAGTCTTAAAGTAAAGTCGGGCTATATTTCTGTCCAGAAGCTCGAAAGTGAGCGTTCAAAAAGTTTTGCTGCGTGAATTTCACTGCAAACCAAAGCTATCAAAAGTTAGTTTAGGGTCCCCGGGACTGGAAAATACTCCCCAAGTTCCGGGAAAGCGAGCCGAAGTTGATCAAAATCACGATGCGCGAAATGCGGTCTCGGCTACTGTTTCAGTCTTAAAGTAAAGTGTGGCTATATTTCGGCCCACAAGCTCGAAAGTGAGCGTTCACAAAGTTTTGCTCTGTCCCTTTCAATGCAAACCAAGGCGATAAGGAGTTAGTTTAGAGTCCCCGGGACTGGAAAATATCACCCAAGTTCCGAGAAATCGATCCGAAAATGGTCAAAATCACGATGCGCGTAAGGCGATCTCGGCTACTCTTTCAGTCTTAAAGTGAAGTGGGGCTATATTTCGGCCCAGAAGCTCCAAAGTGGGCGTTCAAAAAGTTATGCTGTGCGCATTTCAGTGCAATGCAAGGCCATCCGGAGTTAGTTTAGAGTCCCCCGGACTGGAAAATATCCCAAAAGTTGCGTGAAATCGAGCTGAACTTGGTCTAACTCACGATGCGCGTGAGGCGGTCTCGGCTACTATTTCAGTCTGAAAGTGAACTGGGATTATATTTCGGCCCAGGAGCTACAAAGAGAGTGTTCAAAAAGCTTTCCTTTGTCCATTTCACTAAAAACCAAGGCCATCAGGAGTTAGTTTAGGGTCCGTGGAAATGGAATATATCCCCCAAGCTCCGGGAAACCGACCCGAAGTTGGTCAAAATCACGATTTGCGCAAGACGGTCTCGGCTACTCTTTCAGTCTTAAAGTAAAGTGGGGCTATATTTCGGTCCAGAAGCTCGAGAGTGAGCGTTCAAAAACTTTCGCTGTGTCCATTTCACTGCAAACCAAGACAAGCAGGAGTTAGTTGAGAGTCCCCGGGACTGCAAAATATCCCCCAAGTTCCTGCAAATCGAGCCGAAGTTGGTCAAAATCACGGTGCGCTTAAGGCGGTGTCGGCTACTCCTTCAGTCTTAAAGTGAAGTGGGAATATATTTCGGCCCAAGAGCTCAAAGCTCAAAAAATATTACTGTGTCTATTTCACTGCAAACCAAGGCTATCAGGAGTTAGTTTAGAGTCCCCGGGAGTGGAATGTATTTCCCAAGTTCCGGAAAATCGAGAAGACGTTGGTCAAAATCACGATGCGCGTAAGACGGTCTCGGCTACTCTTTCAGTCTTAAAGTGAAGTGGGGCTATATTTCGGCCCAGAAGCTCAAAAGTGAGCGTTCGAAAAGTTTTGCTGTATCCATTTCACTGCAAACCAAGGCCATCAGGGGTTACTTAAGAGTCCTCGGGACTGGAAAATATCCCCCAAGTTCCGGTAAATCGAGCCGAAGTTGGTCAAAATCACGATGTGCGTAAGGTGGTCTCGGTTACTCTTTCAGTCTTAAAGTGAAGTGGGGCAATATTTGGGCCCAGAAGCTCGAAAGTGAGTGTTTAAAAAGTTTTGCTCTGTCACTTTCAGTGCAAACCAAGGCCATCAGAAGTTAGTTTACAGTCCCCGGGACTGGACAATATCCCCCAAGTCCCGGGAAATCGAGCCGAAGTATATCAAATTCATGATGCGCGTAACGTGGTCTCGGCTACTGTGTCAGTCCTAAAGTGAAGTGTGGCTATATTTCGGCCCACAAGCTAGAAACTGAGTGTTCAAAAAGTTTTGTTGTGTCCATTTTACTTCAAAACAAGGCCATCAGGACCTAGTTTAGCGTCCAAGGGACTGCAAAATATCCCCCAAGTTCCGGGAAATCCATTCGAAGTTCGTCAAAATTACGATGCGCGTAAGGCGGTCTCATCTACTCTTTCAGTCTTAAAGTAAAGTGGGGCTATATTTCTGCCCAGAAGCTCCAAAGTTGTGCTCTGTCCATTTCACTGAAAACCAAGGCCATCAGGAGTTACTTTAGAGTCCCTTTGACTGGAATATATCCCCCAAGTTTCGGGAAATAAAGGCGAAATTGGTCAAAATCACGATTCGCTCAAGACGGTCTCGCCTACTCTTTCAGTCTTAAAGTAAAATGGGGCTCTATTTCGGCCCAGAAGCTCGAGAGTGAGCGTTCAGAAACTTTCGCTGTGTCCATTTCACTGCAAACCAAGACAAGCAAGAGTTAGTTGAGAGTCCCCGGGACTGGAAAATATCCCCCAAGTTCCGGGAAATCCACCCGAAGTTTCTCAAAATCACGATGCGCGTAAGGCGGTCTCGGCTACTCTTTCAGTGTTAAAGTAATAGGGGGCTATATTTTGGCCCAGAAGCTCGAAATTGAGCGTTCAAAAAGTTTTGCTGGGTCCATTTTACTGCAAACCGGGGCCATCAGGAATTAGTTTAGAGTCCTCACAACTGGAATATATCCCCTTAGCTCCGACAAATCGAGCCGAAGTTGCTCAAAATCACGATGCACGTAAGGCGGTCTCGGCTACTCTTTCAGTCTTCAAGTGAAGTGGGGTTCTATTTCGGTCCAGAAGCTCGAAAGTATGCGTTCAAAAACTTTTACTGTTTCCGTTTCACTGCAAACCAAGACCAGCACCAGTTAGTTTAGAGTCCCCGGGACTGGAAAATATTTCGCAAGTTCCGGGAAATCGAGCCGAAGTTGATCAAAATCACGATGCGCGAAACGTGGTCTCGGCTACTGTTTCAGTCTTAAAGTGAAGTATGGCTACATTTTGGCCCACAACCTCGAAAGTGAGCGTTGAAAAAGCTTTGCTGTGTCAATTTCACTGCAAAACAAGGCCATCGGCACCTAGTTTAGCGTCCAAGGGACTGGAAAATATCGCCCAAGTTCCGGGAAATCCACCCGACGTTTGTCAAAATCACGATGTGCGTAAGGCGGTCTCGGCTACTTTTTCAGTATTAAAGTAAAGTGGGCTATATTTCGGCCCAGAAGCTTGAAGGTGAGCGTTCAAAAAGTTTTGCTGTCTCCATTTCACTGCAAACCAAGGCCATCAAGAGTTAGTTTAGAGTCCGTGGGACTGGTAAATATCCCCAAAGTTCCGGAATATCGACCCGAAGTTGGTCAAAATCACGATGCGCGCACGCCGGTCTCGGCTACTCTTTAAGTCGTAAGTGATGTGGGACTATATTTCAGCCTAGAAGCTCGAAAGTGTGCGTTCAAAAACTTGTGCTGTGTGAATTTCACTGCAAACCATGGCTATCAGGAGTTAGTTTAGAGTCCCCGGAACTGGAAAATATTCCCCAAGTTCCAGGAAAGCGAGCAGAAGTTGATCAATATCACGTTGCGCGTAACGCGGTCTCGGCTACTGTTTCAGTCTTAAAGTGAAGTGTGGCTATATTTAGGCTCACAAGCTCGAAAGTGAGCGTTCAAAAAGTTTTGCTGTGTCTATTTCACTGGAAACCAAGGCCATCAGGAGTTAGTTTAGAGTCCCCGGGACTGGAAAATATTCTCCAAGTTCCAGGAAATGGCGCCGAAGTTGATGAAAATTACGATGCGCGTAACGGGCTCTCGGCTATTCTTTCAGTCTTAAATTTAAGTAGGGCTATATTTCGGCCCTTAAGCTCGAAGGTGAGCGTTCAGAATGTTTTGCTGTGTTCATTAAACTGCAAACCAAGGTCATCGGGAGTTAGTTTAGCGTTCCCGAGACTTGAAATTATTCGCCAACTTCCGGGAAATCGAGCAAAAGTGGCCCAAAATCACGATGCGCGTAAGGCGGTCTCGGCTACTCTTTCAGTCTTAAAATTAAGGGGGACAATATTTACACCTAGAAGCTCGAGACCGGGCGTGCGCTAATTTTACCTGTGTCCATTTCACTGACATCTTAGGCCATCAGGAGTTAGTTTAGAGTGCTTGGGACTGGAAAATATTTCCCAAATTCTGGCAGATCGAGCCAAAGTTGCTCAAAATCACGATGCGCGTAAGGCGGTCTCGGCTACTCTTTCAGTCTTAAAATGAAGTGGGGCTATATTTCGGCCGACAAGCTCAACACCGAGCGTGCGCTCCTTTTGCCTGTGTACATATCACTGAAAACTAAGTTCATCAGGAGTTAGCATAGAGTCCTCGGGACTGGAAAATATTGCCCGAATTCCGGCAAATCGAGCCAAAGATGCTCAAAATCACGATGCGCGTAAGGCGGTCTCGGCTACTCGTTTACTCCGAAAATGAAGTGGGGCTATATTTCGGTTCTACAAGCTCGACACCGAGCGTGCTCTCCTTTTACCTGTGTCCATTTCACTAAGAACTAAGTCCATCAGGAGATAGTTTAGAATCCTCGAGACTGGAAGCTATCCTCCAAGTTTCGGCAAATTGAGCCATACTTTCTTAAAATTACGATAAGCGTACGACAGTTTCGTTTACTCTTTCAGTCTTAAAATGAACTGGGGCTACATTTCGGCCTAGAAGCTCGACACCGAGCGTGCGCTCCTGTTACCTGTGACCATTTTACTGAAAACTAAGGCCATCAAGAGTTAGGGTAGAGTCCCCGGAACTGGAAAATATCCCCCAAGTTTTGGCAGATCGAGCCATAGTGGCTAAAAATTTCGATGCGCTTAAGGCGGTTTCGTGTACACTTTCAGTCTTAAAATAAAGTGGGGCTATATTTCGGCCTACAACCTGGAAACCTAGCGTGCGCCCCTTTTACCTGTGTCCATTTCACTAAAAACCAAGGCATTCAGGAGTTAGTTTAGAGCTTCCGGGACTGGAAAATATCCCCCAAGTCGCAGGAAATCAAGACGAAGTTCGACAAAATTACCACGCGCGTAAGGCGGTCCCGGCTACTCTTTCAGTCTTAAAGTGAAGTGGGGCTATATTTCGGCCCAGAAGGTCGAAAGTGAACGTTCAAAGAGTTTGGCTGTGTCCATTTCACTGAAAACCAAGGCCATCAGGAATTAGTTTAGAGTGCCCGGGACTGGGAATTATCTCCCAAGTTCCGGGAAATCGAGCCGAAGTAGCCCAAAATCACGATGCGCGTAAGGCGGTCTCGGCTAGTCTTTCAGTCTTAAAGTGAAGTAGGGCTATGCTTCGGCCCAGAAGCTCAAAAGTGAGCGTTCAAAAAGTTGTGCTGTGTCCATTTCACTGCAAACCAAGGCAATCAGGAGTTAGTTTAGAGTTCCCGGTAGCGGAAAATATTCCCCATTTCCCGGGAAATCGAGCCAAAGTTGGTCGAAATCACGATGCGCGTAAGGCGGTCCCCGTTACTCTTTCATTCTTAAAGTGAACTGGGGCAATATTTCCGCCCAGAAGCTCGAAAGTGAGCGTTCAAAAAGTTGTGCTGTGTCCATTTCACTCCAGAGCAAGGCCATCAGGAGTTACTTTAGAGTCCGCGGGACTGGAAAATATCCCCCAAGTTCCGGGAAATCGAGCCGAAGTTGGTCAATATTACGATGGGCGAAAGGCGGTCTCGGCTACTCTTTCACTCTTAAAGTGAAGTGGAGCTATATTTCGGCCCAGAAGCTCAAAAGTGAGCGTTCAAAAAGTTTTGCTGTGTCCATTTTACTGCAGACCAAGGACGTCGGGGGTCAGTTTAGAGTCCCTGGGACTGGAAAATATCCCCCAAGTTCCCTGAAATTTAACCGAAGTTGGTCAAAATCACGACGCGCGTACGTCGGTCTCGGCTACTCTTTCAGTCTTAAAGTGAAGTGGGGCAATATTTCAGCCCAGAAGCTCGAAACTGAGTGTTTAAAATGTTTTGCTGTGTCCATTTCACTGCAAAACAAGGCTATCACGACTTAGTTTAGCGTCCAAGGGACTGGAAATATCCCCCAAGTTACGGGAAATCCACCCGAAGTTAGTGAAAATCACGATGCGCTTAAGGGGGTCTCGGCTACTCTTTCAGTCTTAAGGTAAAGTGGGCTTAGATTTAACTCCAGAAGCTCGAAAGTAAGGGTTCAAAAATGTTTGTTTTTTATTTCACTCACATCTTAGACAATCAAGAGTGAGTTTAGAGACTTTGGAACTGGAAAATATCTCCTAAGTTTCGCAAGATCGAGCCGAAGATCCTCAAAAACACAGTGCGCGTAAGGCGCTCCCGCCTACTCTTTCAGTCTTGAAAAGAAGTAGGGCTATATTTCGGCCAGCAAGCGCGAAAGTGCGCGTTCAAAAAGTGTTCCTGTGTCCATTTCACTGGAAACCAAGGCCATCAGGAGTTATTTTAGAGTCCCCGGGACTGGAAAATATCCGCCTATTCGCGGGAAATCCAGCCGAAGTATCCCAAAATCACGCTGCGCGTAAGGCGGTCTCGTCTACTCTTTCAGTCTTAGAGTTAAGTGGGGCTATATTTCGACCATTAAGCTCGAAAGTGAGCGTTCAAAAAGTTTTGCTGTGTCCATTTCAATGCAAAGCAACGCGATCAGTAGTTAGTTTAGAGTCCCCGGGACTAGAAAATATCCCCCAAGTTCCGAGAAATCGATCCGAAAATGGTCAAAATCACGTTGCGCGTAAGGCGATCTCGGCTACTCTTTCAGTCTTAAAGTGAAGTGGGGCTATATTTCGGCCCAGAAGCTCCAAAGTGGGCGTTCAAAAAGTTATGCTGTGCGCATTTCAGTGCAAACGAAGGCCATCCGGAGTTAGTTTAGAGTCCCGCGGACTGGAAAATATCCCAAAAGTTGCGTGAAATCGAGCTGAACTTCGTCTAACTCACGATGCAAGTGAGGCGGTCTCGGTTACTATTTCAGTCTGAAAGTGAAGTGGGATTCTATTTCGGGCTAGAAGCTACAAAGAGAGTGTTCAAAAAGCTTTCCTTTGTCCATTTCACTAAAAACCAAGGCCATCAGGAGTTAGTTTAGAGCCCGCGGAAATGGAATATATCCCCTAAGTTCCAGGAAACCGACCCGAAGTTGGTCAAAATCACGATTTGCGCAAGACGGTCTCGGCTACCCTTTCAGTCTTAAAGTAAAGTGGGGCTATATTTCGGTCCAGAAGCTCGAGAGTGAGCGTTCAAAGACTTTCGCTGTGTCCATTTCACTGAAAACCAAGACAATCAGGAGTTAGTTTAGAGTCCCCGGGACTGCAAAATATCCGCCAAGTTCCGGCAAATCGAGCCGAAGTTGGTCAAAATCACGGTGCGCTTAAGGCGGTGTCGGCTACTCCTTCAGTCTTAAAGTGAAGTGGGGCTCTATTTCGGCCCACAAGCTCAAAGCTCAAAAAATATTACTGTGTCTATTTCACTGCAAACCAAGGCTATCAGGAGTTAGTTTAGAGTCCCTGGGAGTGGAATGTATTTCCCAAGTTCCGCAAAATCGAGAAGACGTTGGTCAAAATCACGATGCGCGTAAGGCGGTCTCGGCTACTCTTTCAGTCTTAAAGTGAAGTGGGGCTCTATTTCGGCCCAGAAGCTCAAAAGTGAGCATTCAAAAAGTTTTGCTGTATCCATTTCAATGCTAACCAAGGCCTTCAGGGGTTACTTAAGAATCCTCGGGACTGGAAAATATCCCCCAAGTTCCGGTAAATCGAGCCGAAGTTGGTCAAAATCACGATGTGTGTAAGGTGGTCTCGACTACTCTTTCACTCTTAAAGTGAAGTGGGGCTATATTTCGGCCCAGAAGCTCGAAGGTGAGCGTTCAAAAAGTTTTGCTGTATCCATTTCAATGCAAACCAAGGCCATCAGGGGTTACTTAAGAGATCTCGGGACTGGAAAATATCCCCCAAGTTCCGGTAAATTGAGCCGAAGTTGGTCAAAATCACGATGTGTGTAGGGTGGTATCGGCTACTCTTTCAGTCTTAAAGTGAAGTGGGGCAATATTTCGGCCCAGAAGCTCGAAAGTGAGTGTTTAAAAAGTTTTGCTCTGTCACTTTCAGTGCAAACCAAGGCCATCAGAAGTTAGTTTACAGTCCCCGGGACTGGAGAATATCTCCCAAGTCCCGGGAAATCGAGCCGAAGTTGATCAAATTCACGATGCGCGTAACGTGGTCTCGGCTACTGTGTCACTCCTAAATTGAAGTGTGGCTATATTTCGGCCCACAAGCTAGAAAGTGAGCGTTGAAAAACTTTTGTTGTGTCCATTTTACTTCAAAACAAGGCCATCAGGACTTAGTTTAGCGTCCAAGGGACTGCAAAATATCCCCCAAGTTCCGGGAAATCCATTCGAAGTTCGTCAAAATTACGATGCGCGTAAGGCGGTCTCATCTACTCTTTCAGTCTTAAAGTAAAGTGGGGCTATATTTCTGCCCAGAAGCTCCAAAGTTGTGCTCTGTCCATTTCACTGAAAACCAAGGCCATCGGAGTTACTTGAGCGTCCCTTTGACTGGAATATATCCCCCAAGTTTCGGGAAATAAAGGCGAAATTGGTCAAAATCACGATTCGCTCAAGACGGTCTCGCCTACTCTTTCAGTCTTAAAGTAAAATGGGGCTCTATTTCGGCCCAGAAGCTCGAGAGTGAGCGCTCAAAAACTTTCGCTTTGTCCATTTCACTGCAAACCAAGACAAGCAGGAGCTAGTTGAGAGTCCCCGGGACTGGAAAATATCCCCCAAGTTCCGGGAAATCAACCCGAAGTTTGTCAAAATCACGATGCGCGTAAGGCGGTCTCGGCTACTCTTTCAGTGTTAAAGTAATGGGGGGCTATATTTTGGCCCAGAAGCTCGAAATTGAGCGTTCAAAAAGTTTTGCTGGGTCCATTTTACTGCAAACCAAGGCCATCAGGAATTAGTTTAGAGTATTCAAAACTGGAATATATCCCCTTAGTTCCAGCAAATCGAGCCGAAGTTGCTCAAAATCACGATGCACGTAAGGCGGTCTCGGCTACTCTTTCAGTCTTCAAGTGAAGTGGGGTTCTATTTCGGTCCAGAAGCTCGAAAGCATGCGTTCAAAAACTTTTTCTGTTTCCGTTTCACTGCAAACCAAGACAAGCAGCAGTTAGTTTAGAGTCCCCGGGACCGGAAAATATGTCGCAAGTTCCGGGAAATCGAGCCGAAGTTGATCAAAATCACGATGCGCGAAACGTGGTGTCGGCTACTGTTTGAGTCTTAAAGTGAAGTATGGCTATATTTCGGCCCACAACCTCGAAAGTGAGCGTTCAAAAAGCTTTGCGGTGTCCATTTTACTGCAGACCAAGGACGTTGGGGGTCAGTTTAGAGTCCCTGGGACTGGAAAATATCCCCCAAGTTCCCTGAAATTTAACCAAAGTTGGTCAAAATCACGACGCGCGTACGTCGGTCTCGGCTACTCTTTCAGTCTTAAAGTGAAGTGGGGCAATATTTCGGCCCAGAAGCTCGAAACTGAGTGTTTAAAAAGTTGTGCTGTGTTCATTTCACTGCAAAACAAGGCCATCACGACTTAGTTTAGCGTCCAAGGGATTGGAAATATCCCCCGAGTTACGGGAAATACACCCGAAGTTAGTGAAAATCACGATGCGCTTAAGGGGGTCTCGGCTACTCTTTCAGTCTTAAGGTAAAGTGGGCTTAGATTTAACTCTAGAAATCGAAAGTAAGGGTTCAAAAATTTTGTCTCTATTTCACTCACATCTTAGACAATCAGGAGTGAGTTTAGAGACTTTGGGACTGGAAAATATCTCCCAAGTTTCGCCAGATCGAGCCGAAGATCCTCAAAAACACAGTGCGCGTAAGGCGCTCCCGCCTACTCTTTCAGTCTTGAAAAGAAGTAGGGCTATATTTCGGCCAGCAAGCTCGAAAGTGCGCATTCAAAAAGTGTTCCTGTGTCCATTTCACTGGAAACCAAGGCCATCAGGAGTTAGTTTAGAGTCCCCGGGACTGGAAAATATCCGCCTATTTGCGGGAAATCCAGCCGAAGTATCCCAAAATCACGATGCGCGTAAGGCGGTCTCGGCTACTCTTTCAGTGTTAAAGCTAAGTGGGGCTATATTTCGACCCATAAGCTCGAAAGTGAGCGTTCAAAAAGTTTTGCTCTGTCCATTTCACTGCAAACCAAGGCCATCAGGAGTTAGTTTAGACTCCTTGGGACTGGAAAATATCGCCTAAGTTGGGGGAAATCGAGCCGAATTTTGTCAACATCACGATGCGCGTAAGGCGGTCTCAGCTACTCTTTCATTCTTAAAGTGAACTGGGGCTATATTTCGGCCCAGAAGCTAGAAAGTGAAAATTCAAAAAGTTTTGCTGTGTCCATTTCACGGCAAAGCAAGCCACGTCAGCAGATTGTTTACAGTGTCCGGGACATCAAAATATCCCTTAAGTTGCGGGAAATCGAGCCGAAGTTTGTCAAAATCACGATGCGCGTAAAGCAGTCTCGGCTACTCTTTGAGTCTTAAAGTGACGTGGCTGTATATTTCTGTCTAGAAGCTCGAAAGTGAGTGTTCAAAAAGTTATGCCCTGCCCATTTCACTGCAAAGCAAGGCCCTCAGGAAGTAGTTTACAGTGCCCGGAACTGGAAAATATCCCCCAAGTTCCGCGAAATCGAGACGAAGTTGGTCAAAATAACGATTTGCGTAAGGCGGTACAGTGAAGTAGGCCTATATTTCTGTCTAGAAGCTCGAAAGTGAGCGTTCAAAAAGTTTTCCTTTCTGCATTTCACTGAAAACCAAGGCCATCATGAGTTAGTTTAGAGTCCCCGGGACTAGAAAATATCTTATAAGATCTGGCAACTGAAGCCGAAGTTGGTCAAAATCACGATGCGCCTAAGGCGGCCTCGGCTACTCTTTCAGTCTTAAAGTGAAGTGGGGCTCTATTTCGGCCCAGAAGCTCCAAAGTGAGCGCTGCAAAAAAATTGCTGTGTCCATTTCACTGCAAACCAAGGCTATCAGTAGTTAGTTTAGAGTCCCCGGGACTGCAATATATTTCCCAAGTTCCGGAAAATGGAGAAGACGTTGGTCAAAATCACGATGCGCGCAAGACGGTCTTGGCTAGTCTTTCAGTCTTAAAGTGAAGTGGGGCTATATTTCGGCCCAGAAGCTCAAAAGTGAGCGTTCAAAAAGTTTCCCTGTGTTTATTTCACTGGAAACCAAAGCCATCAGGAGCTAGTTTAGAGTCTCCGGGACTGGAAAATATCCCCCAACTTCCGGAAAATCGAGCCGAAGTTGGTCAAAATCACGATTTGCGTAAGGTAGTCTCGGCTACTCTTTCAGTCTTAAAGTAAAGTGGGGCTATATTTCGGGCCAGAAGCCCGAAAGTGAGCGTTCAAACAGTTTTGCCGTGTTCATTTCACTGCAAACCAAGGCCATCAGGAGTTAGTTTACCGTACCCGGGACAAGAAAATATGCCCCAAGGTCCGGGAAATTCTTTGACTGAAAAACAAGGCCATCACGAGTTAGTTTAGCGTCCTTGGGACTGGAAAATATTCCCCAAGTTCCGGTAAATCGAGCTGAAGTTGGTCAAAATCACGATGCTCCCAAAGCGGTCTCGGCTACCCTTTCAGTCTTAAAGTGAAGTGGGGCTATATTTCTGTCCAGAAGCTCGAAAGTGAGCGTTCAAAAAGTTTTGCTGTGTGCATTTCACTGCAAACCAAAGCTATCAAAAGTTAGTTTAGGGTGCCCTGGGACTGGAAATATTCCCCAAGTTCCGGGAAAGCGAGCCGAAGTTGATCAAAATCACGATGCGCGAAATGCGGTCTCGGCTACTGTTTCAGTCTTAAAGTAAAGTGTGGCTATATTTCGGCCCACAAGCTCGAAAGTGAGCGTTCAAAAAGTTTTGCTCTGTCCATTTCAATGCAAAGCAAGGCGATCAGGAGTTAGTTTAGAGTCCCCGAGACTGGAAAATATCCCCCAATCTCCGAGAAATCGATCCGAAAATGGTGAAAATCACGATGCGCGTATGGCGATCTCGGCTACTCTTTCAGTCTTAAAGTGAAGTGGGGCTATATTTCGGCCCACAAGCTCCAAAGTGGCCTTTAAAAAAGTTATGCTGTGCGCATTTCAGTGCAAACCAAGGCCATCAGGAGTTAGTTTAGAGTCCCCCGGACTGGAAAATATCCCAAAAGTTGCGTGAAATCGAGCTGAACTTCGCCTAACTCACGATGCAAGTGAGGCGGTCTCGGTTACTATTTCAGTCTGAAAGTGAAGTGGGATTCTATTTCGGGCTAGAAGCTACAAAGAGAGTGTTCAAAAAGCTTTCCTTTGTCCATTTTACTGAAAACCAAGGCCATCAGGAGTTAGTTTGAGGCCCGCGGAAATGGAATATATCCCCCAAGTTCCGGGAAACCGACCCGAAGTTGGTCAAAATCACGATTTGCGCAAGACGGTCTCGGCTACTCTTTCAGTCTTAAAGTAAAGTGGGGCTATATTTCGGGCCAGAAGCTCGAGAGTGAGCGTTCAAAAAGTTTCACTGTGTCCATTGCACTGAAAACCAAGACAATCAGAAGTTAGTATAGAATCCCGGGGACTGGAAAATATCCCCCAAGTTCCGGCAAATCGAGCCGAAGTTGGTCAAAATCACGGTGCGCTTAAGGCGGTGTCGGCTACTCCTTCAGTCTTAAAGTGAAGTGGGGCTCTATTTCGGCCCACAAGCTCAAAGCTCAAAAAATATTACTGTATCTATTTCACTGCAAACCAAGGCTATCAGGAGTTAGTTTAGAGTCCCCGGGAGTGGAATGTATTTCCCAAGTTCCGGAAAATCGAGAAGACGTTGGTCAAAATCACGATGCGCGTAAGACGGTCTCGGCTACTCTTTCAGTCTTAAAGTGAAGTGGGGCTATATTTCGGCCCAGAAGCTCAAAAGTGAGCTTTCAAAAAGTTTTGCTGTATCCATTTCAATGCAAACCAAGGCCATCAGGGGTTACTTAAGAGTCCTCGGGACTGGAAAATATCCCCCAAGTTCCGGTAAATCGAGCCGAAGTTGGTCAAAATCACGATGTGTAAGGTGGTCTCGGCTACTCTTTCAGTCTTAAAGTGAAGTGGGGCAATATTTGGGCCCAGAAGCTCGAAAGTGAGTGTTTAAAAAGTTTTGCTCTGTCACTTTCAGTGCAAACCAAGGCTATCAGAAGTTAGTTTGGAGTCCCCGGGACTGGAGAATATCCCCCAAGTCCCGGGAATTGCAGCCGAAGTTGATCAAATTCATGATGCGCGTAACGTGGTCTCGGCTACTGTGTCAGTCCTAAAGTGAAGTGTGACTATATTTCGGCCCACAAGCTAGAAAGTGGGCGTTCAAAAAGTTTTGTTGTGTCCATTTTACTTCAAAACAAGGCCATCAGGACTTAGTTTAGCGTCCAAGGGACTGCAAAATATCCCTCAAGCTCCGGGAAATCCATTTGAAGTTCGTCAAAATTACGATGCGCGTAAGGCGGTCTCATCTACTCTTTCAGTCTTAAAGTAAAGTGGGGCTATATTTCTGCCCAGAAGCTCCAAAGTTGTGCTCTGTCCATTTCACTGAAAACCAAGGCCATCAGGAGTTACTTTAGAGTCCATTTGACTGGAATATGCCCCAAGTTTCGGGAAATAAAGGCGAAATTGGTCAAAATCACGATTCGCTCAAGACGGTCTCGCCTGCTCTTTCAGTCTTAAAGTAAAATGGGGCTCTATTTCGGCCCAGAAGCTCGAGAGTGAGCGTTCAAAAACTTTTGCTGTGTCCATTTCACTGCAAACCAAGACAAGCAGGAGTTAGTTGAGAGTCCCCGGGACTGGAAAATATCCCCCAAGTTCCGGGAAATCAACCCGAAGTTTGTCAAAATCACGATGCGCGTAAGGCGGTCTCGGCTACTCTTTCAGTGTTAAAGTAATGGGGGGCTATATTTTGGCCCAGAAGCTCGAAATTGAGCGTTCAAAAAGTTTTGCTGGGTCCATTTTACTGCAAACCAAGGCCATCAGGAATTAGTTTAGAGTATTCAAAACTGGAATATATCCCCTTAGTTCCAGCAAATCGAGCCGAAGTTGCTCAAAATCACGATGCACGTAAGGCGGTCTCGGCTACTCTTTCAGTCTTCAAGTGAAGTGGGGTTCTATTTCGGTCCAGAAGCTCGAAAGTGTGCGTTCAAAAACTTTTTCTGTTTGCGTTTCACTGCAAACCAAGACAAGCACGACGTAGTTTAGAGTCCCCGGGACTGGAAAATATTTCGTAAGTTCCGGGAAATCGAGGCGAAGTTGATCAAAATCACGATGCGCGAAACGTGGTGTCGGCTACTGTTTCAGTCTTAAAGTGAAGTATGGCTATATTTCGGCCCACAAGCTCGAAAGTGAGCGTTCAAAATGCTTTGCTGTGTCAATTTCACTGCAAAACAAGGCCATCGGCACCTAGTTTGGCGTTCAAGGGACTGGAAAATATCGCCCAAGTTCCGGGAAATCCGCACGAAGTTAGTCAAAATCACGATGCGCGTAAGGCGGTCTCGGCTACTTTTTCAGTATTAAAGTAAAGTGGGCTATATTTCGGCCAAGAAGCTTGAAGATGAGCGTTCAAAAAGTTTTGCTGTCTCCATTTCACTGCAAACCAAGGCCATCAAGAGTTAGTTTAGAGTCCCTGGGACTGGAAAGTATCCCCCAAGTTCCGCAATATCGACCCGAAGTTGGTCAAAATCACGATGCGCGCACGGTGGTCTCGGCTAATCTTTAAGTCGTAAGTGATGTGGGACTATATTTCGGCCTAAAAGGTCGAAAGTGTGCGTTCAAAAACTTGTGCTGTGTGAATTTCAGTGCAAACCATGGCTATCACGAGTTAGTTTAGAGTGCCCGGGACTGGAAAATATTCCCCAAGTTCCAGGAAAGCGAGCAGAGTTGATCAAAATCACGATGCGCGTAACGCGGTCTCGGCTACTGTTTCAGTCTTAAAGTGAAGTGTGGCTATATTTCGGCCCGCAAGCTCAAAAGTGAGCGTTCAAAAAGTTTTGCTGTGTCCATTTCACTGCAAAGCAAGGCCATCAGGAGTTAGTATAGAGTCCCCGGGACTGGAAAATATTCTCCAAGTACCAGGAAATTGCGCCGAAGTTGATGAAAATTACGATGCGCGTAACGGGCTCTCGGCTATTCTTTCAGTCTTAAATTTAAGTAGGGCTATATTTCGGCCCTGAAGCTCGAAGGTGAGCGTTCAGAATGTTTTGCTGTGTTCATTAAACTGCAAACCAAGGTCATTGGGAGTTAGTTTAGCGTCCCCGGGACTTGAAATTATTCGCCAACTTCCGGGAAATTGAGCAAAAGTGGCCCAAAATCACGATGCGCGTAAGGCGGTCTCGGCTACTCTTTCAGTCTTAAAATTAAGGGGGGGCTATATTTCGACCTAGAAGCTCGAGACCGGGCGTGCGCTAATTTTACCTGTGTCCATTTCACTGACATCTTAGGCCATCAGGAGTTAGTTTAGAGTCCTTGGGACTGGAAAATATTTCCCAAATTCTGGCAGATCGAGCCAAAGTTGCTCAAAATCACGATGCGCGTAAGGCGGTCTCGGCTACTCTTTCAGTCTTAAAATGAAGTGGGGCTATATTTCGGCCGACAAGCTCAACACCGAGCGTGCGCTTCTTTTGCCTGTGTACATATCACTGAAAACTAAGTTCATCAGGAGTTAGCATAGAGTCCTCGGGACTGGAAAATATTGCCCGAATTCCGGCAAATCGAGCCAAAGATGCTCAAAATCACGATGCGCGTAAGGTGGTCTCGGCTACTCGTTTACTCCGAAAATGAAGTGGGGCTATATTTCGGTTCTACAAGCTCGACACCGATCGTGCTCTCCTTTTACCTGTGTCCATTTCACTAAGAACTAAGTCCATCAGGAGATAGTTTAGAATCCTCGAGACTGGAAGCTATCGTCCAAGTTTCGGCAAATTAAGCCATACTTTCTTAAAATTACGATAAGCTTAGGGCAGTTTCGTTTACTCTTTCAGTCTTAAAATGAACTGGGGCTACATTTCGGCCTAGAAGCTCGACACCGAGCGTGCGCTCCTGTTACCTGTGACCATTTGACTGAAAACTAAGGCCATCAAGAGTTAGGGTAGAGTCCCCGGGACTAAAAAATATCCCCCAAGTTTTGGCAGATCGAGCCATAGTGGCTAAAAATTTCGATGCGCTTAAGGCGGTTTCGTGTACACTTTCAGTCTTAAAATAAAGTGGGGCTATATTTCGGCCTACAACCTGGAAACCTAGCGTGCGCCCCTTTTAGCTGTGTCCATTTCACTAAAAACCAAGGCATTCAGGAGTTAGTTTAGAGCTTCCGGGAGTGGAAAATATCCCCCAAGTCCCAGGAAATCAAGCCGAAGTTGGACAAAATTACCATGCACGTAAGGCGGTCCCGGCTACTCTTTCAGTCTTAAAGTGAAGTGGGGCTATATTTCGGCCCAGAAGGTCGAAAGTGAACGTTCAAAGAGTTTGGCTGTGTCCATTTCACTGAAAACCAAGGCCATCAGGAATTAGTTTAGAGTGCCCGGGACTGGGAATTATCTCCCAAGTTCCGGGAAATCGAGCCGAAGTAGCCCAAAATCACGATGCGCGTAAGGCGGTCTCGGCAAGTCTTTCAGTCTTAAAGTGAAGTAGGGCTATGCTTCGGCCCAGAAGCTCAAAAGTGAGCGTTCAAAAAGTTGTGCTGTGTCCATTTCACTGCAAACCAAGGCAATCAGGAGTTACTTTAGAGTCCCCGGTACCGGAAAATATCCCCCATTTCCCGGGAAATCGAGCCAAAGTTGGTCAAAATCACGATGCGCGTAAGGCGGTCCCGGTTACTCTTTCATTCTTAAAGTGAACTGGGGCAATATTTCCGCCAAGAAGCTCGAAAGTGAGCGTTCAAAAAGTTGTGCTGTGTCCATTTCACTCCAGAGCAAGGCAATCAGGAGTTACGTTAGAGTCCGCGGGACTGGAAAATATCCCCCAAGTTGCGGGAAATCGAGCTGAAGTTGGTCAAAATTACGATAGGCGTAAGGCGGTCTCGGGTACTCTTTCAGTCTTAAAGTGAAGTAGGGCTATATTTCGGCCGAGAAGCTCGAAAGATAGCGTTAAGAAAAATGTGCTGTGTCCATTTCACTGCAAACCAAGGCCATCAGCAGTTACTTTAGAGTCCCCGGGACTGCAATATATCCGCGAAGTTCCGGGAAATCGATCGGAACTTGGTGAAAATCACGATGCTCGTAAGGCGGTCTCGGCTACTATTTCAGTCTTAAGGTGAAGTATGGTTGTATTTCGGCCCAGAAGCTCGAAACTGAGCGTTCAAAAAGTCTTCCTGCGTCCATTTCACTGCAAACCAAGGCCATCAGGGGTTAGTTTAGTGTCCCCGAAACTTGAAAATATCGCCAAACTTCTAGAAAATCGAGCGGAAGTTGCTCAAAATCACGATGCGCGTAAGGCGGTCTCGCCTACTCTTTCAGTCTTAAAGTGAAGTGGGGCTATATTTCATCCCAGAAGCTCGAAAATAAGCGCTCAAAAAGTGTTACTGTTTTCATATCACTGCAAACCAAGGCCATCAAGAGTTAGTTTAGACTCCTTGGGGCTGGAAAATACCGCCCAAGTTCGGGGAAATCGAGCCGAATTTTGTCAAAATCACGATGCGCGTAAGGCGGTCTCGGCTACTCTTTCATTCTTAAAGTGAACTGGGGCTATATTTCGGCCCAGAAGCTAGAAAGTGAAAGTTCAAAAAGTTTTGCTGTGTCCATTTCACCGCGAACCAAGCCGCATCAGCAGATTGTTTACAGTGTCCGGGACATCAAAATATCCCCCAAGTCCCGGGAAATCGAGCCGAAGTTTGTCAAAATCACGATGCGCGTAAAGCAGTCTCGGCTACTCCTTTAGTCTTAAAGTGACGTGGCTGTATATTTCGGCCCAGAAGCTGGAAAGTGAAAGTTCAAAAAGTTTTGCTCTCTCAATTTAACTGAAAACCAAGGCCATCGTGAGTTAGCTTAGAGTCCCCGGGACTGGAAAATATCTTTTAAGTTCTGGTACCTCAAGCCGAAGTTGGTCAAAATCATGATGCGCGTAAGGCGGTCTCGGCTACTCTTTCAGCCTTAAAGTGAAGTAGGGCTATATTTCGGTCCAGAAGCTCGAAAGTGAGCGTTCAAAAAGTTTTCCTCTCTCAATTTTACTGAAAACCAAGGCCATCATGAGTTAGCTTAGAGTCCCCGGAACTGGAAAATATCTTTTAAGTTCTGGCACCTCAAGCCGAAGTTGGTCAAAATCACGATGCGCCTAAGGCGGCTTCGGCTACTCTTTTAGTCTTAAAGTGAAGTGGGGCTCTATTTCGGCCCAGAAGCTCCAAAGTGAGCGCCGGAAAAAATGTGCTGTGTCCATTTCACTGCAAACCAAGGCCATCACGGGTTAATTTAGAGTCCTTGGGACTTGAATATATACCCGAAGTTTCGGGAAATCGAGCCGAAGTTCGTCAAAATCACGATGCGCGTAAGACGGTCTCGGCTACTCTTTCAGTCTTAAACTGAAGTGGGGCTATATTTCGGCTCAGAAGCCCGAAGGGGAGCGTTGAAAAAGTTTTGCTCTCTCCATTTCAATGGAAACCAAGGCAATCAGGAGTTACTTTAGAGTCCCCGGTACCGGAAAATATTCCCTATTTCCCGGGAAATCGAGCCAAAGTTGGTCAAAATCACGATGCGCGGAAGGCGGTGTCGGCTTTTCTTTCATTCTTAAAGTGAACTGGGGCTATATTTCGGCCCAGAAGCTCGAAAGTGAAAGTTCAAAAAGTTTTGCTGTGTCCATTTCACCGCGAACCAAGCCACATCAGGAGATAGTTTACAGTCTCCGGGACATCAAAATATCCCCCAAGTTGCGGGAAATCGAGCCGAAGTTTGTCAAAATCACGATGCGTGTAAAGCAGTCTCGGCTACTCTTTGAGTCTTCAAGTGACGTGGCTGTATATTTCGGCCCAGAAGCTCGAAAGTGAGCGTTCAAAAAGTTATGCTGTGCCCATTTCAGTGCAAGGCAAGGCCCTCAGGAAGTAGTTTACAGTGCCCGGAACTAGAAAATATCCCCCAAGTTCCGCGAAATCGAGACGAAGTTGGTCAAAATAACGACTCGCGTAAGGTGGTCTCGGCTACTCTTTCAGTCTTAAAGTGAAGGAAGGCTATATGTCGGTCCAGAAGCTCGAAAGTAAGCGCTCAAAAAGTTTTCCTCTCTCAATTTTACTGAAAACCAAGGCCATCATGAGTTAGTTTAGAATCCCCGGGACTGGAAAAGATCTTGTAAGTTCTGGCAGATGAAGCCGAAGTTGGTCAAAATCACGATGCGCCTAAGGCGGCCTCGGCTACTCTTTCAGTCTTAAAGTGAAGTGGGGCTCTATTTCGGCCCAGAAGCTCCAAAGTGAGCGCTCCAAAAAAATTTGCTGTGTCCATTTCACTGGAAACCAAGGCTATCAGGAGTTAGTTTAGAGTCCCCGGGACTGCAATATATTTCCCAAGTTCCGGAAAATGGAGAAGACGTTGGTCAAAATCACGATGCGCGCAAGACGGTCTTGGCTAGTCTTTCAGTCTTAAAGTGAAGTTGGGCTATATTTCGGCCCAGAAGCTCAAAAGTGAGCGTTCAAAAAGTTTTGCTGTATCCATTTCAATGCAAACCAAGGCCATCAGGGGTTACTTAAGAGTCTTCAGGACTGGAAAATATTCCCCAAGTTCAGGGAAATTTAGCCGAACTTGGTCAAAATCACGGTGCGCGTTAGGCGGTCTCGCTTACCGTTTCAGTCTTAAAGTGAAGTGAGGCTTTATTCCTGCCCAGGAGCTTGAAAGTGAGCGTTCAAAAAGTTTCCCTGTGTTTATTTCACTGCAAACCAAAGCCATCAGAAGCTAGTTTAGAGTCCCCGGGACTGGAAAATATCCCCCAACTTCCGGGAAATCGAGCCGAAGTTGGTCAAAATCACGATTTGCGTAAGGTAGTCTCGGCTACTCTTTCAGTCTTAAAGTGAAGTGGGGCTATATTTCGGGCCAGAAGCCCGAAAGTGAGCGTTCAAAAACTTTTGCTCTGTTCATTTCACTGCAAACCAAGGCCATCAGGAGTTAGTTTAGCGTCTCCGGGACAAGAAAATATGCCCCAAGGTCCGGGAAATTGAGCCGAGGTTGGTCAAAATCAAGATGCCCCTAAAGTGGTCTCGGCTACTCTTTCTGTCTTAAAGTGAAGTGGGGCTATATTTCGGGCCAGAAGCCCGAAAGTGAGCGTTCAAAAAGTTTTACTGTGTCCATTTCAGTGCAAACCAAGGCCATCACGGGTTAGTTTACAGTCCCCGGGACTGAAAAATATTAACCAAGTTCCGGGGAATCGAACCGAAGTTGGTCAAAATCACGATGCGCGAAATGCCGTATCGGCTACTGTTTCAGTCTTAAAGTGAAGTGGGGCTATATTACGGGCCAGAAGCCCTAAAGTGAGCGTTCAAAAAGTTTTCCTCTCCGAATTTCACTGAAAACCAAGGCCATCAGGAGCTAGTTTAGGGTCCCTGGGACTGGAAAATATTCCCCTAGTTCCGGTAAATCGAGCTGAAGTTGGTCAAAATCGCAATGCTCCCTAAGCGGTCTCGCCTACCCTTCCAGTCTTAAAGTGAAGTGGGGCTATATTTCTGTCCAGAAGCTCGAAAGAGAGCTTTCAAAAAGTTTTGGTGTGTGCATTTCACTGCAAACCAAAGCTATCAAAAGTTATTTTAGGGTCCCCGGGACGGGAAAATATTCCCCAAGTTCCGGCAAAGCGAGCAGAAGTTGATCAAAATCACGATGCGCGAAATGCGTTCTCGGCTACTGTTTAGCGTTCCCGGGACTGCAAAATATCCCCCAAGTTCCGAGAAATCGATCCGAAAATGGTCAAAATCACGATGCGCGTAAGGCGATCTCGGCTACTCTTTCAGTGTTAAAGTGAAGTCGGGCTATATTTCGGACCACAAGCTAGAAAGTGAGCGTTCAAAAAGTTTTGCGGTGTGCATTTCACTGCAAACCAAAGCTATCAAAAGTTAGTTTAGGGTCCCCGGGACTGGAAAATATTCCCCAAGTTCCGGGAAAGCGAGCCGAAGTTGATCAAAATCACGATGCGCGAAATGCGGTCTCGGCTACTGTTTCAGTCTTAAAGTAAAGTGTGGCTATATTTCGGCCCACAAGCTCGAAAGTGAGCGTTCAAAAAGTTTTGCTCTGTCCATTTCAATGCAAAGCAAGGCGATCAGGAGTTAGTTTAGAGTCCCCGAGACTGGAAAATATCCCCCAATCTCCGAGAAATCGATCCGAAAATGGTGAAAATCACGATGCGCGTATGGCGATCTCGGCTACTCTTTCAGTCTTAAAGTGACGTGGGGCTATATTTCGGCCCACAAGCTCCAAAGTGGGCGTTCAAAAAGTTATGCTGTGCGCATTTCAGTGCAAACCAAGGCCATCCGGAGTGAGTTTAGAGTCCCCCGGACTGGAAAATATCCCAAAAGTTGCGTGACATCGAGCTGCACTTGGTCTAACTCACGATGCGCGTGAGGCGGTCTCGGCTACTATTTCAGTCTGAAAGTGAAGTGGGATTCTATTTCGGCCCAGAAGCTACAAAGAGAGTGTTCAAAAAGCTTTCCTTTGTCCATTTCACTGAAAACCAAGGCCATCAGGAGTTAGTTTAGGGTCCGTGGAAATGGAATATATCCTCCAAGCTCCGGGAAACCGACCCGAAGTTGGTCAAAATCACGATTTGCGCAAGACGGTCTCGGCTACTCTTTCAGTCTTAAAGTAAAGTGGGGCTATATTTCGGTCCAGAAGCTCGAGAGTGAGCGTTCAAAAACTTTCGCTGTGTCCATTTCACTGAAAACCAAGACAATCAGAAGTTAGTATAGAGTCCCCGGGACTGGAAAATATCCCCCAAGTTCCGGCAAATCGAGCCGAAGTTGGTCAAAATCACGGTGCGCTTAAGGCGGTGTCGGCTACTCCTTCAGTCTTAAAGTGAAGTGGGGCTCTATTTTGGCTCACAAGCTCAAAGCTCAAAAAATATTACTGTGTCTATTTCACTGCAAACCAAGGCTATCAGGAGTTAGTTTAGAGTCCCCGGGAGTGGATGTATTTCCCAAGTTCCGGAAAATCGAGAAGACGTTGGTCAAAATCACGATGCGCGTAAGACGGTCTCGGCTACTCTTTCAGTCTTAAAGTGAAGTGGGGCTATATTTCGGCCCAGAAGCTCAAAAGTGAGCTTTCAAAAAGTTTTGCTGTATCCATTTCAATGCAAACCAAGGCCATCAGGGGTTACTTAAGAATCCTCGGGACTGGAAAATATCACCCAAGTTCCGGTAAATCGAGCCGAAGTTGGTCAAAATCACGATGTGCGTAAGGTGGTCTCGGCTACTCTTTCAGTCTTAAAGTGAAGTGGGGCAATATTTCGGCCCAGAAGCTCGAAAGTGAGTGTTTAAAAAGTTTTGCTCTGTCACTTTCAGTGCAAACCAAGGCCATCAGAAGTTAGTTTACAGTCCCCGGGACTGGAGAATATCCCCGAAGTCCCGGGAAATCGAGCCGAAGTTGATCAAATTCATGATGCCCGTAACGTGGTCTCGGCTACTGTGTCACTCCTAAAGGAAAGTGTGGCTATATATCGGCCCACAAGCTAAAAAGTGAGCGTTCAAAAAGTTTTGTTGTGTCCATTTTACTTTAAAACAAGGACATCAGGACTTAGTTTAGCGTCCAAGGGACTGCAAAATATCCCCCAAGTTCCGGGAAATCCATTCGAAGTTCGTCAAAATTACAATGCGCGTAAGGCGGTCTCATCTACTCTTTCAGTCTTAAAGTAAAGTGGGGCTATATTTCTGCCCAGAAGCTCCAAAGTTTTACTCTGTCCATTGCACTGAAAACCAAGGCCATCAGGAGTTTCTTTAGAGTCCCTTTGACTGGAATATATCCCCCAAGTTTCGGGAAATAAAGGCGAAATTGGTCAAAATCACGATTCGCGCAAGACGGTCTCGCCTACTCTTTCAGTCTTAAAGTAAAATGGGGCTCTATTTCGGCCCAGAAGCTCGAGAGTGAGCGTTCAAAAACTTTTGCTGTGTCCATTTCACTGCAAACCAAGACAAGCAGGAGTTAGTTGAGAGTCGCCGGGACTGGAAAATATCCCCCATGTTCCGGGTAATCCACCCACAGTTGGTCAAAATCACGATGCGCGTAAGGCGGTCTCGCCTACTCTTTCATTGTTAAAGTAATGGGGGGCTATATTTTTGCCTAGAAGCTCGAAATTGAGCGTTCAAAAAGTTTTGCTGGGTCCATTTTACTGCAAACCAAGGCCATCAGGAATTAGTTTAGAGTCCTCAGACCTGGAATATATCCCCTTAGTTCCAGCAAATCGAGCCGAAGTTGCTTAAAATCACGATGCACGTAAGGCGGTCTCGGCTACTCTTTCAGTCTTCAAGTGAAGTGGGGTTCTATTTCGGTCCAGAAGCTCGAAAGTATGCGTTCAAAAACATTTTCTGTTTCCGTTTCACTGCAAACCAAGATCAGCACGAGCTAGTTTAGAGTCTCCGGGACTGGAAAATATTTCGCCAGTTCCGGGAAATCGAGAAGACGTTGGTCAAAATCACGATGCGCGTAAGACGGTCTCGGCTACTCTTTCAGTCTTAAAGTGAAGTGGGGCTATATTTCGGCCCAGAAGCTCAAAAGTGAGCGTTCAAAAAGTTTTGCTGTATCCATTTCAATGCAAACCAAGGCCATCAGGGGTTACTTAAGAGTCCTCGGGACTGGAAAATATCCCCCAAGTTCCGGGAAATTTAACCGAAGTTGGTCAAAATCACGACGCGGGTACGGCGGTCTCGGCTACTCTTTCAGTCTTAAAGTGAAGTGGGGCAATATTTCGGCCCAGAAGCTCGAAACTGAGTGTTTAAAAAGTTTTGCTTTGTCCATTTCACTGCAAAACAAGGCCATCACGACTTAGTTTAGCGTCCAAGGGACTGGAAATATCCCCCCAGTTACGGGAATTCCACCCGAAGTTAGTCAAAATCACGATGCGCTTAAGGGGGTCTCGGCTACTCTTTCAGTCTTAAGGTAAAGTGGGCTTAGATTTAACTCCAGAAGCTCGAAAGTAAGGGTTCAAAAATGTTTGTCTCTATTTCACTCACATCTTAGACAATCAGGAGTGAGTTTAGAGACTTTGGGACTGGAAAATATCTCCCAAGTTTCGCCAGATCGAGCCGAAGATCCTCAAAATCACAATGCGCGTAAGGCGCTTCCGCCTACTCTTTCAGTCTTAAAAAGAAGTACCACTATATTTCGGCCAGCAAGCTCGAAAGTGCGCGTTCAAAAAGTGTTCCTGTGTCCATTTCACTGGAAACCAAAGCTATCAGGAGTTAGTTTAGAGTCCCCGGGACTGGAAAATATGCCCCTATTTGCGGGAAATCGAGCCGAAGTATCCCAAAATCACGATGCGCGTAAGGCGGTCTCGGCTACTCTTCAGTCTTAAAGTTAAGTGGGGCTATATTTCGATCCATAAGCTCGAAAGTGAGCGTTCAAAAAGTTTTGCTGTGTCCATTTAACTGCAAACTAAGGCCATCGGAAGGTAGTTTAGCTTCTCCGGGAATTGAAAATATTCGCCAACTTCCGGGAAATCGAGCCGAAGTTGGTCCAAATTGTAACGGCATCGATCCACACACAACAGACGTTTCAACTCCATTTTATTCGTAGAGAACTAGTAGGTAAAACCTGGGTGACAAAATTACAAAATGTGTCTTGTAATGATACGAAGTGAACAACATTGAAAATACAGGTAGCAAGAGAAATTAAACTTCACATTGTTCATACATACGTTGTTGTTCGTTCTCTGCCGTTCTGAACATCGACACCGTCCTTTGTAAACTAAGATAAACCTGAACGAAAATCTCGGACGAAAACACAGACGCCAAAACGCGACGCCATCTTACAAAAGCACATGGTCCTTTCATCCGCGCAAGGGACGATGGGTGTGAATAGCGAAAACCGCTGGCTCAAAACAGTACTGAAGGTTCAACAACTTTGAATCGCAGCGAATTAAGTACCGTCCGGAAATACAGCAAGATAAACATAAAAGTTCCTAACACACCGGGAGGGTGGGGGTCGCTGCGATACAACTTGTAACATTGAACAAATCACAAAATGTCTCCAGATAAACGTTTATATTCAATATCCTTAATGCCATTTGCATTCTTGACTTCGGCTTCAGACTTTAATCCACTGGAACAAGTAGGGCAAGGCGCTGAACTGCCCTTGAAACCACAGTGTCTCTTGCACCCCGGTACTCGTGAACTTTTTCCCCAGTGCGATAGCTCTTGTACTTGACTGTCACCTTGCGCACTTTGCCATCTTCCCCTGGAAAAACATCTTGCACAAGCGCCAAGCGATAATCTCCCCTAAGAGTGTTCTTGTCAGCGACAATCACCACATCTCCTGGACACAAGTTGCGAGTGGCAGTGTGCCATTTGCGCTGTACTACTAATGCTGGAGCATACAGCTCAGTCCAACGTTTCCAGAAGTCCTCCACCACAGACTGAACAAGATGGTAACGTGTTACAATGCTTGCGTCGTAAGGTTGCCATCCTAAGGGGTTAGATGCAGTCGCCCGTCCAAGCAACAAACTGTTGGGTGTGAGAACATTGATGGTTGAATCCATGCTTGGTTTCACTCCAATCGGACGCTCATTTAGTAAGTTGGACACTTCACAACAGACAGTGAGAAATTCAGGTACAGACAGACGTTGGTCACTCACTGAGAAATGAATAGCACGTTTGGCGGCCTTTATCAGAGACTCCACTGCTCCTTGATGCCAGGGACTATCGGCAGGTCCAAATACCCAGGTTGAACCATTCTGAGTAGAATCTCTCTGTAAGGACTCCCTGTCGATTCTTTGCCAGGCTTCTTTGAGTTCCCTCTCTGCGCCCACAAGCTGAGAACCTGGATCGCTGTAAATCTTCTCTGGCCATCCACGAAGACTGGCAAATCTGCTAAGCGCCATCAGGAAATTGCTGGTGTCGTATCCAAACACTGCCTCGATATGAACAGCTCTCATTGCGAGATCGGTGAACAATACACCATATGCTTTGCCACTTGTGCGTTTCTGGACTTCCCCTCTAACTGTGTACGGTCCAAACAGGTCAAGCATCACGTGGTTGAATGCTGGTGCGGGTTCCAGTCTAGCTTCTGGCAGTAACCCCATCGGTTGCTCAAGAAATTTGGCATCGCGCAACTTGCACAGTTGACAGTCCATTTTCACTAGCCTTGCCAGTTTACTGCCTTGAGGCGTCCAGTAACGCATTCGAAATCGAGCAAGGGTTGCGTCGCGTCCCCTATGTCCTCCTGCTTGATGCGCACGTTCCATGAAAAGACATGTAGCTGGATGCTTAGAGGGTAACAATCTCTGAAGGGATGAGTCTGGTGTCATCGCATTGTACCTTAGTAGTCGTTCTCCTACGACCCATATTCCACTTGCATCTTGTACAGGCTTCAGCTTAGCATAGCGACCTCCATGACCTTTCTTGCTGCTGCTCTTCTTTAGCTCGCATTCCATTGTTTTCTGAATGTTCTTCACGACAAAGTCCTCTGCGTCTTTCAAGTGCTGTGCGGTTACTTGCATGGCATTTCCTGCACGGAAAGTCTTGTTCCTTGCAATGTTTTTCAACCTTGCCACGACCCAAATGACTCGATTGATGTTTCTAAATCTCTCATAGACAATCAAAGGAGGATCTGCCCTGGCTACCGCCGTACTACACATCTTCTTCTCTCCAGGGAGCACTTCTTCCTTCTGCAGACCAGACTTGAGTCCCCACTCTTCAACAGGCTTGTACAGGATAGGTGGGCCATTCCACCAGTGGGAGTCTTGATCGAGCTCCTCAGGGGTGCGTCCACGGGTCAACCAATCTGCGGGGTTGTGATAACCTGACATCCAGGCCCAACGGGACATATCACCATTCGTTGCGGCTTGAATTTCTCCAATTCTAACTCCTTCATACACCTTGAAGCGAGTACTGGTCTTGTTGATCATACTCAAAACAGTTTCAGAGTCCACAATTTGCTACACCTCTTCAAATTCGAACCTCATCTCCTTTTCTATGACCTTTCTACCTCGCTTGGACAATACAGCAGCATTTAACTCCATCTGAGGAGTAGACAACTTATTCACTGGGGCGATACGACACTTTGCCATGATAAGTCGACACCAATAGTCCCCGCTGTTTAGGCGCCATCTGATGTAGGCTGCAAAACCATAGGCGAGGTCACTACCATCACTGAAGATGATAAGCCATGGTCGGCCAACAGAGTCGGGTGGTCGTAAACAACGATTCAAACTAAGCTGCTCGAGCTGGAACAGGGAACAGAAGAAGTGAACCCACTTGGACCGTAGGTGGGTTGGCAGCGGATCGTCCCATCCAAGCTTTAGGGACCACGTTTCGCGCAGGTAAATCTTTCCCAGCAGAGTGTAGGGGCACACAAGTCCAAGAGGATCAAAGATCATCATAACCTGCGACAGAACAATTCTTCTTGTCAACACAAGTGGTAGGCCTTTTGGCAAATCAGCTTTCTTGAGGTTTGGGCCTGTGTGTGTTCCTTTCTTCTTCTTGCTGAAGTTGAGAGTGACTTCGAACACCATGGTATCTTCCACTGGATTCCAGCCAAGGCCCAATACCCTCAGGTTGCTATCAGTTCCTTTCAACATGTTTGGGTGCGTGCGTACAGTACCATCAGGTGCAACAAGTGTGTCAACGTTGTCAGACAACATTTCGCCGGTGCGAGGACTTGATTCTCCAGTAAACTGCCAACACTTGACTGCAAAGCCTCCCTTCGCAAGCATGTCTTCTGTTTCACGAGCAATTTTCAATGCTTCAGGTGTACTTGGTTGAGAGTCAATTAAATCATCTACATAGCTGGATCTCTTCAGGAGGTTGGCAGCCTTTGGACTGTCAGTTTCAAACATATCTGCAGTCTTGTACATAGCTTCAGTGCTAATAGCCGGGGCTGGAGTGTCGCCCATATTGACTCGTGTCATCATATACACATCGGGTTCTTGGTCAATTTTCAAATCACGCCACAGGAACCGATGACAATGTTGCTCCAAGGGCTTCAAGTGGATAGAGTGGAACATTTTACGAATGTCTCCCACAAGAGCAACCTGCTTCTCCCTCCAGCGCAGCAATATGCCAATTAGATTGTTCATGTAACAGTCCGGTCCCTTAGCTAAACAGGAATTAAGAGACATTCCTTGGCACACTTGACTGGAATTAAATACGATTCGCACAGGTGTGGAGTGTGACCGTGTGTTGACCACTGCCAGGTGGGAGATGTAAAACTTAGGACCACTCCATTCTTGCAGTTCTTTCTGAGACAACTTCCGTGCAACACCTCGTTCCACCATGTCCTCCATCTGCTTCTGGTAAGTTTCAGCCCACCGCTCGTCCTTGCTGAGTGTTCGCTCGGTACTCTTGAGAGTAGCCAAGGCGCTACTGTAGTTATTGGGTAAAGTTCCTGGATCCACAAGCCAAGGATAGCTAGTTACCCAACACTGTTTAACACCGTCATACTCAAGGTTCTCTTGAATCAATTTTAACTCCTGTTCCTCTTTGAACGAATAGGTGTGGCCAACAGTTGGACACTTGCCACAACGACAACTACCACAGCGTGGAGTTATTTCAGTTCCAATTTCTTCACCACAAATGAAGTTTTCTATAAGGCGTCCCTGATTTTTACCCGCGAGGGGTTCTGCAACATTCGTCTGTCTGAGACTAGCATACTTTTTGCTGACTTTGACCAGCTCTCCAGGGTTGGAACAATTTGGCTGAAACTCGGGGTGAGTGACATGGCATACATGGTAAGCCTCATGCTTGATCACTGAGTTGTGAATCGTTTTCACAAGATTTGAATCGTGCTCAGTTCCTTCTCTCAGATCAGGATGGGTACCTTGAAGACAGACTCCAAAGTCTCCTTTCATGATGCTTAAATTATCTCCACACTTCGCCTCCTCACACTTGGGGAACAACCCAAAGTAGTCGCAGCCCAGGAGAATGTCTACTTTGTCAGTCTTCCTCTGTAGAGAGTCAACATCATAGCCAGGGAACAAATTGGCTAAGACTTTAGTGTCCAGCTTGCTGACAGGACCAGTAATTCTATCCATACCAAATGCAGTGATACTGACTTTCTTGCCAGTGTCCGTTCTCAAGGTGAACTGATACTGTCGGGTGTTGTAAGTCTTCTCAACATCTCCCATCGTGGTTACGTCAAGCGTGAATCTGTTCAGTTTTTTGGCCTTGATTCTATCTGCTGCTTGGTGGGTTATGTAGGTTGTGTTTGAGCCACCATCACAGAATATGGTAACATTCTTCCCACTCTCACACACCTTTGCCTGCTGGATGGGATAGAGAGCAAGGCCAGCTCCTCTTGTAGCATGACTTGCTGATTCAGCATGAGCACAATGGTCAGTTTGTCGATCTTCTTCCTTTCGAGGTGCTGATAGAGTCTGATCTTGACCAGTAGTGTTTGAACCTTCTTTCTTTTTTCCTGACTTGCACAGGAGGAAGTGGTGCTTCTCACTTCCACACAATGAACATGGTTTTTTGCTGGGACACTTCTGCTGTGGGTGATCTCCAAAGCAGACAAAACAGGCATTCACTTGTTTGAGGAGTTCAAACTTGCCACCCTCTCCACTGATGGGGAGTTTCTGAAATTCTTTACAATCACTTGTTTTGTGCTTAACCGTATTTCTCTTGTGGAAAACACACTGGTAAAACTGTTTTTGGCCCTGACCAGTTCCTGTTCCATGATGTGTCAGCCCTTTACCACGATCACCATTCCTCGGTACTTCAAGTGTTCTTCTCCGCCTTGGTTGGTATTCAGCTAACCGAGCTACTGCTTCTCTTTCCCTTTCCAAGAACTTCATAAAGGATTTGAAAGGCTGAATTCTCTCTGTTTGGCTCATATCATGATATTTGCGAATCCACTCCAATCTCAGATGGTTAGGCAAAAGTCCATTGACAAAATCAACGTCCCTCATAGTGAGAGAGTTCAACTGATTCAACTCTTCAAGCTGGCTGTAGGATGACTCCACAACGTCAACAAATTCAACAAGACCTCTGTAATCGGTTTCTGAGACTGGCTTGAGCTTATGTAAATCCTCTAGTGCTGCTTGAACAGTGGCACTGGTATCATCATAGTAATCTTCCAACTTCTTCCACATTATATCATAAGCCTCTGGTTTGGTGACATACACTGACTTGATCCTTTGACTAGCTTCACCTTTCACTGACCTCTTGAGTTCGTGAGCTAAGGCTGTTTTGTTTTTGATTGCACCTTCTGCCAACTGCTTCCAGACTGTTTTAAACTCTGGCCAAGCTTTTCTCTGGCCAGAAAAGGTGGGAAGTGACATTTTCTTGAGGTGAACACCTGGTGTGTCTGCAGAGCTGTTTCCACTGCTTTGAGCTGGCATACCATGACTACTAAGCTGATACGGAGACACATTCATTAACTGTCCAGGATAACCATGTCCTCCTGCTGACTGTTGAACAAATGAGTGTGGCAACCAATACTGCTGGGCCGGGGGACTACTGAAACTAGCGGAACTAATGGGATCAAACCCCATCAAATCATTTGCTTGGCTACCATAGCTCTGAGCTGGCATAGCATAACTGACTGACTGTTGTGGTAAAACACTTGACAAATGTCCAGTGTATACATGTGTCACTGTGGGCTGTTGAGTAGACAACACAGGTAATGGGTGCTGAGGTGTTGGTGCCACACTGTAACCTGCAGGGGTAATAGATCCAGTGCCAAAATGAAAATTGTTGGCTTGGGCACTACTTGCTGATAATGTTACATTCTGTGTCTGTGAGGATGCAGTGACCACACTAGTGACTGATAGATCTGAGTTAACATTGTTTCCTGACTGAGAAGTTCCTTGTACTGGTAATGTAACACTTTGTTCTGATGGATGTGTAGGGGGGTCAGCAGGTGTGGGAACTGAACCCAGCTGAACCACATTTGACGTCTTGGGGGCCTTTGCCTGCATAAAAGCATTTCTGGCCACCGTGTATGCTTCTTTGACATTTGCCCGGTACGCAATAATGTCTAACCCATTAACAACTCGATGATCAGCATGTTCTTCTTCTGAAACCAGGGTTTCATATTCCTCATCTATCACGCAAAAATCATCGTATACTTTCTCTAGTTCAACCATTAAGGCAGTCAAAACATCAACATCTGCCTTTCTTTCAATTGCACCAGTTAATCTTCGCGAAGCTTTGGTCACTTGTACTTTGGCTTTAGTTCTTTCTTGTTTCTTCTCCTCTACAACACTCATGATTGAAAATTACATTCAATCTTAGCTGATAACTTAAAACAAAGAAGTCCGCACTCACCGATGGCTAACAACTTGGCGCGAACAAAATTCGAGGTTACTGAGTTCGAAGACAACTTGAAAACACACGTTCAATCTCCCGGTTGGCTGGCAACTTGAAGCGAACAAGATTCGAAGACAACTTGAAAACACACGTTCAATCTCCCGGTTGGCTGGCAACTTGAAGCGAACAAGATTCGAAGACAACTTGAAAACACACGTTCAATCTCCCGGTTGGCTGGTAACTTGAAGCGAACAAGATTCGAAGACAACTTGAAACACACACGTTCAATCTCCCGGTTGTCTGGCAACTTGAAGCGAACAAGATTCGAAGACAACTTGAAAACACACTTTCAATCCCCTGGTTGGCTGGCAACTCGGAGCGAACAAAATTCGAAGACAATTTGAAAACACACTTTCAATCTCCTGGTTGGCTGGCAACTCGAAGACTTACTACAACAACGTTTTACTGTAACGGCATCGATCCACACACAACAGACGTTTCAACTCCATTTTATTCGTAGAGAACTAGTAGGTAAAACCTGGGTGACAAAATTACAAAATGTGTCTTGTAATGATACGAAGTGAACAACATTGAAAATACAGGTAGCAAGAGAAATTAAACTTCACATTGTTCATACATACGTTGTTGTTCGTTCTCTGCCGTTCTGAACATCGACACCGTCCTTTGTAAACTAAGATAAACCTGAACGAAAATCTCGGACGAAAACACAGACGCCAAAACGCGACGCCATCTTACAAAAGCACATGGTCCTTTCATCCGCGCAAGGGACGATGGGTGTGAATAGCGAAAACCGCTGGCTCAAAACAGTACTGAAGGTTCAACAACTTTGAATCGCAGCGAATTAATTACCGTCCGGAAATACAGCAAGATAAACATAAAAGTTCCTAACACACAAATTACGATGCGCGTAAGGCGGTCTCGGCTACTCTTTCAGTCTTAAAGTGAAGTAGGGCTATATTTCGGCCGAGAAGCTCGAAAGTGAGCGTTCAAAAAAATATGCTGTGTCCATTTTACTGCAAACTAAGGCCATCAGCAGTTAATTTACAGTCCCCGGGACTGGAATATATCCCCGAAGTTCCGGGAATTCGAACGGAGGTTGGTCAAAATCACGATGCGCCTAAGACGGTCTCGGCTACTCTTTCAGTCTTAAAGTAAAGTGGGGCTATATTGCGGCCCAGAAGCTCGAAAGTGACCCTTTAAAAAGTTACGCTTTCTGCATTTAACTGCAAACCAAGGCCATCAGGAGTTACTTTAAAGTCCCCCGGACTGGAAAATATCCCCCAAGTTCCGGGAAATCGAGCTGAACTTGGTCAAAATAACGATGCTCGTAAGGCGGTCTCGACTACTATTTCAGTCTTAAAGTGAAATACGGTTGTATTTCGGCCCAGAAGCTCGAAACTGAGCGTTCAAAAAGTTTTCCTGCGTCCATTTCACTGCTAACCAAGGCCATCCGGAGTTAGTTTAGAGTCCCCGCGACTTGAAAATATCGCCAAAATTCTAGAAAATCGAGCGGAAGTTGCCCAAAATCACGATGCGCGTAAGGCGGTCTCGGCTACTTTTTCAGTCTTAAAGTGAAGTGGGGCTATATTTCATCCCAGAAGCTCGAAAATAAGCGTTCAAAAAGTGTCACTGTGTTCATTTCACTGCGAACCAAGGCCATCAGGAGTTAGTTTAGACTGCTCGAGACTGGAAAATATCGCCCATGTTCGGGGAAATCGAGCCGAATTTTGTCAAATTCACGATGCGCGTAAGGCGGTCTCGGCTACTCTTTCATTCTGAAGGTGAACTGGGGCTATATTTCGGCCGAGAAGCTAGAAAGTGAAAGTTCAAAAAGTTTTGCTGTGTTCATTTCACTGCAAACCAAGGCCATCAGGAATTAGTTTAGACTCCTCGGGAGTGGAAAATATCGCCCAAGTTCGGGGAAATCGAGCCGAATTTTGTCAAAATCACGATGCCGTAAGGCGGTCTCGGCTACTCTTTCATTCTTAAGGTGAACTGGGGCTATATTTCGGCCCAGAAGCTAGAAAGTGAAAGTTCAAAAAGTTTTGCTGTGTCCATTTCACCGCAAACCAAGCCACATCAGCAGATTGTTTACAGTGTCCGGGACATCAAAATATCCCCCAAGTCCCGGGAAATCGAGCCGAAGTTTGTCAAAATCACGATGCGCGTAAAGCAGTCTCGGCTACTCTTTTAGTCTTAAAGTGACGTGGCTGTATATTTCGGCCCACAAGCTCGAAAGTGAGGGTTCAAAAAGTTTTGCTGTGTCCATTTCACCGCGAACCAA
The DNA here is from genome assembly GCF_042242905.1 of Orbicella faveolata. NCBI lineage: Eukaryota > Metazoa > Cnidaria > Anthozoa > Scleractinia > Merulinidae > Orbicella > Orbicella faveolata. The sequence goes on along the minus strand of NW_028301578.1, from coordinate 17,255,612 downwards.
GCCACATCAGGAGATAGTTTACAGTCTCCGGGACATCAAAATATCCCCCAAGTTTCGGGAGATCGAGCCGAAGTTTGTCAAAATAACGATTCGCGTAAGGCGGTCTCGGCTACTCTTTCAGTCTTAAAGTGAAGTAGGGCTATATTTCGGTGCAGACGCTCGAAAGTGAGCGTTCAAAAAGTTTTCCTCTCTGAATTTCACTGAAAAACAAGGCCATCATGAGCTAGTTTAGAGTCCCCGGGACTGGAAAATATCTTTTAAGTTCTGGCAACTCAAGCCGAAGTTGGTCAAAATCACGATGCGCCTAAGGCGGCCTCGGCTACTCTTTCAGTCTTAAAGTGAAGTGGGGATCTATTTCGGCCCAGAAGCTCCAAAGTGAGCGCTGCAAAAAATTTGTTGTGTCCATTTCACTGCAAACCAAGGCCATCAGCAGTTAGTTTAGAGTCCCCGGGACTGCAATATAATTCCCAATTTCCGGAAAATGGAGAAGACGTTGGTCAAAATCACGATGCGCGCAAGAGGGTCTTGGCTACTGTTTCAGTCTTAAAGTGAAGTATGGCTATATTTCGGCCCACAAGCTCGAAAGTGAGCGTTGAAAAAGCTTTGCTGTGTCCATTCCACTGCAAAACAAGGCCATCGGAACCTAGTTTAGCGTCCAAGGGACTGGGAAATACCCCCCAAGTTTCGGGAAATAAACGCGAAATTGGTCAAAATCACGATTCGCTCAAGACGGTCTCGCCTACTCTTTCAGGCTTAAAGTAAAATGGGGCTCCCTTTCGGCCCAGAAGGTCGAGAGTGAGGGTTCAAAAACTTTCGCTGTGTCCATTTCACTGCAAACCAAGACAAGCAGGAGTTAGCTGAGGGTCCCCTGGACTGGAAAATATCCCCCAAGTTCCGGGAAATCAACCCGAAGTTTGTCAAAATCACGATGCGCGTAAGGCGGTCTCGGCTAGTCTTTAAGTCGTAAGCGATGTAGGACTATATTTCGGCCTAGAAGCTCAAAAAGCTTTGCTGTGTCCATTTCACTGCAAAACAAGGCCATCGGCACCTAGTTTAGCGTCCAAGGGACTGGAAAATATCCCCCAAGTTCCGGGAAATCCACCCGAAGTTTGTCAAAATCACGGTGCGCGCAAGACGGTCTTGGCTAGTCTTTCAGTCTTAAAGTGAAGTGGGGCTATATTTAGGCCCAGAAGCTCAAAAGTGAGCCTTCAAAAAGTTTTGCTGTATCCATTTCAATGCAAACGAAGGCCATCAGGGGTTACTTAAGAGTTTTCGGGACTGGAAAATATCCCCCAAGTTCAGGAAAATTTAGCCATATTTGGTCAAAATCACGATTTGCGTAAGGTAGTCTCGGCTACTCTTTCAGTCTTAAAGTGAAGTGGGGCTATATTTCGGGCAAAAAGCCCGAAAGTGAGCGTTCAAAAAGTTTTCCTGTGTTTATTTCACTGCAAACCAAGGCCATCAGGAGTTAATTTAGCGTCCCCGGGACAAGAAAATATGCCCCAAGGTCCGGGAAATTGAGCCAAGGTTGGTCACAATCACGATGCCCCTAAAGTGGTCTCGGCTACTCTTTCAGTCTTAAAGTGAAGTGGGGCTATATTTCGGGCCAGAAGCCCGAAAGTGAGCGTTCAAAAAGTTTTGCTGTATCCATTTCACTGCAAACCAAGGCCATCACGGGTTAGTTTAGAGTCCTCGAGACTGGAAAATATCCCCCAAGTTCCGGTAAATCAAGCCGAAGTTGGTCAAAATCACGATGTGCGTAAGGTGGTCTCGGCTACTGTTTCAGTCTCAAGTGAAGTGGGGCTCTATTTCGGTCCAGAAGCTCGAAAGTATGCGTTCAAAAACTTTTTCTGTTTCCGTTTCACATCAAACCAAGACCAGCACGAGTTAGTTTAGAGTCCCCGGGACTGGAAAATATTTCGCAAGTTCCGGGAAATCGAGCCGAAGTTGATCAAAATCACGATGCGCGAAACGTGGTCTCGGCTACTGTTTCAGTCTTAAAGTGAAGTATGGCTATATTTCGGCCCACAAGCTCGAAAGTGAGCGTTGAAAAAGCTTTGCTGTGTCCATTCCACTGCAAAACAAGGCCATCGGAACCTAGTTTAGCGTCCAAGGGACTGGGAAATACCCCCCAAGTTTCGGGAAATAAACGCGAAATTGGTCAAAATCACGATTCGCTCAAGACGGTCTCGCCTACTCTTTCAGTCTTAAAGTAAAATGGGGCTCCCTTTCGGCCCAGAAGGTCGAGAGTGAGGGTTCAAAAACTTTCGCTGTGTCCATTTCACTGCAAACCAAGACAAGCAGGAGTTAGCTGAGGGTCCCCTGGACTGGAAAATATCCCCCAAGTTCCGGGAAATCAACCCGAAGTTTGTCAAAATCACGATGCGCGTAAGGCGGTCTCGGCTAGTCTTTAAGTCGTAAGCGATGTAGGACTATATTTCGGCCTAGAAGCTCAAAAAGCTTTGCTGTGTCCATTTCACTGCAAAACAAGGCCATCGGCACCTAGTTTAGCGTCCAAGGGACTGGAAAATATCCCCCAAGTTCCGGGAAATCCACCCGAAGTTTGTCAAAATCACGGTGCGCGCAAGACGGTCTTGGCTAGTCTTTCAGTCTTAAAGTGAAGTGGGGCTATATTTAGGCCCAGAAGCTCAAAAGTGAGCCTTCAAAAAGTTTTGCTGTATCCATTTCACTGCAAACCAAGGCCATCACGGGTTAGTTTAGAGTCCTCGAGACTGGAAAATATCCCCCAAGTTCCGGTAAATCAAGCCGAAGTTGGTCAAAATCACGATGTGCGTAAGGTGGTCTCGGCTACTGTTTCAGTCTCAAGTGAAGTGGGGCTCTATTTCGGTCCAGAAGCTCGAAAGTATGCGTTCAAAAACTTTTTCTGTTTCCGTTTCACATCAAACCAAGACCAGCACGAGTTAGTTTAGAGTCCCCGGGACTGGAAAATATTTCGCAAGTTCCGGGAAATCGAGCCGAAGTTGATCAAAATCACGATGCGCGAAACGTGGTCTCGGCTACTGTTTCAGTCTTAAAGTGAAGTATGGCTATATTTCGGCCCACAAGCTCGAAAGTGAGCGTTGAAAAAGCTTTGCTGTGTCCATTCCACTGCAAAACAAGGCCATCGGAACCTAGTTTAGCGTCCAAGGGACTGGGAAATACCCCCCAAGTTTCGGGAAATAAACGCGAAATTGGTCAAAATCACGATTCGCTCAAGACGGTCTCGCCTACTCTTTCAGTCTTAAAGTAAAATGGGGCTCCCTTTCGGCCCAGAAGGTCGAGAGTGAGGGTTCAAAAACTTTCGCTGTGTCCATTTCACTGCAAACCAAGACAAGCAGGAGTTAGCTGAGGGTCCCCTGGACTGGAAAATATCCCCCAAGTTCCGGGAAATCAACCCGAAGTTTGTCAAAATCACGATGCGCGTAAGGCGGTCTCGGCTAGTCTTTAAGTCGTAAGCGATGTAGGACTATATTTCGGCCTAGAAGCTCAAAAAGCTTTGCTGTGTCCATTTCACTGCAAAACAAGGCCATCGGCACCTAGTTTAGCGTCCAAGGGACTGGAAAATATCCCCCAAGTTCCGGGAAATCCACCCGAAGTTTGTCAAAATCACGGTGCGCGCAAGACGGTCTTGGCTAGTCTTTCAGTCTTAAAGTGAAGTGGGGCTATATTTAGGCCCAGAAGCTCAAAAGTGAGCCTTCAAAAAGTTTTGCTGTATCCATTTCAATGCAAACGAAGGCCATCAGGGGTTACTTAAGAGTTTTCGGGACTGGAAAATATCCCCCAAGTTCAGGAAAATTTAGCCGTATTTGGTCAAAATCACGATTTGCGTAAGGTAGTCTCGGCTACTCTTTCAGTCTTAAAGTGAAGTGGGGCTATATTTCGGGCAAAAAGCCCGAAAGTGAGCGTTCAAAAAGTTTTCCTGTGTTTATTTCACTGCAAACCAAGGCCATCAGGAGTTAATTTAGCGTCCCCGGGACAAGAAAATATGCCCCAAGGTCCGGGAAATTGAGCCAAGGTTGGTCAAAATCACGATGCCCCTAAAGTGGTCTCGGCTACTCTTTCAGTCTTAAAGTGAAGTGGGGCTATATTTCGGGCCAGAAGCCCGAAAGTGAGCGTTCAAAAAGTTTTGCTGTATCCATTTCACTGCAAACCAAGGCCATCACGGGTTAGTTTAGAGTCCTCGAGACTGGAAAATATCCCCCAAGTTCCGGTAAATCAAGCCGAAGTTGGTCAAAATCACGATGTGCGTAAGGTGGTCTCGGCTACTCTTTCAGTCTTAAAGTGAAGTGGGGCAATATTTTGGCCCAGAAGCTCGAAAGTGAGTGTTTAAAAAGTTTTGCTCTGACACTTTCAGTGCAAACCAAGGCCATTAGAAGTTAGTTTAGAGTCCCGGGGACTGAAGAATATCCCCCAAGTCCCGGGAAATCGAGCCGAAGTTGATCAAATTCATGATACGCGTAACGTGGTCTCGGCTACTGTGTCAGTCCTAAAGTGAAGTAGGGCTATATTTCGGCCCACAAGCTAGAAAGTGGGCGTTCAAAAAGTTTTGTTGTGTCCATTTTACTTCTAAACAAGGCCATCAACACTTAGTTTAGCGTCCAAGGGACTGCAAAATATCCCCCAAGTTCCGGGAAATCCATTCGAAGTTCGTCAAAATTACGATGCGCGTAATGCGGTCTCGACTACTCTTTCAGTCTTAAAGTAAAGTGGGGCTATATTTCTGCCCAGAAGCTCCAAAGTTGTGCTCTGTCCATTTCACTGAAAACCAAGGCCATCAGGAGTTCTGTAGAGTCCCTTTGACTAGAATATATCCCCCAAGTTTCGGGAAATAAAGGCGAAATTGGTAAAAATCACGATTCGGTCAAGACGGTCTCGCCTACTCTTTCAGTCTTAAAGTAAAATGGGGCTCTATTTCGGCCCAGAAGCTCGAGAGTGAGCGTTCAAAAACTTTCGCTGTGTCCATTTCATTGGAAACCAAGACAAGAAAGAGTTAGTTGAGAGTCCCCGGACTGGAAAATATCCCCCAAGTTCCGGGAAATCAACCCGAAGTTTGTCAAAATCACGATGCGCGTAAGGCGGTCTCGGCTACTCTTTCAGTGTTAAAGTAATAGGGGGCTATATTTTGGCCCAGAAGCTCGAAATTGAGCGTTCAAAAAGTTTTGCTGGGTCCATCTTACTGCAAACCAAGGCCATCAGGAATTAGTTTAGAGTCCTCACAACTGGAATATATCCCCTTAGTTCCGGCAAATCGAGCCGAAGTTGCTCAAAATCACGATGCACGTAAGGCGGTCTCGGTTACTCTTTCAGTCTTCAAGTGAAGTGGGGCTCTATTTCGGTCCAGAAGCTCGAAAGTATGCGTTCAAAAACTTTTTCTGTTTCCGTTTCACATCAAACCAAGACCAGCACGAGTTAGTTTAGAGTCCCCGGGACTGGAAAATATTTCGCAAGTTCCGGGAAATCGAGCCGAAGTTGATCAAAATCACGATGCGCGAAACGTGGTCTCGGCTACTGTTTCAGTCTTAAAGTGAAGTATGGCTATATTTCGGCCCACAAGCTCGAAAGTGAGCGTTGAAAAAGCTTTGCTGTGTCCATTCCACTGCAAAACAAGGCCATCGGAACCTAGTTTAGCGTCCAAGGGACTGGGAAATACCCCCCAAGTTTCGGGAAATAAACGCGAAATTGGTCAAAATCACGATTCGCTCAAGACGGTCTCGCCTACTCTTTCAGTCTTAAAGTAAAATGGGGCTCCCTTTCGGCCCAGAAGGTCGAGAGTGAGGGTTCAAAAACTTTCGCTGTGTCCATTTCACTGCAAACCAAGACAAGCAGGAGTTAGCTGAGGGTCCCCTGGACTGGAAAATATCCCCCAAGTTCCGGGAAATCAACCCGAAGTTTGTCAAAATCACGATGCGCGTAAGGCGGTCTCGGCTAGTCTTTAAGTCGTAAGCGATGTAGGACTATATTTCGGCCTAGAAGCTCAAAAAGCTTTGCTGTGTCCATTTCACTGCAAAACAAGGCCATCGGCACCTAGTTTAGCGTCCAAGGGACTGGAAAATATCCCCCAAGTTCCAGGAAATCCACCAGAAGTTTGTCAAAATCACGATGCGCGTAAGGCGGTCTCGGCTACTTTTTCAGTATTAAAGTAAAGTGGGCTATATTTCGGCCCAGAAGCTTGAAGGTGAGCGTTCAAAACGTTTTGCTGTCTCCATTTCACTGCAAACCAAGGCCATCAGGAGTTAGTTTAGAGTCCCCGGGACTGGAAAATATTCTCCAAGTTCCAGGAAATGGCGCCGAAGTTGATGAAAATTACGATGCGCGTAACCGGCTCTCGGCTATTCTTTCAGTCTTAAATTTAAGTAGTGTTATATTTCGCCCCTGAAGCTCGAAGGTGAGCGTTCAGAATGTTTTGCTGTGTTCATTCCACTGCAAACCAAGGTCATCGAGAGTTAGTTTAGCGTCCCCGGGACTTGAAATTATTCGCCAACTTCCGGGAAATCGAGCAAAAGTGGCCCAAAATCACGATGCGCGTAAGGCGGTCTCGGCTACTCTTTAAGTCTTAAAATTAAGAGGCGCGATATTTCGACCTAGAAGCTCGAGACCGGGTGTGCGCTAATTTTACCTGTGTCCATTTCACTGACATCTTAGGCCATCCGGAGTTAGTTTAGAGTCCTTGGGACTGGAAAATATTTCCCAAATTCTGGCAGATCGAGCCAAAGTTGCTCAAAATCACGATGCGCGTAAGGCGGTCTCGGCTACTCTTTCAGTCTTAAAATGAAGTGGGGCTTTATTTCGACCTAGAATCTCGACACGGAGCGTGCGCTCCTGTTACCTGTGACCATTTTACTGAAAACTAAGTTCATCAGGAGTTAGCTTAGAGTCCCCGGGACTGGAAAATATCCCCCAAGTTTTGGCAGATCGAGCCATAGTGGCTAAAAATTTCGATGCGCTTAAGGCGGTTTCGTCTACCCTTTCAGTCTTAAAATAAAGTGGGGCTACATTTCGGCCTACAACCTGGAAACCTAGCGTGCGCTCCTTTTACCTGTGTCCATTTCACTGAAAACCAAGGCAATCAGGAGTTAGTTTAGAGCTTCGGGACTGGAAAATATCCCCCAAACTCCGAGAAATCAAGCCGAAGTTGGACAAATTTACCATGCGCGTAAGGCGGTCTCGGCTACTCTTTCAGTCTTAAAGTGAAGTGGGGCTATATTTCGGCTCAGAAGCCTCGAAGGGGAGCGTTCAAAAAGTTTTGCTCTCTCCATTTCAATGCAAACCAAGGCAATCAGGAGTTACTTTAGAGTCCCCGGTACCGGAAAATATCCCCTAAGTTCCGGGAAATCGAGCCAAAGTTTGTCACAATCACGATAAGCGTAAGGCGGTCTCGGCTACTCTTTCATTCTTAAAGTGAACCGGGGCAATATTTCCGCCCAGAAGCTTGAAAGTGAGCGTTCAGAAAGTTGTGCTGTGTCCATTTCACTCCAAAGCAAGGCCATCAGGAGTTACGTTAGAGTCCCCGGTACCGGAAAATATCCCCTAAGTTCCGGGAAATCGAGCCAAAGTTTGTCACAATCACGATAAGCGTAAGGCGGTCTCGGCTACTCTTTCATTCTTAAAGTGAACCGGGGCAATATTTCCGCCCACAAGCTTGAAAGTGAGCGTTCAGAAAGTTGTGCTGTGTCCATTTCACTCCAAAGCAAGGCCATCAGGAGTTACGTTAGAGTCCCCGGTACCGGAAAATATCCCCTAAGTTCCGGGAAATCGAGCCAAAGTTTGTCACAATCACGATAAGCGTAAGGCGGTCTCGGCTACTCTTTCATTCTTAAAGTGAACCGGGGCAATATTTCCGCCCACAAGCTTGAAAGTGAGCGTTCAGAAAGTTGTGCTGTGTCCATTTCACTCCAAAGCAAGGCCATCAGGAGTTACGTTAGAGTCCCCGGTACCGGAAAATATCCCCTAAGTTCCGGGAAATCGAGCCAAAGTTTGTCACAATCACGATAAGCGTAAGGCGGTCTCGGCTACTCTTTCATTCTTAAAGTGAACCGGGGCAATATTTCCGCCCAGAAGCTTGAAAGTGAGCGTTCAGAAAGTTGTGCTGTGTCCATTTCACTCCAAAGCAAGGCCATCAGGAGTTACTTTAGAGTCCCCGGTACCGGAAAATATCCCCTAAGTTCCGGGAAATCGAGCCAAAGTTTGTCACAATCACGATAAGCGTAAGGCGGTCTCGGCTACTCTTTCATTCTTAAAGTGAACCGGGGCAATATTTCCGCCCAGAAGCTTGAAAGTGAGCGTTCAGAAAGTTGTGCTGTGTCCATTTCACTCCAAAGCAAGGCCATCAGGAGTTACGTTAGAGTCCCCGGTACCGGAAAATATCCCCTAAGTTCCGGGAAATCGAGCCAAAGTTTGTCACAATCACGATAAGCGTAAGGCGGTCTCGGCTACTCTTTCATTCTTAAAGTGAACCGGGGCAATATTTCCGCCCACAAGCTTGAAAGTGAGCGTTCAGAAAGTTGTGCTGTGTCCATTTCACTCCAAAGCAAGGCCATCAGGAGTTACGTTAGAGTCCCCGGTACCGGAAAATATCCCCTAAGTTCCGGGAAATCGAGCCAAAGTTTGTCACAATCACGATAAGCGTAAGGCGGTCTCGGCTACTCTTTCATTCTTAAAGTGAACCGGGGCAATATTTCCGCCCACAAGCTTGAAAGTGAGCGTTCAGAAAGTTGTGCTGTGTCCATTTCACTCCAAAGCAAGGCCATCAGGAGTTACGTTAGAGTCCCCGGTACCGGAAAATATCCCCTAAGTTCCGGGAAATCGAGCCAAAGTTTGTCACAATCACGATAAGCGTAAGGCGGTCTCGGCTACTCTTTCATTCTTAAAGTGAACCGGGGCAATATTTCCGCCCAGAAGCTTGAAAGTGAGCGTTCAGAAAGTTGTGCTGTGTCCATTTCACTCCAAAGCAAGGCCATCAGGAGTTACGTTAGAGTCCGCGGGACTGTAAAATATCCCCCAAGTTCCGGGAAATCAAGCCGAAGTTGGCCAAAATTACGATGCGCGTAAGCCGGTCTCGCCTACTCTTTCAGTCTTAAAGAAAAGTGGGGCAATATTTGTGCCCAGAAGCGCGAAAGTGAGTGCTTAAAAAGTTTTGCTGTGTCCATTTCACTGCAAACCAAAGCAACCAAGAGTTAGTTTAGAGACCCAGGGAGTGGAAAATATCCCCCAAATTCCGGCAAATTTAGCCGAAGTTTCTCAAAATCACGAGGGCGTAAGGCGGTCTCGGCTAATCTTTCAGTCTTAAGGTGAAGTGGGGCTATATTTCGCCCCAGAAGCTTCAAAGTGAACGTTCAAAAAGTTTTCCTGTGTCAATTTCACTTCCAACCAAAGCCATCAAGAGTTAGTTTAGAGTCCTGGGGACTGGAAAATATCCCGTAAGTACCGAAAAATCGAGACAAAGTTTGGCAAAATAAATAAGCGCGTAAGGCCGTCTCGGCTACTCTTTTAGTGTTAAAATAAAGTGGGGCTCTATTTCGGCCCAGAAGCTCCAAAGTAAGGGTTCAAAAAAATTTGCTGCGTCCGTTTCACTGGAAACCAAGGCCATCAGGAGTTACTTTAGTGTTTCCGGGACTGGAATATATCCCCCAGGTTCAGGGAAATCGAGCCGAAGCTAGTCAAAATCACGATTTGCGTAAGACAGACTCGGCTACTCTTACTCTTAAAAAGAAGTGGGGCTATATTTCGGCCCAGAAGCTCGAAGGTGAGTCTTCACAACGTTTTGCTCTGTCAGTTTCAATGCAAAGCAAGGCGATCAGGAGTTAGTTTAGAGTCCCCGGGACTGGAAAATATCCCCCAAGTTCCGGGATATCGATCCGAAGTTGGTCAAAATCACGATGCGCGAAACGCGATCTCGGCTATTGTTTCAGTCTTAAAGTGAAGTGGGGCTATATTTCGGCCCAGAAGCTCGAAAGTGACCGTTTAAAAAGTTACACTTTGTGCATTTAACTGCAAACAAAGGCCATCAGGAGTTAGTTTAAACCCCCCCGGACTGGAAAATATGTCCCAAGTTCCGGGAAATCGAGCTGAAGTTGGTCCAAATCACGATGCGCGTAAGGCGGTATCGGCTACTATTTCAGGGTTAAAGTGAAGTGGGCTTCTATTTAAGCCCCCATGCTAGAAGGTGAGTGTTAAAAAAGTTCTGCTCTGTCCATTTCTCCGAGAACCAAGGCCATAAGGAGTTAATTTAGAGCTCGCGGGACTCGAATATATCCGGCAAGCTCCCTAAAAGCGACCCGAAGTTGGTCAAAATCACGAGTCCCGCAAGACGGTTTCGGCTACTCTTTCAGTCTTAAAGTAAAGTGGGCTATATTTCGGGCAAGAAGCTCGAAAGTGAGCGTTCAAAAAGTTTCGCTGTGTCCATTTCAATGCAAACCAAGACAATCAGGAGTTAGTTTAGAGTCTCCGGGACTAGAAAATATCCCCCCAATTCCGGGAAATCGAACCGAAGTTGGTCAAAATGAAAATTCGAGAAAGGCGGTCTCAGCTATTCTTTCAGTCTTAAAGTGAAGTTGGGCTATATTTTAGGCCAGAAGCTCGAAGATAAGCGTTGAAAAAGGTTTTGCTGTCTCCATTTCACTGCAAACCAAGGCCATCAGGAATAAGTTTAGAGTCCACAGAACGGGAAAATATTCCCTTATTTCCTGCAAATCCAGCCGAAGTTGGTCAAAATCACGATGCGCGTAAGGCGGAGTTAGTTTAAAGTCCCCCGGACTGGAAAATATCCGCCAAGTTCCGGGAAATCGAGCTGAAGTTGGTCAAAATCACGATGCCTGTAAGGCGGACTCGGCTCATCTTTCACTCTTCAAGTGACGTGGGGCTATATTTCGGCCTAGAAGCTCGAAACTTTGCTTTCAAAAAGTTTGGCTGTTTCAATTTCACTGCAAAACAAGGCCATCCGGACTCAGTTTAGAATCCCCGGGAATTGAAAATATCCCCCAAGTCCCGCGAAATCAAGCCGAAGATGGTCAAAATCACGATGCGCGTAAGGCGGTGTCGGCTACTCTTTAAGTCTTAAAGTGAAGTGGGGCTTTGTTTCGGCCCAGAAGCTCGAAAGGAAGCGTTCAAAACGTTTTGCTGTGTCCATTTCACTGCAAACCCAGGCCATCAGGAGCTAGTTTAGAGTCCCCGGGACTGGAATATATCCCCCAAGTTCCGGGAAATCGAGCCAAATTTGGTCAAAATCACCATGCACGTAAGCCGGTCTCGGCTACTCTATCAGTCTTAAAGTAAAGTTGGGCTATATTTTGTTCCAGAAACTCACAACTGAGCGTTTAAAAAGTTCTGCTAAGTCCACTTCACTGCAAACCACGACAATGAGGAGTTAGTTTAGAAATCCCGGGACTAGAAAATGTCCTCGGAGTTGCGGCAAATCGAGCCGAAGTTGGTGAAAATCACGATGTGCGGAAGGCGTTCTTTGCTACTCTTTCCGTCTTAAAGTGAAGTGGGGCTATATTTCGGCCTAGAAGCTCGACACCGAGCGAGCGCTCCTTTTATCTGTGTCCATTTTAGTAAAAATTAAGGCCATCAGAAGTTAGTTTAGAGTCCCTGGGACTGTAAAATATCAACCAAAATCCGGCAAATCAACCAAAGTTGCTGAAAATCACGATGTGCGTAAGAGTTTATGGTACTCTTACCGTTTTAAATTAAAGTGGGGCTATATTTCGGCCTAGAAGCTCCACACCTAGCGTCCGCTTCGTTTACCTCTGTCCTTTTCACTTAATAATACGGCAATCAGGAGTTAGTTTAGAGTCCCCGGAACTGAAAAATATCCCCCTAGTTCCCGCAAATCCAGCCAAAGATGCTCAAAAATCACCATTCGCGTAAGGCGGTCTCGGCTACTCTTTTAGTCTTAAAATGAAGTGGGGCTATATTTCGGCCTAGAAGCTCGACACCTAGGTTGCGCTTCTTTAACCTGTGTCCATTTCAGCAAAAAATAAAGACATCAGGGTTTAGTTTAGAGATTCCGGCACTGGAAAATATCCCCCAATTTCCGGAAAATCGAGCCGAAGTTGATCAAAATCACGATGCGCGTAAGGCGGTCTCGGCTACTCTTTCAGTCTTGAAGTGAAGTGGGGCTACATTGCTGCCCAAGAGCTTGAAAGTGAGCGTTTAAAAAGTTTTGCTCTGTCTATTTCACTGCAAACGAAGGCCATCAGGAGTAAATTTAGAGTTTCCGGGAGTAGAAAATATCCCCCAACTTCCTGGCAATCGAGCCGAGGTTGGTTAAAATCACCATGCCCGTAAGGCGGTCTCGGCTACTCTTTCAGTCTTAAAGTGAAGTGGGGCAATATTTCGGCCCAGAAGCTCTAAAGTGAGTGTTTAAAAAGGTTTTGCTGTGTCAATTTCACTGCAAACCAAAGCCATCAGGAATTAGTTTAGAGACCCAGGGAGTGGAAAATAAGTTCCTAGAAATCGATCCGAAATTGGTCAAAATCACGATGCGCGTAAGGCGGTCTCGGCTACTCTTTCAGTCTGAAAGTGAAGTGTGGCTATATTTCGGCAAAGAAGGTCGAAAGTGAGCGTTGAAAAAGTTATGCTGTGCCCAATTCACTGCAAAGCAAGGCAATCAGGTGTTGGTTTAGAGTCCGCCGGATTTGAAAATATCCTCCAAGTTCCGGGAAATCGAGCGTAAGCTCGTCAAAATCACGATGCGCGTAAGGCCGTCTCGGCTACTCTTTCAGTCTTAAAGTGAGGTGGGGCAATATTTCGCGACAGAAGCTCGTAACTGAGTGTTTAAAAAGTTTTCCTGTGTCAATTTCACTGCAAACCAAGGCCATCAGGAGTTAGGATAGAGACCCAGGGAGTGGAAAATATCCCCCAAATTCCGAGAAATTTAGGCTAAGGTTGTCAAAATCACCATGGGCGTAAGACCGTCTTGGCTAATCTTTCAGTCTTAAAGTGAAGGGGGGCTATATTTCGCCCCAGAAGCTCGAAAGTGAGCGTTCAAACAGTTTTCCCTTGTCAAGTTCACTTCAAACCAAGGTGATCAGGAGTTAGTTTAGGGTCCCCAGGACTGGGAAATATCTCCCAAGTTCCGGGATATCGATCCGAAGTTGATCAAAATCACGATTCGCGAAACGCGGGTCCGCTATTGTTGCAGCCTTAAAGTGAAGTGGGGCTATATTTCAGCCCAGAAGCTCGAAAGTGACCGTTTAAAAAGTTACGCTTCTTGCCTTTAACTTCAAAAAAAAGGCCATAAGGAGTTATTTTAAAGTCCCACGGACTGGAAAATATCCGCCAAGTTCCGGGAAATCGAGCTGAACTTGGTCAAAATCACGATGTCTGTAAGGCGGTCTCGGCTATTCTTTCAGTCTTCAAGTGAAGTGGGGCTATATTCGGCTCAGAAGCTTGAAGGTGAGCGTTTAAAATGTTTTGCTCTTTCCATCTCAATGCAAACCAAGGCGATCGGGAGTTAGTTTACAGTCCCTGGGACTGAAAAATATCCCACAAGTTCCGGCAAATTGAGCCAAAGTTGCTCAAAATCACCATGCGCGTAAGGCCGTTTTGTCTATTTTTTCAGTCTTAAAATGAAGTGGGGCTATATTTCGACCTAGAAGCTCGGCACCGAGCGTGCGCTAATTTCATCTGTGTCGATTTCACTGAAAACTAAGGCAATCAGGAGTTTTTTTCGAGCTACGAAAGCTGGAAACTATCCCCCAAGTTCCGGGAAATCGAGCCATAGAGGCTCAAAATCACGATGCGCGTAAGGCGGTCTCGTCTACTCTTTCAGCCTTAAAATGAAATGGGCTATATTTCGGCCCAAAGGCTCGAAAGTGAGCGTTCAAAAAGTTTTCCTGTGTCCATTTCACTGCAAACCAAGGCCAAGAGGAAATACGTTAGAGTCCCCGGGACTGTAAAATATCCCCCAAGTTCCGGGAAATCAAGCAGAAGTTGGTCAAAATCACATTGCGCGCAAGGTGGTATCGGCTACTCTTTCAGTTTTAAAGTAAAGTGGGGCTATATTTCGACCCAAAGGCTCGAAAGTGAGCGTTCAAAAAGTTTTCCTGTGTCCATTGCTCGGCCAACCAAGGCAATCAGGAGTTAGTTTAGAGTCCCCGGGACTGGAAAATATCCCCCCAGTTCCGGGAAATGGAGCCGAACTTGGTCAAAATCACGATGCGCTTAAGACGGTCTCGGCTACTCTTTAAGTCTTAAAGTCAAGTGGGGCTATGTGTTAGCCCAGAAGCTTTAAAGTGAGCGTTGAAAAAGTTTTGCCGTTTCCAGTGTACTGCAAACCAAGGCAATCAGGAGTTAGTTTAAAGTTCCCGGGTCTGGAAAATATCCCCCAAGTTCCGGGAAATCGAGGCGTAGTTTGTCAAAATCACGATTCGCATAAGGCGGTCTCGGCTACTCTTTCAGTCTTAAAGTGAAGTGTGGCTATATTTTGGCCCAGAAGCTCGCACAAGAGCGTTAAAAAAGTTTTCCTGTGTCCATTTCACTGCAAAGCAAGGCCATCAGGAGTTAGTTTAGAGTCCCCAGGACTGGAAAATATCCCCCAATTTTCCGAAAATCGAGCTTAAGTTAGTCAAAATTACGATGCGCGTAAGGCGGCCTCGGCTACTCTTTCAATCTTAAAATGAAGTGGGGCTAAACTTTTGGGCCCAGAAGCTGGAAAGTCAGCGTTCAAAAAGTTTTGCTGTTTCCATTTCACTCCAAACCAAGACAAGCAGGAGTTAGTTTAGAGTCCCCGGGACTGGAAAATATCCCCCAAGTTCCGGGAAATCAACCCGAAGTTTGTCAAAATCACGATGCGCGTAAGGCGGTCTCGGCTACCCTTTTAGTGTTAAAGTAAAGTGGGGCAATATTTTGGCCCAGAAGCTCGAAATTGAGCGTTCAAAAAGTTTTGCTGTGTCCATTTTACTGCAAACCAAGGCCATCAGGAATTTGTTTAGAGTCCTCAGAACTGGAATATATCCGCTAAGTTCTGGCAAATCGAGCCGAAGTTGCTCAAAATCAGGATGCGCGTAAGTCGGTCTCGGCTACTCTTTCAGTCTTCAAGTGAAGTGGGGCTCTATTTCGGTAAAGAACCTCGAAAGTGTGCGTTCAAAAACTTGTGCTGTGTAAATTTCACTGCAAATTATGGCCATAAGGAGTTAGTTTAGAGTCCCCGGGACTGGAAAATATTCCCCAAGTTCCGGGAAATCGAGCAGAAGTTGATCAAAATCACGATGCGCGTAACGCGGTCTCAGCTACCCTTTCAGTCTCAAGGTGAAGTGTGGGTGTATTTCGGCCCACAAGCTCGAAAGTGAGCGTTCAAAAAGTTTTGCTGTGTCCATTTCACTGCAAACCAAGGCCATCAGGCGTTAGATTAGAGTACGCGGAAGTAGAAAATATCCGCCCAGTTCCGGGAAATCGAGCGCAAGTTGGTCAAAATCACGATGCGCGCAAGGCGGTCCCGGCTACCCTTTCAGTCTTAAAGTGAAGTTGCGCTATATGTGGGCCCAGAGGCTCGAAAGTGCGCATTCGAAAAGTTTTGCTGTGTCCATTTCACTGCAAAGCAAGGCCATCAGGAGTTAGTTTAGAGCCCTTGGGACTAGAAAATATTTCCCAAGTTCCGCCTGATCGAGCCGAAGTTGGTCAAAGTCACGATGCGCGTAAGGCGCTCTCGGTTAGTCTTTCAGTCTTAAAGTGAAGTTGGGCTATAGTTCGGCCAAGAAGCTCGAAAGTGCGCGTTCAAAAAGTTTTGCTCGGTCCCTTTCACTGGAAACCAAGGCCGTCAGGAGTTAGTTTAGAGTCCCCGGGACTGGAAAATATCCCCCAAGTTCCGGGAAATCAACCCGAAGTTTGTCAAAATCACGATGCGCGTAAGGCGGTCTCGGCTACCCTTTTAGTGTTAAAGTAAAGTGGGGCAATATTTTGGCCCAGAAGCTCGAAATTGAGCGTTCAAAAAGTTTTGCTGTGTCCATTTTACTGCAAACCAAGGCCATCAGGAATTTGTTTAGAGTCCTCAGAACTGGAATATATCCGCTAAGTTCTGGCAAATCGAGCCGAAGTTGCTCAAAATCAGGATGCGCGTAAGTCGGTCTCGGCTACTCTTTCAGTCTTCAAGTGAAGTGGGGCTCTATTTCGGTAAAGAACCTCGAAAGTGTGCGTTCAAAAACTTGTGCTGTGTAAATTTCACTGCAAATTATGGCCATAAGGAGTTAGTTTAGAGTCCCCGGGACTGGAAAATATTCCCCAAGTTCCGGGAAATCGAGCAGAAGTTGATCAAAATCACGATGCGCGTAACGCGGTCTCAGCTACCCTTTCAGTCTCAAGGTGAAGTGTGGGTGTATTTCGGCCCACAAGCTCGAAAGTGAGCATTCAAAAAGTTTTGCTGTGTCCATTTCACTGCAAACCAAGGCCATCAGGCGTTAGATTAGAGTACGCGGAAGTAGAAAATATCCGCCCAGTTCCGGGAAATCGAGCGCAAGTTGGTCAAAATCACGATGCGCGCAAGGCGGTCCCGGCTACCCTTTCAGTCTTAAAGTGAAGTTGCGCTATATGTGGGCCCAGAGGCTCGAAAGTGCGCATTCGAAAAGTTTTGCTGTGTCCATTTCACTGCAAAGCAAGGCCATCAGGAGTTAGTTTAGAGCCCTTGGGACTAGAAAATATTTCCCAAGTTCCGCCTGATCGAGCCGAAGTTGGTCAAAGTCACGATGCGCGTAAGGCGCTCTCGGTTAGTCTTTCAGTCTTAAAGTGAAGTTGGGCTATAGTTCGGCCAAGAAGCTCGAAAGTGCGCGTTCAAAAAGTTTTGCTCGGTCCCTTTCACTGGAAACCAAGGCCGTCAGGAGTTAGTTTAGAGTCCCCGGGATTGGAAAATATTCTCCAAGTTCCAGGAAATCGCGCCCAAGTTGATCAAAATCACGATGCGCGTGTACGGGTTCTCGGCTACTCTTTCAGTCTTAAAGTGAAGTAGGGCTATATTTCGGTCCAGAAGCTCGAAAGTGAGCGTGCAAAAAGTTTTTCTCTCTCAATTTAACTGAAAACCAAGGCCATCGTGAGTTAGTTTAGAGTTGCCGTGACTGAAAAATATCCCTTAAGTTCCGGAAAATCGAGCGGAAGTTGGTCAAGATCGCGATGCGACTAAGGCGGTCTCGGCTACTCTTTCAGTTTTAAGGTGAAGTGGGGCTATATTTCTCCCCAGAATTTTGAAAGTATGCGTTCAAAAAAATTGGCTGTGTCCATTTCACTGCAAACCAAGGCCATCAGGAATTACTTTAGAGTCCTTGGGACTGCAATATATCCCCGAAGTTTCGGGAAATCTAGCCGAAGTTGGTCAAAACCACGATGCGCGTAAGACGGTCTCGGCTACTCTTTCAGTCTTAAAGTGAAGTGGGGCTATATTTCCGCCCAGAACCTTGAAAGTCAGCGGTTAGAAAGTTTTGCAGTGTCCATTTCACTCCAAAGCAAGGCCATCAGGAGTTACTTTAGAGTCCGCGGGACTGTAAAATATCCCCCAAGTTCCGGGAAATCAAGCCGAAGTTGCTCAAAATTACGATGCGCGTAAGCTGGTCTCGGCTACTCTTTCAATCTTAAAGGAAAGTGGAGCTATATTTCGGCCCAGAAGCTCCACAGTGAGCGTTCAAAAAGTTTTGCTGTGTCCATTTTACTGGAGACCAAGGACGTCGGGGGCCAGTTTAGAGTCCCCGGGAATGGAAAATATCCCCCAAGTTCCGCGAAATTTAGCCAAAGTTGGTCAAAATCACCACGCGCGTACGGCGGTCTCGGCTACTCTTTCAGTCTTAAAGTGAAGTGGGGCAATATTTCGGCCCAGAAGCTCGAAACTGAGTGTTTAAAAAGTTTTGCTGTCTCAATTTCACTGCAAACCAAGGCCATCAGGAGTAAGTTTAGAGACCCAGGGAGTGGAAAATATTCCCCAAATTCCGGCAAATTTAGCCGAAGTTTCTCAAAATCATCAGGGCGTAAGGCGGTCTTGGCTAATCTTTCAGTCTTAAAGTGAAGTGGGGCTATATTTCGCCCCAGAAGCTCGAAAGTGAGCGTTCAAAAAGTTTTCCTGTGTCAATTTCACTTCCAACCAAAGCCATGAAGAGTTAGTTTAGAGTCCCGGGGACTGGAAAATATCCCGTAAGTACCGAAAAATCGAGATAAAGTTTGGCAAAATAAATAAGCGCGTAAGGCCGTCTCGGCTACTCTTTTAGTGTTAAAATAAAGTGGGGCTCTATTTCGGCCCAGAAGCTCCAAAGTAAGGGTTCAAAAAAAATTGCTGTGTCCATTTCACTGGAAACCAAGGCCATCAGGAGTTAGTTTAGTGTTCCCGGGACTGCAATATATCCCCCAGGTTCCGGGAAATCGAGGCGAAGCTAGTCAAAATCACGATTTGCGTAAGACAGACTCGGCTACTCTTACTCTTAAAAAGAAGTGGGGCTATATTTCGGCCCAGAAGCTCGAAGGTGAGTCTTCACAACGTTTTGCTCTGTCAGTTTCAATGCAAAGCAAGGCGATCAGGTGTTAGTTTAGAGTCCCCGAGACTGGAAAATATCCCCCAAGTTCCGGGATATCGATCCGAAGTTGGTCAAAATCACGATGCGCGAAACGCGATCTCGGCTATTGTTTCAGTCTTAAAGTGAAGTGGGGCTATATTTCGGCCCAGAAGCTCGAAAGTGACCGTTTAAAAAGTTACACTTTGTGCATTTAACTGCAAACAAAGGCCATCAGGAGTTAGTTTAAAGTCCCCCGGACTGGAAAATATCCCTTAAGTTCCGCGAAATCGAGCTGAAGTTGGTCAAAATCACGATGCCTGTAAGGCGGTCTCCGCTACTCTTTCAGTCTTAAAGTGAAGTGGGGCTATATTTCGGCCCAGAAGCTGCAAAGTGATCGTTAAAAAAGTTATGCTCTGTGCATTTCACTGCAAACCAAGGCCATCAGGAGTTAGTTTAGAGTCCCCAGGACCGGAAAATATCCCCCAAGTTCTGGGAAATCGAGCTGAACTTGGTCAAAATCACGATGCGCGTAAAGCGGTCCCGGCTACTATTTCAGGGTTTAAGTGAAGTGGGCTTCTATTTAAGCCCCCATGCTAGAAGGTGAGTGTCAAAAAAGTTCTGCTCGGTCCATTTCTCCGAGAACCAAGGCCATAAGGAGTTAATTTAGAGCTCGCGGGACTCGAATATATCCGCCAAGCTCCGGGAAATCGACCCGAAGTCGGTCAAAATCACGATTCGCGCAAGACGGTTTCGGCTACTCTTTCAGTCTTAAAATAAAGTGGGCTATATTTCGGGCAAGAAGCTCGAAAATGAGCGTTCAAAAAGTTTCGCTGTGTCCATATCAATGCAAACCATGACGATCAGGAGTTAGTTTAGAGTCTCCGGGACTGGAAAATATCCCCCAAATTTCGGGAAATCGAGCCGAAGTTGGTCAAAATCACGATGCGCGCCAGGCGGTCTCAGCTATTCTTTCAGTCTTAAAGTGAAGTTGGGCTATACTTTAGGTCAGAAGCTCGAAGATAAGCGTTCAAAAAGTTTCGCTGTGTCCATTTCACTGCAAACCAAGGCCATCAGGAATAAGTTTAGAGTCCACAGAACTGGAAAATATTCCCTAATTTCCGGGAAATTGAGCCGATGTTGGTCAAAATCATGATGCGCGTAAGGCGGACTCGGCTCATCTTTCACTCTTCAAGTAAAGTGGGGCTATATTTCAGCCTAGAAGCTCGAAACTTTGCTTTCAAAAAGTTTGGCTGTTTCAATTTGACTGCAAAACAAGGCAATCCGGACTTAGTTTACAATCCCCGGGAGTAGAAAATATCCCCCAAGTCCCGCGAAATCAAGCCGAAGATGGTCAAAATCACGATGCGCGTAAAGCGATGTCGGCTACTCTTTAAGTCTTAAAGTGAAGTGGGGCTATGTTTCGGCCCAGAAGCTCGAAAGGAAGCGTTCAAAAAGTTTTCCTGTGTCCATTTCACTGCAAACCCAGGCCGTCAGGAGTTAGTTTAGAGTCCCTGGGACTGGAAAATATCCCCCAAGTTCCGGAAAATCAAGCCAAAGTTGGTCAAAATCACGATTCGCGTAAAACGGTCTCGGCTACTCTTTCAGGCTTAAAGTGAAGTGGGGCTATATTCGGCTCAGAAGCTTGAAGGTGAGCGTTTAAAATGTTTTGCTCTGTCCATTTCAATGCAAACCAAGGCGATCGGGAGTTAGTTTACAGTCCCTGGGACTGAAAAATATCCCACAAGTTCCAGCAAATTGAGCCAAAGTTGCTCAAAATCACCATGCGCGTAAGGCCGTTTCGTCTATTTTTTCAGTCTTAAAATGAAGTGGGGCTATATTTCGACCTAGAAGCTCGGCACCGAGCGTGCGCTAATTTCATCTGTGTCGATTTCACTGAAAACTAAGGCAATCAGGAGTTAGTTTAGAGGTCCCAAAGCTGGAAACTATCCCCCAAGTTCCGGGAAATCGAGCCATAGAGGCTCAAAATCACGATGCGCGTAAGGCGGTCTCGTCTACTCTCTCAGTCTTCAAATGAAATGGGCTATATTTCGGCCCAAAGGCTCGAAAGTGAGCGTTCAAAAAGTTTTCCTGTGTCCATTGCTCGGCCAACCAAGGCAATCAGGAGTTAGTTTAGAGTCCCCGGGACTGGAAAATATCGCCCCAGTTCCGGGAAATCAAGCGGAAGTTGGTCAAAATCACATTGCGCGCAAGGCGGTCTCGGCTACTCTTTCAGTTTTAAAGTGAAGTGGGGCTATATTTCGACCCAGCAGCTCGAAAGTGAGCGTTCAAAAAGTTTTCCTGTGTCCATTGCTCGGCCAACCAAGGCAATCAGGAGTTAGTTTAGAGTCCCCGGGACTGGAAAATATCCCCCCAGTTCCGGGAAATGGAGCCGAACTTGGTCAAAATCACGATGCGCTTAAGACGGTCTCGGCTACTCTTTAAGTCTTAAAGTCAAGTGGGGCTATGTGTTAGCCCAGAAGCTTTAAAGTGAGCGTTGAAAAAGTTTTGCCGTTTCCAGTTTACTGCAAACCAAGGCAATCAGGAGTTAGTTTAAAGTTCCCGGGTCTGGAAAATATCCCCCAAGTTCCGGGAAATCGAGGCGTAGTTTGTCAAAATCACGATTCGCATAAGGCGGTCTCGGCTACTCTTTCAGTCTTAAAGTGAAGTGTGGCTATATTTTGGCCCAGAAGCTCGCACAAGAGCGCTAAAAAAGTTTTCCTGTGTCCATTTCACTGCAAAGCAAGGCCATCAGGAGTTAGTTTAGAGTCCCCGGGACTGGAAAATATCCCCCAATTTTCCGAAAATCGAGCTTAAGTTAGTCAAAATTACGATGCGCGTAAGGCGGCCTCGGCTACTCTTTCAATCGTAAAATGAAGTGGGGCTAAACTTTTGGGCCCAGAACCTGGAAAGTCAGCGTTCAAAAAGTTTTGCTGTTTCCATTTCACTCCAAGCCAAGAAAAGCAGGAGTTAGTTTAGAGTCCCCGGGACTGGAAAATATCCCCCAAGTTCCGGGAAATCAACCCGAAGTTTGTCAAAATCACGATGCGCGTAAGGCGGTCTCGGCTACCCTTTTAGTGTTAAAATAAAGTTGGGCTATATTTTGGCCCAGAAGCTCGAAATTGAGCGTTCAAAAAGTTTTGCTGTGTCCATTTTACTGCAAACCAAGGCCATCATGAGTTAGTTTAGAGTCCTCAGAACTGGAATATATCCGCTAAGTTCTGGCAAATCGAGCCGAAGTTGCTCAAAATCAGGATGCGCGTAAGTCGGTCTCGGCTACTCTTTCAGTCTTCAAGTGAAGTGGGGCTCTATTTCGGTAAAGAACCTCGAAAGTGTGCGTTCAAAAACTTGTGCTGTGTTAATTTCACTGCAAACCATGGCCATCAGGAGTTAGTTTAGAGTCCCCGGGACTGGAAAATATTCCCCAAGTTCCGGGAAATCGAGCAGAAGTTGATCAAAATCACGATGCGCGTAACGCAGTCTCGGCTACTGTTTTAGTCTTAAAGTGAAGTGTGGCTGTATTTCGGCCCACAAGCTCGAAAGTGAGCGTTCAAAAAGTTTTGCTGTGTCCATTTCACTGCAAACCAAGGCCATCAGGCGTTAGTTTAGAGTACGGGCAAGTAGAAAATATCCCCCCAGTTCCGGGAAATCGAGCCCAAATTGGTCAAAATCACGATGCGCGCAAGGCGGTCCCGGCTACCCTTTCAGTCTTAAAGTGAAGTTGCGCTATATTTGGGCCCAGAGGCTCGAAAGTGCGCATTCGAAAAGTTTTGCTGTGTCCATTTCACTGCAAAGCAACGCCATCAGGAGTTAGTTTAGAGCCCTTGGGACTAGAAAATATTTCCCAAGTTCCGCCAGATCGAGCCGAAGTTGGTGAAGGTCACGATGCGCGTAAGGCGCTCTCGGTTAGTCTTTCAGTCTTAAAGTGAAGTTGGGCTATAGTTCGGCCAAGAAGCTCGAAAGTGCGCGTTCAAAAAGTTTTGCTCTGTCACTTTCACTGGAAACCAAGGCCGTCAGGAATTAGTTTAGAGTCCCCGAGAGTGGAAAATATTCTCCAAGTTCCAGGAAATCGCGCCGAAGTTGATCAAAATCACCATGCGCGTAACGGGCTCTCGGCTATTCTTTCAGTCTTAAAGTGAAGTAGGGCTATATTTCTCCCCTGAAGCTCGAAGGTGAGCGTTCAGAATGTTTTGCTGTGTTCATTAAATTGGAAACCAAGGTCATCGGGAGTTAGTTTAGCGTCCCCGGGACTTGAAATTATTCGCCAACTTCCGGGAAGTCGAGCAAAAGTGGCCCAAAATCACCATGCGCGTAAGGCGGTCTCGGCTACTCTTTCAGTCTTAAAATTAAGGGGGGCTATATTTCGACCTAGAAGCTCGAGACCGGGCGTGCGCTAATTTTACCTGTGTCCATTTCACTGACATCTTAGGCGATCAGGTGTTAGTTTAGAGTCCTCGGGACTGGAAAATATTTCCCAAATTCTGGCAGATCGAGCCAAAGTTGCTCAAAATCACGATGCGCGTAAGGCGGTCTCGGCTACTCTTTCAGTCTTAAAATGAAGTGGGGCTATATTTCGGCCGAGAAGCTCGACACCGAGCGTGCGCTTCTTTTGCCTGTGTACATATCACTGAAAACTAAGTTCATCATGAGTTAGCATAGAGTCTTCGGGACTGGAAAATATTGCCCGAATTCCGGCAAATCGAGCCAAAGATGCTCAAAATAGAGATGCGAGTAAGGCGGTGTCGGCTACTCTTTCACTCTGAAAATGAAGTGGGGCCATATTTCGGTTCTACAAGCTCGACACCGAGCGTGCGCTCCTTTTGCCTGTATCCTTTTCACTAAGAACTAAGTTTATCAGGAGATACTTTAGAGTCCTCGAGACTGGAAACTATCCTCCAAGTTTCGGCAAATTGAGCCATAGTTTCTTAAAATTACGATAAGCGTACGGCAGTTTCGTTTACTCTTTCAGTCTTAAAATGAAGTGGGGCTTTATTTCGACCTAGAAGCTCGACAGGGAGCGTGCGCTCCTGTTACCTGTGACCATTTTAGTGAAAAATAAGGTTATCAGGAGTTAGTTTAGAGTCCCCGGGACTGGAAAATCTCCCCCAAGCTTGGCAGATCGAGCCATAGTGGCTAAAAATTTCGATGCGTTTAAGGCGGTTTCGTCTACCCTTTCAGTCTTAAAATAAAGTAAGGCTACACTTCGGCCTACAACCTGGAAACCTAGCGTGCGCTCCTTTTACCTGTGTCTATTTCACTGAAAACCAAGGCAATCAGGAGTTAGTTTAGAGCTTCCGGGACTGGAAAATATCTCCCAAACCCCGAGCCGAAGTAAGCCAAAATCAAGATGCGCGTAAGGCAATCTCAGCTACTCTTTCAGTCTTAAAGTGAAGTAGGGCTATGCTTCGGCCCAGAAGCTCGAAAGTGAGCGTTCAAAAAGTTATCCTGTGTCCAATTCACTGCAAACCAAAGCCATCAGGAGTTAGTTTAGAGTCCCCGGAACTGGAAAATCTCCCTTAAGTTCCGCGAAATCGAGACGGAGTTGGTCAAAATCACGATGCGCGTAAGGCGGTCTCGGCTACTCTTTCAGTCTTAAAGTGAAGTAGGGCTATTTTTCGGTCCAGAAGCTGGAAAGTGAGTGTTCAAAAAGTTTTGCTCTCTCAATTTAACTGAAAACCAAGGCCATCGTGAGTTAGTTTAGAGTCCCCGGGACTGAAAAATATCCCTTAAGTCCCGGAAACTCGAGCCGAAGTTGGTCAAAATCACGATGCGCCTAAGGCGGTCTCGGCTACTCTTTCAGTTTTAAAGTGAAGTGGGGCTATATTTTTCCCCAGAATTTCGAAAGTATGCGTTCAAAACAATTGGCTGTGTCCATTTCACTGCAAACCAAGGCCATCAGGAATTACTTTCGAGTCCTTGGGACTGGAATATGTCCCCGAAGTTTCGGGAAATCTAGCCGAAGTTGGTCAAAACCACGATGCGCGTAGGACGGTCTCGACTACTCTTTCAGTCTTAAAGTGATGTGGGGCTATATTTCGGCTCAGAAGCTCGAAGGGGAGCGTTCAAAAAGTTTTGCTGTGTCCACTTTACTGCAGACCAAGGATGTCGGGGGCCAGTTTAGAGTCCCCGGGAATGGAAAATATCCCCCAAGTTCCGCGAAATTTAGCCAAAGTTGGTCAAAATCACGACGCGCGTACAGCGGTCTCGGCTACTCTTTCAGTCTTAAAGTGAAGTGGGGCAATATTTCGGCCCAGAAGCTCGAAACTGAGTGTTTAAAAAGTTTTGCTGTCTCAATTTCACTGCAAACCAAGGCCATCAGGAGTTAGTTTAGAGACCCAGGGAGTGGAAAATATCCCCCAAATTCTGGCAAATTTAGCCGAAGTTTGTCAAAATCATCAGGGCGTAAGGCGGTCTTGGCTAATCTTTCAGTCTTAAAGTGAAGTGGGGCTATATTTCGCCCCAGAAGCTTGAAAGTGAGCGTTCAAAAAGTTTTCCTGTGTCAATTTCACTTCCAACCAAAGTCATCAAGAGTTATTTTAGAGTCCCGGGGACTGGAAAATATCCCGTAAGTGTCGAAAAATCCAGACAAAGTTTGGCAAAATAAATAAGCGCGTAAGGCCGTCTCGGCTACTCTTTTATTGTTAAAATAAAGTGGGGCTCTATTTCGGCCCAGAAGCTCCAAAGTAAGGGTTCAAAAAAAATTGCTGTGTCCATTTCACTGGAAACCAAGGCCATCAGGAGTTAGTTTAGTGTTCCCGGGACTGCAATATATCCCCCAGGTTCCAGGAAATCGAGCCGAAGTTAGTCAAAATCACGATTTGCGTAAGACAGACTCGGCTACTCTTACTCTTAAAAAGAAGTGTGGCTATATTTCGGCCCAGAAGCTCGAAGGTGAGTCTTCACAACGTTTTGCTCTGTCAGTTTCAATGCAAAGCAAGGCGATCAGGAGTTAGTTTAGAGTCCCCGAGACTGGAAAATATCCCCCAAGTTCCGGGATATCGATCCGAAGTTGGTCAAAATCACGATGCGCGAAACGCGATCTCGGCTATTGTTTCAGTCTTAAAGTGAAGAGGGGCTATATTTCGGCCCAGAAGCTCGAAAGTGACCGTTTAAAAAGTTACGCTTTGTGCATTTAACGGCAAAAAAAGGCCATCAGGAGTTAGTTTAAAGTTCCCCGGACTGGAAAATATCCGCCAAGTTCCGGGAAATCGAGCTGAAGTTGGTCAAAATCACGATGCCTGTAAGGCGGTCTCCGCTACTCTTTCAGTCTTAAAGTGAAGTGGGGCTATATTTCGGCCCAGAAGCTGCAAGGTGATCGTTAAAAAAGTTATGCTCTGTGCATTTCACTGCAAACCAAGGCCATCAGGAGTTAGTTTAGAGTCCCCCGGACCGGAAAATATCCCCCAAGGTCCGGGAAATCGAGCTGAACTTGGTCAAAATCACGATGCGCGTAAGGCGGTCTCGGCTACTATTTCAGGGTTAAAGTGAAGTGGGCTTCTATTTAAGCGCACAAGCTAGAAGGTAAGTGTTAAAAAAGTTCTGCTCTGTCCATTTCTCCGAAAACCAAGGCCATAAGGAGTTAATTTAGAGCTCGCGGGACTCGAATATATCCGCCAAGCTCCGGGAAATCGACCCGAAGTCGGTCAAAATCACGATTCGCGCAAGACGGTTTCGGCTACTCTTTCAGTCTTAAAGTAAAGTGGGCTATATTTCGGGCCAGAAGTTCGAAAGTGACCGTTTAAAAAGTTACGCTTCGTGCATTTAACTGCAAAAAAAAGGCCATCAGGAGTTATTTTAAGGTCCCCCGGACTGGAAAATATCCCTTAAGTTCCGGGAAAACGAGCTGAACTTGGTCAAAATCACGATGTCTGTAAGGCGGTCTCGGCTATTCTTTCAGTCTTCAAGTGAAGTGGGGCTATATTTTGCTGCAGAAGCTCGAACATGAGCGTTCAAAAAGTTTTGCTGTGTCCATTTCATATCAAACCAAGTCCATCAGGAATTAGTTTAGAATCGACAGAACTGGAAAATATTCCCTAAGTTCCGGCCAATCGAGCCGAAGTTGGTGAATATCACTATGCGCGTAAGGCGGACTCGGCTCATCTTTCACTCCTCAAGTGAAGTGGGGCTATATTTCGGCCCAGAAGCTCGAAACTCTGCTTTCAGAAACTTTTGCTGTTTCAATTACACTGCAAAACAAGGTCATCACGACTTAGTTTAAAGTCCCCGGGACTAGAAAATATCCCCCAAGTCCCGCGAAATCAAGCCGAAGATGGTCAAAATCACGATGCGCGTAAAGCGGTCTCGGCAACTCTTTAAGTCTTAAAGTGAAGTGGGGTTATATTTCGGCCCAGAAGCTCCAAAGTGAGCGTTCAAAAAGTTTTGCTGTGTCCATTTCACGGCAAAGCAAGGCAATCAGGAGTTAGTTTAGAGTCCCCGGGACTGAAAAATATCCCCCAAGTTCCGGAAAATCAAGCCAAAGTTGGTCAAAATCACGATGCGCGTAAAACGGTCTCGGCTACTCTTTCAGGCTTAAAGTGAAGTGGGGCTATATTCGGCTCAGAAGCTTGAAGGTGAGCGTTTAAAATGTTTTGCTCTGTCCATTTCAATGCAAACCAAGGCGATCGGGAGTTAGTTTACAGTCCCTGGGACTGAAAAATATCCCACAAGTTCCGGCAAATTGAGCCAAAGTTGCTCAAAATCACCATGCGCGTAAGGCCGTTTCGTCTATTTTTTCAGTCTTAAAATGAAGTGGGGCTATATTTCGACCTAGAAGCTCGGCACCGAGCGTGCGCTAATTTCATCTGTGTCGATTTCACTGAGAAGTAAGGCAATCAGGAGTTAGTTTAGAGCTCCCAAAGCTGGAAACTATCCCCCAAGTTCCGGGAAATCGAGCCATAGAGGCTCAAAATCACGATGCGCGTAAGGCGGTCTCGTCTACTCTTTCAGTCTTCAAATGAAATGGGCTATATTTCGGCCCAAAGGCTCGAAAGTGAGCGTTCAAAAAGTTTTCCTGTGTCCATTTCACTGCAAACCAAGGCCAAGAGGAAATACGTTAGAGTCCCCGAGACTGTAAAATATCCCCCAAGTTCCGGGAAATCAAGCGGAAGTTGGTCAAAATCACGTTGCGCGTAAGGCGGTCTAGGCTACTCTTTCAGTTTTAAAGTAAAGTGGGGCTATATTTCGACCCAGCAGCTCGAAAGTGAGCGTTCAAAAAGTTTTCCTGTGTCCATTGCTCGGCCAACCAAGGCAATCAGGAGTTAGTTTAGAGTCCCCGGGACTGGAAAATATCCCCCCAGTTCCGGGAAATGGAGCCGAACTTGGTCAAAATCACGATGCGCTTAAGACGGTCTCGGCTACTCTTTAAGTCTGAAAGTCAAGTGAGGCTATGTGTTGGCCCAGAAGCTTTAAAGTGAGCGTTGAAAAAGTTTTGCCGTTTCCAGTTTACTGCAAACCAAGGCAATCAGGAGTTAGTTTAAAGTTCCCGGGTCTGGAAAATATCCCCCAAGTTCCGGGAAATCGAGGCGTAGTTTGTCAAAATCACGATTCGCATAAGGCGGTCTCGGCTACTCTTTCAGTCTTAAAGTGAAGTGTGGCTATATTTTGGCCGAGAAGCTCGCACAAGAGCGCTAAAAAAGTTTTCCTGTGTCCATTTCACTGCAAAGCAAGGCCATCAGGAGTTAGTTTAGAGTCCCCGGGACTGGAAAATATCCCCCAATTTTCCGAAAATCGAGCTTAAGTTAGTCAAAATTACGATGCGCGTAAGGCGGCCTCGGCTACTCTTTCAACCGCAAAATGAAGTGGGGCTAAACTTTTGGGCCCGGAAGCTGGAAAGTCAGCGTTCAAAGAGTTTTGCTGTTTCCATTTCACTCTAAACCAAGAAAAGCAGGAGTTAGTTTAGAGTCCCCGGGACTGGAAAATATCCCCCAAGTTCCGGGAAATCAACCCGAAGTTTGTCAAAATCACGATGCGCGTAAGGCGGTCTCGGCTACTCTTTAGTCTTAAAGTCAAGTAGGGCTATATTTCGGTCCAGAAGCTCGAAAGTGAGCGTTCAAAAAGTTTTCTTCTCTGAATTTCACTGAAAACTAAGGCCATCATGAGTTAGTTTAGAGTCCCCGAGACTGGAAAATATCTTTTAAGTTCTGGCAACTCAAGCCGAAGTTGGTCAAAATCACGATGCGCCTAAGGCGGCCTCGGTTACTCTTTCAGTTTTAAAGTGAAGTGGGGTTCTATTTAGGCCCAGAAGCTCCAAAGTGAGCGCTGCAAAAAAGTTGCTGTGTCTATTTCACTGCAAACCAAGGCCATCAGGAGTTAGTTTAGAGTCCCCAGGACTGCAATATATTTCCCAAGTTCCGGAAAATGGAGAAGACGTTGGTCAAAATCACGATGCGCGTAAGACGGTCTTGGCTAGTCTTTCAGTCTTAAAGTGAAGTGGGGCTATATTTCGGCCCAGAAGCTCAAAAGTGAGCGTTCAAAAAGTTTTGCTGTATCCATTTCAATGCAAACCAAGGCCATCAGGGGTTACTTAAGAGTCCTCGCGACTGGAAAATATCCCCCAAGTTCCGGTAAATCGAGCCGAAGTTGGTCAAAATCACGGTGCGAGTTAGGCGGTCTCGCTTACTGTTTCAGTCTTAAAGTGAAGTGAGGCTTTATTGCTGCCCAGGAGCTTGAAAGTGAGCATTAAAAAAGTTTACCTGTGTTCATTTCACTGCAAACCAAAGCCATCAGGAGCTAGTTTAGAGTCCCCGGGACTGGAAAATATCCCCCAACTTCCGGGAAATCGAGCCGAAGTTGGTCAAAATCACGATTTGCGTAAGGTAGTCTCGGCTACTCTTTCAGTCTTAAAGTGAAGTGGGGCTATATTTCGGGCCAGAAGCCCGAAAGTGAGCGTTCAAAAAGCTTCGCTGTGTTCATTTCACTGCAAACCAAGGCCATCAGTAGTT
Organism: Orbicella faveolata; assembly: GCF_042242905.1. NCBI lineage: Eukaryota > Metazoa > Cnidaria > Anthozoa > Scleractinia > Merulinidae > Orbicella > Orbicella faveolata. Next base: position 17,226,211 of record NW_028301578.1, on the reverse strand, counting down.
AGTTTAGCGTCCCCGGGACAAGAAAATATGCCCCAAGGTCCGGGAAATTGAGCTGAGGTTGGTCAAAATCACGATGCCCCTAAAGTGGTCTTGGCTACTCTTTCTGTCTTAAAGTGAAGTGGGGCTATATTTCGGTCCAGAAGCCCAAAAGTGAGCGTTCAAAAAGTTTTGCTGTGTCCATTTCACTGCAAGCCAAGGCCACCAGGGGTTAGTTTAGAGTCCCCGAGACTGAAAAATATTGCCCAAGTTCCGGGGAATCGAACCGAAGTTGATCAAAATCACGATGCGCGAAATGCGGTAGCGGCTACTGTTTCAGTCTTAAAGTGAAGAGGGGCTATATTTCGGCCCAGAAGCCCGAAAGTGAGCGTTCAAAAAGTTTTGCTGTGTTTTTTGACTGAAAAACAAGGCCATCACGAGTTAGTTTAGCGTCCCTGGGCCTGGAAAATATACCCCAAGTTCCAGGAAAGCGAACTGAAGTTGGTGAAAATCACGATGCTCCCAAAGCGGTCTCGGCTACCCTTTCAGTCTTAAAGTGAAGTGGGGCTATATTTCTCTCCAGAAGCTCGAAAGTGAGCGTTCAAAAAGTTTTGCTGTGTGCATTTCACTGCAAACCAAAGCTATGAATAGTTAGTTTAGGGTCCCCGGGACTGGAAAATATTCCCCAAGTTCCGGGAAAGCGAGCCGAAGTTGATCAAAATCACGATGCGCGAAATGCGGTCTCGGCTACTGTTTCAGTCTTAAAGTAAAGTGTGGCTATATTTCGGCCCACAAGCTCGAAAGTGAGCGTTCAAAAAGCTTTGCTGTGTCCATTTCACTGCAAAACAAGGCCATCAGGACTTAGTTTAGCGTCCAAGGGACTGGAAAATGTTCCCCAAGTTCCGGGAGATCCACCCGAAGTTTGTCAAAATCACAATGCGCGTAAGGTGGTCTCGGTTACTTTTTAAGTCTTGAAGTAAAGTGGGGCTTTATTTCGGCCAGGAAGCTCGAAGGTGAGCGTTCAAAAAGTTTTGCTCTGTCCATTTCACTGCAAACCAAGGCCATCAGGAGTTAGTTTAGAGTTCCTGGGACTGGAAAATATCCCGCAAGTTCCGGAATATCGACCCGAAGTTTGTCAAACTCACGATGAGAGCAAGGCGGTCTCGGCTACTCTTTCAGTCTTAAGTGAAGTGGGGCTATATTTTGGCCCAGAATCTCCAAAGTGTGCTTTCAAACATTTGTGCTGTGTCCATTTCAATGGAAACCAAGGCCATCAGGAGTTAGTTTAGAGTCCCCTGCACTGGAAAATTTCCCCCAAGTCCCGGGAATATCAGCCGAAGTTGATCAACTTCATAATGCGCGTAACGTGGCTACGGCTACTGGTTCAGTCTTAAAGTCAAGTGTGCCTATATTTCGGCCCACAAGCTAGAAAGTGAGCGTTCAAAAACTTTTGGTGTGTGCATTTCACTGCAAACCAAAGCTATCAAAAGTTAGTTTAGGGTCCCCGGGACTAGAAAATATTCCCCAAGTTCCGGGAAAGCGAGCCGAAGTTGATCAAAATCACGATGCGCGAAATGCGGTAAAGTAAAGTGTGGCTATATTTCGGCCCACAAGCTCGAAAGTGAGCGTTCAAAAAGTTTTGCTCTGTCCATTTCAATGCAAAGCAAGGCGATAAGGAGTTAGTTTAAAGTCCCCGGGACTTGAAAATATCACCCAAGTTCCGAGAAATCGATCCGAAAATGGTCAAAATCACGATGCGCGTAAGGCGATCTCGGCTACTCTTTCAGTCTTAAAGTGACGTGGGGCTATATTTCGGCCCAGAAGCTCCAAAGTGGGCGTTCAAAAAGTTATGTTGTGCGCATTTCAGTGCAAACCAAGGCCACCCGGAGTTAGTTTAGAGTCCCCCGGACTGGAAAATATCCCAAAAGTTGCGTGAAATCGAGCTGAACTTGGTCTAACTCACGATGCGCGTGAGGCGGTCTCGGCTACTATTTCAGTCTGAAAGTGAAGTGGGATTCTATTTCGGCCCAGAAGCTACAAAGAGAGTGTTCAAAAAGCTTTCCTTTGTCCATTTCACTGAAAACTAAGGTCATCAGGAGTTAGTTTAGAGACCGCGGAAATGGAATATATCCCCCAAGCTCCGGGAAACCGACCCGAAGTTGGTCAAAATCACGATTTGCGCAAGACGGTCTCGGCTACTCTTTCAGTCTTAAAGTAAAGTGGGGCTATATTTCGGTCCAGAAGCTCGAGAGTGAGCGTTCAAAAACTTTCGCTGTGTCCATTGCACTGAAACCCAAGACAATCAGCAGCTAGTTTAGAGTCCCCGGGACTGGAAAATATCCCCCAAGTTCCGGCAAATCGAGCCGAAGTTGGTCAAAATCACGGTGCGCTTAAGGCGGTGTCGGCTACTCCTTCAGTCTTAAAGTGAAGTGGGACTCTATTTCGGCCCACAAGCTCAAAGCTCAAAAAATATTACTGCGTCTATTTCACTGCAAACCAAGGCTATCAGGAGTTAGTTTAGAGTCCCCGGGAGTGGAATGTATTTCCCAAGTTCCGGAAAATCGAGAAGACGTTGGTCAAAATCACGATGCGCGTAAGACGGTCTCGGCTACTCTTTCAGTCTTAAAGTGAAGTGGGGCTATATTTCGGCCCAGAAGCTCAAAAGTGAGCGTTCAAAAAGTTTTGCTGTATCCATTTCAATGCAAACCAAGGCCATCAGGGGATTCCTTAAGAGTCCTCGGGACTGGAAAATATCCCCCAAGTTCCGGTAAATCGAGCCGAAGTTGGTCAAAATCACGATGTGCGTAAGGTGGTCTCGGCTACTCTTTCAGTCTTAAAGTGAAGTGGGGCAATATTTGGGCCCAGAAGCTCGAAAGTGAGTGTTTAAAAAGTTTTGCTCTGTCACTTTCAGTGCAAACCAAGGCCATCAGAAGTTAGTTTAGAGTCCCCGGGACTGGGGAATATCCCCCAAGTCCAGGGAAATCGAGCCGAAGTTGATCAAATTCATGATGCGTGTAACGTGGTCTCGGCTACTGTGTCAGTCCTAAAGTGAAGTGTGGCTATATTTCGGCCCCCAAGCTAGAAAGTGAGCGTTCAAAAAGTTTTGTTGTGTCCATTTTACTTCAAAACAAGGCCATCAGGACTTAGTTTAGCGTCCAAGGGACTGCAAAATATCCCCCAAAGTCCGGGAAATCCATTCGAAGTTCGTCAAAATTACGATGCGCATAAGGCGGTCTCATCTACTCTTTCAGTCTTAAAGTAAAGTGGGAATATATTTCTGCCCAGAAGCTCCAAAGTTGTGCTCTGTCCATTTCACTGAAAACCAAGGCCATCAGGAGTTACTTTAGAGTCCCTTTGACTGGAATATATCCCCCAAGTTTCGGGAAATAAAGGCGAAATTGGTCAAAATCACGATTCGCTCAAGACGGTCTCGCCTACTCTTTCAGTCTTAAAGTAAAATGGGGCTCTATTTCAGCCCAGAAGCTCGAGAGTGAGCGTTCAAAAACTTTCGCTGTGTCCATTTCACTGCAAACCAAGACAAGCAGGAGTTAGTTGAGAGTCCCAGGGACTGGAAAGTATCCCCCAAGTTCCGGGAAATCCACCCGAAGTTTTTCAAAATCACGATGCGCGCACGCCGGTCTCGGCTACTCTTTAAGTCGTAAGTGATATGGGACTATATTTCGGCCTAGAAACTCGAAAGTGTGCGTTCAAAAACTTGTGCTGTGTGAATTTCACTGCAAACCATGGCCATCAGGAGTTAGTTTAGAGTGCCCGGGACTGGAAAATATTCCCCAAGTTCCACGAAAGCGAGCAGAAGTTGATCAAAATCACGATGCGCGTAACGCGGTCTCCGCTACTGTTTCAGTCTTAAAGTGAAGTCTGGCTATATTTAGGCCCACAAGCTCGAAAGTGAGCGTTCAAAAAGTTTTGCTGTGTCCATTTCACTGCAAACCAAGGCCATCAGGAGTTAGTATAGAGTCCCCGGGACTGGAAAATATTCTCCAAGTTCCAGGAAATGGCGCCGAAGTTGATGAAAATTACGATGCGCGTAACGGGCTCTCGGCTATTCTTTCAGTCTTAAATTTAAGTAGGGCTATATTTCGGCCCTGAAGCTCGAAGGTGAGCGTTCAGAATGTTTTGCTGTGTTCATTAAACTGCAAACCAAGGTCATCGGGAGTTAGTTTAGCGTTCCCGGGACTTTAAATTATTCGCCAACCTCCGGGAAATCGAGCAAAAGTGGCCCAAAATCACCGTGCGCGTAAGGCGGTCTCGGCTACTCTTTCAGTCTTAAAATGAAGGGGGGCTATATTTCGACTTAGAAGCTCGAGACCGGGCGTGCGCTAATTTTACCTGTGTCCATTTCACTGACATCTTAGGCCATCAGGAGTTAGTTTAGAGTCCTTGGGACTGGAAATTATTTCCCAAATTCTGGCAGATCGAGCCAAAGTTGCTCAAAATCACGATGCGCGTAAGGCGGTCTCGGCTACTCGTTTACTCCGAAAATGAAGTGGGGCTATATTTCGGTTCTACAAGCTCGACACCGAGCGTGCTCTCCTTTTACCTGTGTCCATTTCACTAAGAACTAAGTCCATCAGGAGATAGTTTAGAATCCTCGAGACTGGAAGCTATCCTCCAAGTTTCGGCAAATTGAGCCATACTTTCTTAAAATTACGATAAGCGTACGGCAGTTTCGTTTACTCTTTCAGTCTTAAAATGAACTGGGGCTACATTTCGGCCTAGAAGCTCGACACCGAGCGTGCGCTCCTGTTACCTGTGACCATTTGACTGAAAACTAAGGCCATCAAGAGTTAGGGTAGAGTCCCCGGGACTGGAAAATATCCCCCAAGTTTTGGCAGATCGAGCCATAGTGGCTAAAAATTTCGATGCGCTTAAGGCGGTTTCGTGTATACTTTCAGTCTTAAAATAAAGTGGGGCTATATTTCGGCCTACAACCTGGAAACCTAGCGTGCGCCCCTTTTACCTGTGTCCATTTCACTAAAAACCAAGGCATTCAGGAGTTAGTTTAGAGCTTCCGGGACTGGAAAATATCCCCCAAGTCCCAGGAAATCAAGACGAAGTTCGACAAAATTACCATGCGCGTAAGGCGGTCTCGGCTACTCTTTCAGTCTTAAAGTGAAGTGGGGCTATATTTCGGCCCAGAAGCTCGAAAGTGAACGTTCAAAGAGTTTGGCTGTGTCCATTTCACTGAAAACCAAGGCCATCAGGAATTAGTTTAGAGTGCCCGGGACTGGGAATGATCTCCCAAGTTCCGGGAAATCGAGCCGAAGTAGCCCAAAATCACGATCCGCGTAAGGCGGTCTTGGCAAGTCTTTTAGTCTTAAAGTGAAGTAGGGCTATGCTTCGGCCCAGAAGCTCAAAAGTGAGCGTTCAAAAAGTTGTGCTGTGTCCATTTCACTGCAAACCAAGGCAATCAGGAGTTAGTTTAGAGTCCCCGGTAGCGGAAAGTATCCCCCATTTTCCGGCAAATCCAGCCAAAGTTGGTCGCAATCACGATGCGCGTAAGGCGGTCCTGGTTACTCTTTCATTCTTAAAGTGAACTGGGGCAATATTTCCGCCCAGAAGCTCGAAAGTGAGCGTTCAAAAAGTTGTGCTGTGTCCATTTCACTCCAGAGCAAGGCCATCAGGAGTTACTTAAGAGTCCGCGGGACTGATAAATATCCCCCAAGTTGCGGGAAATCGAGACGAAGTTGGTCAAAATAACGATGGGCGTAAGGCAGTCTCGGCTACTCTTTCACTCTTAGAGTGAAGTAGGGCTATATTTCGGTCCAGAAGCTCGAAAGTGAGCGTTCAAAAAGTTTTCCTCGCTGAATTTCACTGAAAACCAAGGCCATAATGAGTTAGTTTAGAGTCCCCGGGACTGGAAAATATCTTTTAAGTTCTGGCAACTCAAGCCGAAGTTGGTCAAAATCACGATGCGCCTAAGGCGGCCTCGGCTACTCTTTCAGTCTTAAAGTGAAGTGGGGCTCTATTTAGGCCCAGAAGCTCCAAAGTGAGCGCTGCAAAAAATTTCCTGTGTCCATTTCACTGCAAACCAAGGCCATCAGGATTTAGTTTAGAGTCCCCGGGACTGCAATATATTTCCCAAGTTCCGGAAAATGGAGAAGACGTTGGTCAAAATCACTATGCGCGCAAGACGGTCTTGGCTAGTTTTTCAGTCTTAAAGTGAAGTGGGGCTATATTTCGGCCCAGAAGCTCAAAAGTGAGCTTCAAAAAGTTTTGCTGTATCCATTTCAATGCAAACCAAGGCCATCAGGGGTTACTTAAGAGTCTTCGGGACTGGAAAATATCCCCCAAGTTCAGGGAAATTTAGCCGAACTTGGTCAAAATCACGGTGCGCGTTAGGCGGTCTCGCTTACTGTTTCAGTCTTAAAGTGAAGTGAGGCTTTATTCCTACCCAGGAGCTTGAAAGTGAGCGTTCAATGACGATATACGTTATGCGGTTTCGGCTACTCTTTCAGTCTTAAAGTAAAGTCGGGCTATATTTCTCTCCAGAAGCTCGAAAGTGAGCGTTCAAAAAGTTTTGCTGTGTGCATTTCACTGCAAACCAAAGCTATCAAAAGTTAGTTTAGGGTCACCGGGACTGGAAAATATTCCCCAAGTTCCGGGAAAGCGAGCCGAAGTTGATCAAAATCACGATGCGCGAAATGCGGTCTCGGCTACTGTTTCAGTCTTAAAGTAAAGTGTGGCTATATTTCGGCCCACAAGCTCGAAAGTGAGCGTTCACAAAGTTTTGCTCTGTCCATTTCAATGCAAAGCAAGGCGATCAGGAGTTAGTTTAGAGTCCCCGGGACTGGAAAATATCCCCCAAGTTCCGAGAAATCGATCCGAAAATGGTCAAAATCACGATGCGCGTAAGGCGATCTCGGCTACTCTTTCAGTCTTAAAGTGAAGTGGGGCTATATTTCGGCCCAGAAGCTCCAAAGTGGGCGTTCAAAAAGTTATGTTGTGCGCATTTCAGTGCAAACCAAGGCCATCCGGAGTTAGTTTAGAGTCCCCCGCACTGGAAAATATCCCAAAAGTTGCGTGAAATCGAGCTGAACTTGGTCTAACTCACGATGCACGTGAGGCGGTCTCGGCTACTATTTCAGTCTGAAAGTGAAGTGGGATTCTATTTCGGCCCAGAAGCTACAAAGAGAGTGTTCAAAAAGCTTCCCTTTGTCCATTTCACTGAAAACCAAGGCCATCAGGAGTTAGTTTAGAGTCCGTGGAAATGGAATATATCCCCCAAGCTCCAGGAAACCGACCCGAAGTTGGTCAAAATCACGATTTGCGCAAGACGGTCTCGGCTACTCTTTCAGTCTTAAAGTAAAGTGGGGCTATATTTCGGTCCAGAAGCTCGAGAGTGAGCGTTCAAAAACTTTCGCTGTGTCCATTTCACTGAAAACCAAGACAATCAGGAGTTAGTTTGGAGTCCCCGGGACTGGAAAATATCCCCCAAGTTCCGGCAAATCGAGCCGAAGTTGGTCAAAATCACGGTGCGCTTAAGGCGGTGTCGGCTACTCCTTCAGTCTTAAAGTGAAGTGGGGCTCTATTTCGGCCCACAAGCTCAAAGCTCAAAAAATATTACTGCGTCTATTTCACTGCAAACCAAGGCTATCAGGAGTTAGTTTAGAGTCCCCGGGAGTGGAATGTATTTCCCAAGTTCCGGAAAATCGAGAAGACGTTGGTCAAAATCACGATGCGCGTAAGACGGTCTCGGCTACTCTTTCAGTCTTAAAGTGAAGTGGGGCTATATTTCGGCCCAGAAGATCAAAAGTGAGCATTCGAAAAGTTTTGCTGTATCCATTTAACTGCAAACCAAGGCCATCAGGGGTTACTTAAGAGTCCTCGGGACTGGAAAATATTCCCCAAGTTCCGTTAAATCGAGCCGAAGTTGGTCAAAATCACGATGTGCGTAAGGTGGTCTCGGCTACTCTTTCAGTCTTAAAGTGAAGTGGGGCAATATTTGGGCCCAGAAGCTCGAAAGTGAGCGTTCAAAAAGTTTTCTTCTCTGAATTTCACTGAAAACTAAGGCCATCATGAGTTAGTTTAGAGTCCCCGGGACTGGAAAATATCTTTTAAGTTCTGGCAACTCAAGCCGAAGTTGGTCAAAATCACGATGCGCCTAAGGCGGCCTCGGTTACTCTTTCAGTTTTAAAGTGAAGTGGGGTTCTATTTAGGCCCAGAAGCTCCAAAGTGAGCGCTGCAAAAAAGTTGCTGTGTCTATTTCACTGCAAACCAAGGCCATCAGGAGTTAGTTTAGAGTCCCCAGGACTGCAATATATTTCCCAAGTTCCGGAAAATGGAGAAGACGTTGGTCAAAATCACGATGCGCGTAAGACGGTCTTGGCTAGTCTTTCAGTCTTAAAGTGAAGTGGGGCTATATTTCGGCCCAGAAGCTCAAAAGTGAGCGTTCAAAAAGTTTTGCTGTATCCATTTCAATGCAAACCAAGGCCATCAGGGGTTACTTAAGAGTCCTCGCGACTGGAAAATATCCCCCAAGTTCCGGTAAATCGAGCCGAAGTTGGTCAAAATCACGGTGCGAGTTAGGCGGTCTCGCTTACTGTTTCAGTCTTAAAGTGAAGTGAGGCTTTATTGCTGCCCAGGAGCTTGAAAGTGAGCATTAAAAAAGTTTACCTGTGTTCATTTCACTGCAAACCAAAGCCATCAGGAGCTAGTTTAGAGTCCCCGGGACTGGAAAATATCCCCCAACTTCCGGGAAATCGAGCCGAAGTTGGTCAAAATCACGATTTGCGTAAGGTAGTCTCGGCTACTCTTTCAGTCTTAAAGTGAAGTGGGGCTATATTTCGGGCCAGAAGCCCGAAAGTGAGCGTTCAAAAAGCTTCGCTGTGTTCATTTCACTGCAAACCAAGGCCATCAGTAGTTAGTTTATCGTCCCCGGGACAAGAAAATATGCCCCAAGGTCCGGGAAATTGAGCTGAGGTTGGTCAAAATCACGATGCCCCTAAAGTGGTCTTGGCTACTCTTTCTGTCTTAAAGTGAAGTGGGGCTATATTTCGGTCCAGAAGCCCAAAAGTGAGCGTTCAAAAAGTTTTGCTGTGTCCATTTCACTGCAAGCCAAGGCCACCAGGGGTTAGTTTAGAGTCCCCGAGACTGAAAAATATTGCCCAAGTTCCGGGGAATCGAACCGAAGTTGATCAAAATCACGATGCGCGAAATGCAGTAGCGGCTACTGTTTCAGTCTTAAAGTGAAGAGAGGCTATATTTCGGCCCAGAAGCCCGAAAGTGAGCGTTCAAAAAGTTTTGCTGTGTTTTTTGACTGAAAAACAAGGCCATCACGAGTTAGTTTAGCGTCCCTGGGCCTGGAAAATATACCCCAAGTTCCAGGAAAGCGAACTGAAGTTGGTGAAAATCACGATGCTCCCAAAGCGGTCTCGGCTACCCTTTCAGTCTTAAAGTGAAGTGGGGCTATATTTCTCTCCAGAAGCTCGAAAGTGAGCGTTCAAAAAGTTTTGCTGTGTGCATTTCACTGCAAACCAAAGCTATGAATAGTTAGTTTAGGGTCCCCGGGACTGGAAAATATTCCCCAAGTTCCGGGAAAGCGAGCCGAAGTTGATCAAAATCACGATGCGCGAAATGCGGTCTCGGCTACTGTTTCAGTCTTAAAGTAAAGTGTGGCTATATTTCGGCCCACAAGCTCGAAAGTGAGCGTTCAAAAAGCTTTGCTGTGTCCATTTCACTGCAAAACAAGGCCATCAGGACTTAGTTTAGCGTCCAAGGGACTGGAAAATGTTCCCCAAGTTCCGGGAGATCCACCCGAAGTTTGTCAAAATCACAATGCGCGTAAGGTGGTCTCGGTTACTTTTTAAGTCTTGAAGTAAAGTGGGGCTTTATTTCGGCCAGGAAGCTCGAAGGTGAGCGTTCAAAAAGTTTTGCTCTGTCCATTTCACTGCAAACCAAGGCCATCAGGAGTTAGTTTAGAGTTCCTGGGACTGGAAAATATCCCGCAAGTTCCGGAATATCGACCCGAAGTTTGTCAAACTCACGATGAGAGCAAGGCGGTCTCGGCTACTCTTTCAGTCTTAAGTGAAGTGGCGCTATATTTTGGCCCAGAATCTCCAAAGTGTGCTTTCAAACATTTGTGCTGTGTCCATTTCAATGGAAACCAAGGCCATCAGGAGTTAGTTTAGAGTCCCCTGCACTGGAAAATTTCCCCCAAGTCCCGGGAATATCAGCCGAAGTTGATCAACTTCATAATGCGCGTAACGTGGCTACGGCTACTGGTTCAGTCTTAAAGTCAAGTGTGCCTATATTTCGGCCCACAAGCTAGAAAGTGAGCGTTCAAAAACTTTTGGTGTGTGCATTTCACTGCAAACCAAAGCTATCAAAAGTTAGTTTAGGGTCCCCGGGACTAGAAAATATTCCCCAAGTTCCGGGAAAGCGAGCCGAAGTTGATCAAAATCACGATGCGCGAAATGCGGTAAAGTAAAGTGTGGCTATATTTCGGCCCACAAGCTCGAAAGTGAGCGTTCAAAAAGTTTTGCTCTGTCCATTTCAATGCAAAGCAAGGCGATAAGGAGTTAGTTTAGAGTCCCCGGGACTTGAAAATATCACCCAAGTTCCGAGAAATCGATCCGAAAATGGTCAAAATCACGATGCGCGTAAGGCGATCTCGGCTACTCTTTCAGTCTTAAAGTGACGTGGGGCTATATTTCGGCCCAGAAGCTCCAAAGTGGGCGTTCAAAAAGTTATGTTGTGCGCATTTCAGTGCAAACCAAGGCCACCCGGAGTTAGTTTAGAGTCCCCCGGACTGGAAAATATCCCAAAAGTTGCGTGAAATCGAGCTGAACTTGGTCTAACTCACGATGCGCGTGAGGCGGTCTCGGCTACTATTTCAGTCTGAAAGTGAAGTGGGATTCTATTTCGGCCCAGAAGCTACAAAGAGAGTGTTCAAAAAGCTTTCCTTTGTCCATTTCACTGAAAACTAAGGTCATCAGGAGTTAGTTTAGAGACCGCGGAAATGGAATATATCCCCCAAGCTCCGGGAAACCGACCCGAAGTTGGTCAAAATCACGATTTGCGCAAGACGGTCTCGGCTACTCTTTCAGTCTTAAAGTAAAGCGGGGCTATATTTCGGTCCAGAAGCTCGAGAGTGAGCGTTCAAAAACTTTCGCTGTGTCCATTGCACTGAAACCCAAGACAATCAGCAGCTAGTTTAGAGTCCCCGGGACTGGAAAATATCCCCCAAGTTCCGGCAAATCGAGCCGAAGTTGGTCAAAATCACGGTGCGCTTAAGGCGGTGTCGGCTACTCCTTCAGTCTTAAAGTGAAGTGGGACTCTATTTCGGCCCACAAGCTCAAAGCTCAAAAAATATTACTGCGTCTATTTCACTGCAAACCAAGGCTATCAGGAGTTAGTTTAGAGTCCCCGGGAGTGGAATGTATTTCCCAAGTTCCGGAAAATCGAGAAGACGTTGGTCAAAATCACGATGCGCGTAAGACGGTCTCGGCTACTCTTTCAGTCTTAAAGTGAAGTGGGGCTATATTTCGGCCCAGAAGCTCAAAAGTGAGCGTTCAAAAAGTTTTGCTGTATCCATTTCAATGCAAACCAAGGCCATCAGGGGATTCCTTAAGAGTCCTCGGGACTGGAAAATATCCCCCAAGTTCCGGTAAATCGAGCCGAAGTTGGTCAAAATCACGATGTGCGTAAGGTGGTCTCGGCTACTCTTTCAGTCTTAAAGTGAAGTGGGGCAATATTTGGGCCCAGAAGCTCGAAAGTGAGTGTTTAAAAAGTTTTGCTCTGTCACTTTCAGTGCAAACCAAGGCCATCAGAAGTTAGTTTAGAGTCCCCGGGACTGGGGAATATCCCCCAAGTCCAGGGAAATCGAGCCGAAGTTGATCAAATTCATGATGCGTGTAACGTGGTCTCGGCTACTGTGTCAGTCCTAAAGTGAAGTGTGGCTATATTTCGGCCCCCAAGCTAGAAAGTGAGCGTTCAAAAAGTTTTGTTGTGTCCATTTTACTTCAAAACAAGGCCATCAGGACTTAGTTTAGCGTCCAAGGGACTGCAAAATATCCCCCAAAGTCCGGGAAATCCATTCGAAGTTCGTCAAAATTACGATGCGCATAAGGCGGTCTCATCTACTCTTTCAGTCTTAAAGTAAAGTGGGAATATATTTCTGCCCAGAAGCTCCAAAGTTGTGCTCTGTCCATTTCACTGAAAACCAAGGCCATCAGGAGTTACTTTAGAGTCCCTTTGACTGGAATATATCCCCCAAGTTTCGGGAAATAAAGGCGAAATTGGTCAAAATCACGATTCGCTCAAGACGGTCTCGCCTACTCTTTCAGTCTTAAAGTAAAATGGGGCTCTATTTCAGCCCAGAAGCTCGAGAGTGAGCGTTCAAAAACTTTCGCTGTGTCCATTTCACTGCAAACCAAGACAAGCAGGAGTTAGTTGAGAGTCCCAGGGACTGGAAAGTATCCCCCAAGTTCCGGGAAATCCACCCGAAGTTTTTCAAAATCACGATGCGCGCACGCCGGTCTCGGCTACTCTTTAAGTCGTAAGTGATATGGGACTATATTTCGGCCTAGAAACTCGAAAGTGTGCGTTCAAAAACTTGTGCTGTGTGAATTTCACTGCAAACCATGGCCATCAGGAGTTAGTTTAGAGTGCCCGGGACTGGAAAATATTCCCCAAGTTCCACGAAAGCGAGCAGAAGTTGATCAAAATCACGATGCGCGTAACGCGGTCTCCGCTACTGTTTCAGTCTTAAAGTGAAGTCTGGCTATATTTAGGCCCACAAGCTCGAAAGTGAGCGTTCAAAAAGTTTTGCTGTGTCCATTTCACTGCAAACCAAGGCCATCAGGAGTTAGTATAGAGTCCCCGGGACTGGAAAATATTCTCCAAGTTCCAGGAAATGGCGCCGAAGTTGATGAAAATTACGATGCGCGTAACGGGCTCTCGGCTATTCTTTCAGTCTTAAATTTAAGTAGGGCTATATTTCGGCCCTGAAGCTCGAAGGTGAGCGTTCAGAATGTTTTGCTGTGTTCATTAAACTGCAAACCAAGGTCATCGGGAGTTAGTTTAGCGTTCCCGGGACTTTAAATTATTCGCCAACCTCCGGGAAATCGAGCAAAAGTGGCCCAAAATCACCGTGCGCGTAAGGCGGTCTCGGCTACTCTTTCAGTCTTAAAATGAAGGGGGGCTATATTTCGACTTAGAAGCTCGAGACCGGGCGTGCGCTAATTTTACCTGTGTCCATTTCACTGACATCTTAGGCCATCAGGAGTTAGTTTAGAGTCCTTGGGACTGGAAATTATTTCCCAAATTCTGGCAGATCGAGCCAAAGTTGCTCAAAATCACGATGCGCGTAAGGCGGTCTCGGCTACTCGTTTACTCCGAAAATGAAGTGGGGCTATATTTCGGTTCTACAAGCTCGACACCGAGCGTGCTCTCCTTTTACCTGTGTCCATTTCACTAAGAACTAAGTCCATCAGGAGATAGTTTAGAATCCTCGAGACTGGAAGCTATCCTCCAAGTTTCGGCAAATTGAGCCATACTTTCTTAAAATTACGATAAGCGTACGGCAGTTTCGTTTACTCTTTCAGTCTTAAAATGAACTGGGGCTACATTTCGGCCTAGAAGCTCGACACCGAGCGTGCGCTCCTGTTACCTGTGACCATTTGACTGAAAACTAAGGCCATCAAGAGTTAGGGTAGAGTCCCCGGAACTGGAAAATATCCCCCAAGTTTTGGCAGATCGAGCCATAGTGGCTAAAAATTTCGATGCGCTTAAGGCGGTTTCGTGTATACTTTCAGTCTTAAAATAAAGTGGGGCTATATTTCGGCCTACAACCTGGAAACCTAGCGTGCGCCCCTTTTACCTGTGTCCATTTCACTAAAAACCAAGGCATTCAGGAGTTAGTTTAGAGCTTCCGGGACTGGAAAATATCCCCCAAGTCCCAGGAAATCAAGACGAAGTTCGACAAAATTACCATGCGCGTAAGGCGGTCTCGGCTACTCTTTCAGTCTTAAAGTGAAGTGGGGCTATATTTCGGCCCAGAAGCTCGAAAGTGAACGTTCAAAGAGTTTGGCTGTGTCCATTTCACTGAAAACCAAGGCCATCAGGAATTAGTTTAGAGTGCCCGGGACTGGGAATGATCTCCCAAGTTCCGGGAAATCGAGCCGAAGTAGCCCAAAATCACGATCCGCGTAAGGCGGTCCTGGCAAGTCTTTTAGTCTTAAAGTGAAGTAGGGCTATGCTTCGGCCCAGAAGCTCAAAAGTGAGCGTTCAAAAAGTTGTGCTGTGTCCATTTCACTGCAAACCAAGGCAATCAGGAGTTAGTTTAGAGTCCCCGGTAGCGGAAAGTATCCCCCATTTTCCGGCAAATCCAGCCAAAGTTGGTCGCAATCACGATGCGCGTAAGGCGGTCCTGGTTACTCTTTCATTCTTAAAGTGAACTGGGGGAATATTTCCGCCCAGAAGCTCGAAAGTGAGCGTTCAAAAAGTTGTGCTGTGTCCATTTCACTCCAGAGCAAGGCCATCAGGAGTTACTTAAGAGTCCGCGGGACTGATAAATATCCCCCAAGTTGCGGGAAATCGAGACGAAGTTGGTCAAAATAACGATGGGCGTAAGGCAGTCTCGGCTACTCTTTCACTCTTAGAGTGAAGTAGGGCTATATTTCGGTCCAGAAGCTCGAAAGTGAGCGTTCAAAAAGTTTTCCTCGCTGAATTTCACTGAAAACCAAGGCCATAATGAGTTAGTTTAGAGTCCCCGGGACTGGAAAATATCTTTTAAGTTCTGGCAACTCAAGCCGAAGTTGGTCAAAATCACGATGCGCCTAAGGCGGCCTCGGCTACTCTTTCAGTCTTAAAGTGAAGTGGGGCTCTATTTAGGCCCAGAAGCTCCAAAGTGAGCGCTGCAAAAAATTTGCTGTGTCCATTTCACTGCAAACCAAGGCCATCAGGATTTAGTTTAGAGTCCCCGGGACTGCAATATATTTCCCAAGTTCCGGAAAATGGAGAAGACGTTGGTCAAAATCACTATGCGCGCAAGACGGTCTTGGCTAGTTTTTCAGTCTTAAAGTGAAGTGGGGCTATATTTCGGCCCAGAAGCTCAAAAGTGAGCTTCAAAAAGTTTTGCTGTATCCATTTCAATGCAAACCAAGGCCATCAGGGGTTACTTAAGAGTCTTCGGGACTGGAAAATATCCCCCAAGTTCAGGGAAATTTAGCCGAACTTGGTCAAAATCACGGTGCGCGTTAGGCGGTCTCGCTTACTGTTTCAGTCTTAAAGTGAAGTGAGGCTTTATTCCTACCCAGGAGCTTGAAAGTGAGCGTTCAATGACGATATACGTTATGCGGTTTCGGCTACTCTTTCAGTCTTAAAGTAAAGTCGGGCTATATTTCTCTCCAGAAGCTCGAAAGTGAGCGTTCAAAAAGTTTTGCTGTGTGCATTTCACTGCAAACCAAAGCTATCAAAAGTTAGTTTAGGGTCACCGGGACTGGAAAATATTCCCCAAGTTCCGGGAAAGCGAGCCGAAGTTGATCAAAATCACGATGCGCGAAATGCGGTCTCGGCTACTGTTTCAGTCTTAAAGTAAAGTGTGGCTATATTTCGGCCCACAAGCTCGAAAGTGAGCGTTCACAAAGTTTTGTTGTGTCCATTACAATGCAAAGCAAGGCGATCAGGAGTTAGTTTAGAGTCCCCGGGACTGGAAAATATCCCCCAAGTTCCGAGAAATCGATCCGAAAATGGTCAAAATCACGATGCGCGTAAGGCGATCTCGGCTACTCTTTCAGTCTTAAAGTGAAGTGGGGCTATATTTCGGCCCAGAAGCTCCAAAGTGGGCGTTCAAAAAGTTATGCTGTGCGCATTTCAGTGCAAACCAAGGCCATCCGGAGTTAGTTTAGAGTCCCCCGCACTGGAAAATATCCCAAAAGTTGCGTGAAATCGAGCTGAACTTGGTCTAACTCACGATGCACGTGAGGCGGTCTCGGCTACTATTTCAGTCTGAAAGTGAAGTGGGATTCTATTTCGGCCCAGAAGCTACAAAGAGAGTGTTCAAAAAGCTTCCCTTTGTCCATTTCACTGAAAACCAAGGCCATCAGGAGTTAGTTTAGAGTCCGTGGAAATGGAATATATCCCCCAAGCTCCAGGAAACCGACCCGAAGTTGGTCAAAATCACGATTTGCGCAAGACGGTCTCGGCTACTCTTTCAGTCTTAAAGTAAAGTGGGGCTATATTTCGGTCCAGAAGCTCGAGAGTGAGCGTTCAAAAACTTTCGCTGTGTCCATTTCACTGAAAACCAAGACAATCAGGAGTTAGTTTGGAGTCCCCGGGACTGGAAAATATCCCCCAAGTTCCGGCAAATCGAGCCGAAGTTGGTCAAAATCACGGTGCGCTTAAGGCGGTGTCGGCTACTCCTTCAGTCTTAAAGTGAAGTGGGGCTCTATTTCGGCCCACAAGCTCAAAGCTCAAAAAATATTACTGCGTCTATTTCACTGCAAACCAAGGCTATCAGGAGTTAGTTTAGAGTCCCCGGGAGTGGAATGTATTTCCCAAGTTCCGGAAAATCGAGAAGACGTTGGTCAAAATCACGATGCGCGTAAGACGGTCTCGGCTACTCTTTCAGTCTTAAAGTGAAGTGGGGCTATATTTCGGCCCAGAAGATCAAAAGTGAGCATTCGAAAAGTTTTGCTGTATCCATTTAACTGCAAACCAAGGCCATCAGGGGTTACTTAAGAGTCCTCGGGACTGGAAAATATTCCCCAAGTTCCGGTAAATCGAGCCGAAGTTGGTCAAAATCACGATGTGCGTAAGGTGGTCTCGGCTACTCTTTCAGTCTTAAAGTGAAGTGGGGCAATATTTGGGCCCAGAAGCTCGAAAGTGAGTGTTAAAAAAGTTTTGCTCTGTCACTTTCAGTGCAAACCAAGGCCATCAGAAGTTAGTTTAGAGTCCCCGGGACTGGAGAATATCCCCCAAGTCCCGGGAAATCGAGCCGAAGTATATCAAATTCATGATGCGCGTAACGTGGTTTCGGCTACTGTGTCAGTCCTAAAGTGAAGTGTGGCTATATTTCGGCCCACAAGTTAGAAAGTGAGCGTTCAAAAAGTTTTGTTGTGTCCATTTTACTTCAAAACAAGGCCATCAGGACTTAGTTTAGCGTCCAAGGGACTGGAAATTATCCCCCAAGTTCCGGGAAATCCATTCGAAGTGCGTCAAAATTACGATGCGCGTAAGGCGGTCTCATCTACTCTTTCAGTCTTAAAGTAAAGTGGGGATATATTTCTGTCCGGAAGCTCCAAAGTTGTGCTCTGTCCATTTCACTGAAAACCAAGGCCATCAGGAGTTACTTTAGAGTCCCTTTGACTGGAATATATCCCCCAAGTTTCGGGAAATAAAGGCGAAATTGGTCAAAATCACGATTCGCTCAAGACGGTCTCGCCTACTCTTTCAGTCTTAAAGTAAAATGGGGCTCTATTTCGGCCCAGAAGCTCGAGAGTGAGCGTTCAAAAACTTTCGCTGTGTCCATTTCACTGCAAACCAAGACAAGCAAGAGTTAGTTGAGAGTCCCCGGGACTGGAAAATATCCCCCAAGTTCCGGGATATCAACCCGAAGTTTGTGAAAATCACGATGCGCGTAAGGCGGTCTCGGCTACTCTTTCAGTGTTAAAGAAATGGGGGGCTATATTTTGGCCCAGAAGCTCGAAATTGAGCGTTCAAAAAGTTTTGCTGGGTCCATTTTACTGCAAACGGAGGCCATCAGGAATTAGTTTAGAGTCCTCAGAACTGGAATATATCCCCTTAGCTCCGACAAATCGAGCCGAAGTTGCTCAAAATCACGATGCACGTAAGGCGGTCTCGGCTACTCTTTCAGTCTTCAAGTGAAGTAGGGTTCTATTTCGGTCCAGAAGCTCGAAAGTATGCGTTCAAAAACTTTTTCTGTTTCCGTTTCACTGCAAACCAAGACAAGCACGAGTTAGTTTAGAGTCCCCGGGACTGGAAAATATTTCGCAAGTTCCGGGAAATCGAGGCGAAGTTGATCAAAATCACGATGCGCGAAACGTGGTGTCGGCTACTGTTTCAGTCTTAAAGTGAAGTATGGCTATATTTTGGCCCACAACCTCGAAAGTGAGGGTTCAAAAAGCTTTGCTGTGTCCATTTCACTGCAAAACAAGGACATCGGCACCTAGTTTAGCGTCCAAGGGACTGGAAAATATCGCCCAAGTTCCGGGAAATCCACCCGAAGTTTGTCAAAATCACGATGTGCGTAAGGCGGTCTCGGCTACTTTTTCAGTATTAAAGTAAAGTGGGCTATATTTCGGCCCAGAAGCTTGAAGGTGAGCGTTCAAAACGTTTTGCTGTCTCCATTTCACTGCAAACCAAGGCCACCAAGAGTTAGTTTAGAGTCCCTGGGACTGGAAAGTATCCCCCAAGTTCCGGAATATCGACCCGAAGTTGGTCGAAATCACGATGCGCGCACGCCGGTCTCGGCTACTCTTTAAGTCGTAAGTGATGTGGGACTATATTTCGGCCTAGAAGCTCGAAAGTGTGCGTTCAAAAACTTGTGCTGTGTGAATTTCACTGCAAACCATGGCCATCAGGAGTTAGTTTAGAGTGCCCGGGACTGGAAAATATTCCCCAAGTTCCACGAAAGCGAGCAGAAGTTGATCAATATCACGATGCGCGTAACGCGGTCTCCGCTACTGTTTCAGTCTTAAAGTGAAGTCTGGCTATATTTAGGCCCACAAGCTCGAAAGTGAGCGTTCAAAAAGTTTTGCTGTGTCCATTTCACTGCAAACCAAGGCCATCAGGAGTTAGTATAGAGTCCCCGGGACTGGAAAATATTCTCCAAGTTCCAGGAAATGGCGCCGAAGTTGATGAAAATTACGATGCGCGTAACGGGCTCTCGGCTATTCTTTCAGTCTTAAATTTAAGTAGGGCTATATTTCGGTCCTGAAGCTCGAAGGTGAGCGTTCAGAATGTTTTGCTGTGTTCATTAAACTGCAAACCAAGGTCATCGGGAGTTAGTTTAGCGTTCCCGGGACTTTAAATTATTCGCCAACCTCCGGGAAATCGAGCAAAAGTGGCCCAAAATCACGATGCGCGTAAGGCGGCCTCGGCTACTCTTTCAGTCTTAAAATGAAGGGGGACTATATTTCGACCTAGAAGCTCGAGACCGGGTGTGCGCTAATTTTACCTGTGTCCATTTCACTGACATCTTAGGCCATCAGGAGTTAGTTTAGAGTCCTTGGGACTGGAAAATATTTCCCAAATTCTGGCAGATCGAGCCAAAGTTGCTCAAAATCACGATGCGCGTAAGGCGGTCTCGGCTACTCTTTCAGTCTTAAAAAGAACTGGGGCTATATTTCGGCCGACAAGCTCAACACCGAGCGTGGGCTCCTTTTGCCTGTGTACCTATCACTGAAAACTAAGTTCATCAGGAGTTAGCATAGAGTCCGAGCCAAAGATGCTCAAAATCACGATGCGCGTAAGGCGGTCTCGGCTACTTGTTTACTTCGAAAATGAAGTGGGGCTATATTTCGGTTCTACAAGCTCGACACCGAGCGTGCTCTCCTTTTACCTGTGTCCATTTCACTAAGAACTAAGTCCATCAGGAGATAGTTTAGAATCCTCGAGACTGGAAGCTATCCTCCAAGTTTCGGCAAATTGAGCCATACTTTCTTAAAATTACGATAAGCCTACGGCAGTTTCGTTTATTCTTTCAGTCTTAAAATGAACTGGGGCTACATTTCGGCCTAGAAGCTCGACACCGAGCATGCGCTCCTGTTACCTGTGACCATTTGACTGAGAACTAAGGCCATCAAGAGTTAGGGTAGAGTCCCCGGGACTGGAAAATATCCCCCAAGTTTTGGCAGATCGAGCCACAGTGGCTAAAAATTTCGATGCGCTTAAGGCGGTTTCGTGTACACTTTCAGTCTTAAAATAAAGTGGGGCTATATTTCGGCCTACAACCTGGAAACCTAGCGTGCGCCCCTTTTACCTGTGTCTATTTCACTAAAAACCAAGGCATTCAGGAGTTAGTTTAGAGCTTCCGGGACTGGAAAATATCCCCCAAGTCCCAGGAAATCAAGCCGAAGCTCGACAAAATTACCATGCGCGTAAGGCGGTCCCGGCTACTCTTTCAGTCTTAAAGTGAAGTGGGGCTATATTTCGGCCCAGAAGCTCGAAAGTGAACGTTCAAAGAGTTTGGCTGTGTCCATTTCACTGAAAACCAAGGCCATCAGGAATTAGTTTAGAGTGCCCGGGACTGGGAATGATCTCCCAAGTTCCGGGAAATCGAGCCCAAGTAGCCCAAAATCACGATGCGCGTAAGGCGGTCTCGGCAAGTCTTTCAGTCTTAAAGTGAGGTAGCGCTATGCTTCGGCCCAGAAGCTCAAAAGTGAGCGTTCAAAAAGTTGTGCTGTGTCCATTTCACTGCAAACCAAGGCAATCAGGAGTTAGTTTAGAGTTCCCGGTAGCCGAAAATATTCCCCATTTCCCGGGAAATCTAGGCAAAGTTGGTCGCAATCACGATGCGCGTAAGGCGGTCCCGGTTACTCTTTCATTCTTAAAGTGAACTAGGGCAATATTTCCGCCCAGAAGCTGGAAAGTAAGCGTTCAAAAAGTTGTGCTGTGTCCATTTCACTCCAGAGCAAGGCCATCAGGAGTTACTTTAGAGTCCGCGGGACTGGAAAATATCCCCCAAGTTGCGGGAAATCGAGCCGAAGTTGGTCAAAATTACGATGGGCGTAAGGCGGTCTCGGCTACTCTTTCACTCTTAAAGTGAAGTGGAGCTTTATTTCGGCCCAGAAGCTCAAAAGTGAGCGTTCAAAAAGTTTTGCTGTGTCCATTTCACTGCAAACCAAGGCAATCAGGAGTTAGTTTAGAGTTCCCGGTAGCGGAAAATATTCCCCATTTCCCGGGAAATCCAGCCAAAGTTGGTCGGAATCACGATGCGCGTAAGGCGGTCCCGGTTACTCTTTCATTCTTAAAGTGAACTAGGGCAATATTTCCGCCCAGAAGCTGGAAAGTAAGCGTTCAAAAAGTTGTGCTGTGTCCATTTCACTCCAGAGCAAGGCCATCAGGAGTTACTTTAGAGTCCGCGGGACTGGAAAATATCCCCCAAGTTGCGGGAAATCGAGCCGAAGTTGGTCAAAATTACGATGGGCGTAAGGCAGTCTCGGCTACTCTTTCACTCTTAAAGTGAAGTGGAGCTTTATTTCGGCCCAGAAGCTCAAAAGTGAGCGTTCAAAAAGTTTTGCTGTGTCCATTTTACTGCAGACCAAGGACGTCGGGGGTCAGTTTAGAGTCCCCGGGACTGGAAAATATCCCCCAAGTTCCGGGAAACTTAACCGAAGTTGGTCAAAATCACGACGCGCGTACGGCGGTCTCGGCTACTCTTTCAGTCTTAAAGTGAAGTGGGGCAATATTTCGGCCCAGAAGCTCGAAACTGAGTGTTTAAAATGTTTTGCTGTGTCCATTTCACTGCAAAACAAGGCCATCACGACTTAGTTTAGCGACCAAAGGACTGGAAATATCCCCCAAGTTACGGGAAATCCACCCGAAGTTAGTCAAAATCACGATGCGCTTAAGGGGGTCTCGGCTACTCTTTCAGTCTTAAGGTAAAGTGGGCTTAGATTTAACTCCAGAAGCTCGAAAGTAAGGCTTCAAAAAGTTTTGTCTCTATTTCACTCACATCTTAGACAATCAGGAGTGAGTTTAGAAACTTTGGAACTGGAAAATATCTCCTAAGTTTCGCCTGATGGAGCCGAAGATCCTCAAAATCACAATGCGCGTAAGGCGCTCCCGCCTACTCTTTCAGTCTTAAAAAGAAGTAGGGCTATATTTCGGCCAGCAAGCTCGAAAGTGCGCGTTCAAAAAGTGTTCCTGTGTCCATTTCACTGGAAACCAAGGCCATCAGGAGTTAGTTTAGAGTCCCCGGGACTGGAAAATATCCGCCTATTTGCGGGAAATCCAGCCGAAGTATCCCAAACTCACGATGCGCGTAAGGCGGTCTCGTCTAGTCTTTCAGTGTTAAAGCTAAGTGGGGCTATATTTCGACCATTAAGCTCGAAAGTGAGCGTTTAAAAAGTTTTGCTGTGTTCATTTAACTGCAAACTAAAGTCATCGGAAGTTAGTTTAGCTTCCCCGGGAATTGAAAATATTCGCCACGTTCCGGGAAATGGAGCCGAATTTGGTCAAAATTACGATGCGCGTAAGGCGGTCTCGGCTACTCTTTCAGTCTTAAAGTGAAGTAGGGCTATATTTCGGCCGAGAAGCTGGAAAGTGAGCGTTCAAAAAAATGTGCTGTGTCCATTTCACTGCAAACCAAGGCCATCAGCAGTTAGTTTAGAGTCCCCGAGACTGGAATATATCCCCGAAGTTCAGGGAAATCGAACGGAAGTTGGTCAAAATCACGATGCGCGTAAGACGGTCTCGGCTACTCTTTCAGTCTTAAAGTAAAGTGGGGCTATATTTCGGCCCAGAAGCTCGAAAGTGACCCTTTTAAAAGTTACGCTTTCTGCATTTAAGTGCAAACCAAGGCCATCAGGAGTAAGTTTAAAGTCCCCCGGACTGGAAAATATCCCCCAAGTTCCGGGAAATCGAGCTGAACTTGGTCAAAATCACGATGCTCGTAAGGCGGTCTCGGCTACTATTTCAGTCTTAAAGTGAAATACGGTTGTATTTCGGCCCAGAAGCTCGAAACTGAGCGTTCAAAAAGTTTTCGTGCGTCCATTTCACTGCAAACCAAGGCCATCAGGAGTTAGTTTAGAGTCCCCGGGACTTGAAAATATCGCCAAAGTTCTAGAAAATCGAGCGGAAGTTGCTCAAAATCACGATGCGCGTAAGGCGGTCTCGCCTACTCTTTCAGTCTTAAAGTGAAGTGGGGCTATATTTCATCCCAGAAGCTCGAAAATAAGCGTTCAAAAAAAGTTACTGTGTTCATTTCACTAAAAACCAAGGCAATCAGGAGTTAGTTTAGACTCCTCGGGACTGGAAAATATCGCCTAAGTTCGGGAAAATCGAGCCGAAGTTTGTCAAAATCAGGATGCGCGTAAAGCAGTCTCGGCTACTCTTTTAGTCTTAAAGTGACGTGGCTGTATATTTCGGCCCAGAAGCTCGAAAATGAGCGTTCAAAAAGTTTTGCTCTCTCAATTTAACTGAAAACCAAGGCCATCATGAGTTAGTTTAGAGTCCACGGGACTTGAAAATATCCCTTAAGTTCTGGCAACTCAAGCCGAAGTTTGTCAAAATCACGATGCGCCTAAGGCGGCCTCGGCTACTCTTTCAGTCTTAAAGTGAAGTGGGGCTCTATTTCGGCCCAGAATCTCCAAAGTGAGCGCGAAAAAAATTTGCTGTGTCCATTTCACATCAGACCAAGCCCATCAGGGGTTAGTTTAGGGTCCTTGGGACTTGAGTATATCCCCGAAGTTTCGGGAAATCGACCCGAAGTTGGTCAAAATCACGATGCGCGTAAGAGGGTGTCGGCTACTCTTTCAGTCTTAAACTGATGTGGGGCTATATTTCGGCTCAGAAGCTCGAAGGGGAGCGTTGAAAAAGTTTTGCTCTCTCCATTTCAATGCAAACCAAGGCAATCAGGAGTTACTTTAGAGTCCCCGGTACCGGAAAATATTCCCCATTTCCCGAGAAATCGAGCCAATTTTGGTCAAAATCACCATGCGCGTAAGGCGGTCTCGGCTATTCTTTCATTCTTTAAAGTGAACTCGGGCTATATTTCGGCCCAGAAGCTCGAAAGTGAAAAGTTCAAAAAGTTTTGCTGTGTCCATTTCACCGCGAACCAAGCCACATCAGGAGATAGTTTACAGTCTCCGGGACATCAAAATATCCCCCAAGTTCCGGGAAATCGAGCCGAAGTTTGTCAAAATCACGATGCGCGTAAAGCAGTCTCGGCTACTCTTTGAGTCTTAAAGTGACGTGGCTGTATATTTCGGCCAACAAGCTCGAAGGTGAGCGTTCAAAAAGTTATGCTGTGCCCATTTCACTGCAAAGCAAGGCCCTCAGGAAGTAGTTTACAGTGCCCGGAACTGGAAAATATCCCCCAAGTTCCGCGAAATCGAGACGAAGTTGGTCAAAATAACGATTCGCGTAAGGCAGTCTCGGCTACTCTTTCAGTCTTAAAGTGAAGTAGGGCTATATTTCGGTCCAGAAGCTCCAAAGTGAGCGTTCAAAAAGTTTTCCTCTCTGAATTTCACTGAAAACCAAGCCCATCATGAGTTACTTTAGAGTCGCAGGGACTGGAAAATATCTTGTAAGTGCTGGCAGATGAAGCGGAAGTTGGTCAAAATCCCGATGCGCCTAAGGCGGCCTCGGCTACTCTTTCAGTCTTAAAGTGAAGTGGGGCTCTATTTCGGCCCAGAAGCTCCAAAGTGAGCGTTCAAAAAGTTTTCCTCTCAGAATTTCACTGAAAACCAAGCCCATCATGAGTTACTTTAGAGTCCCAGGGACTGGAAAATATCTTGTAAGTGCTGGCAGATGAAGCGGAAGTTGGTCAAAATCCCGATGCGCCTAAGGCGGCCTCGGCTACTCTTTCAGTCTTAAAGTGAAGTGGGGCTCTATTTCGGCCCAGAAGCTCCAAAGTGAGCGCCCCAAAAAAATTGCTCTGTCCATTTCACAGCAAACCAAGCCCATCAGGAGTTAGTTTAGAGTCCCCGGGACTGCAATATATTTCCCAAGTCCAGAAAATGGAGAAGACGTTGGTCAAAATCACGATGCGCGCAAGTCTTTCAGTCTTAAAGTGAAGTGGGGCTATATTTCGGCCCAGAAGCTCAAAAGTGAGCTTCAAAAAGTTTTGCTGTATCCATTTCAATGCAAACCAAGGCCATCAGGGGCTACTTAAGAGTCTTCGGGACTGCAAAATATCCCCCAAGTTCAGGGAAATTTAGCCGAACTTGGTCAAAATCACGGTGCGCGTTACGCGGTCTCGCTTACTGTTTCAGTGTTAAAGTGAAGTGAGGCTTTATTCCTGCCCAGGAGCTTGAAAGTGAGCGTTCAAAAAGTTTCCCTGTGTTTATTTCACTGCAAACCAAAGCCATCAGGAGCTAGTTTAGAGTCCCCGGGACTGGAAAATATCCCCCAACTTCCCGGAAATCGAGGCGAAGTTGGTCAAAATCACGATTCGCGAAATGCGGTATCGGCTACTGTTTCAGTCTTAAAGTGAAGTGGGGCTATATTTCGGGCCAGAAGCCCGAAAGTGAGCGTTCAAAAAGTTTTGCTGTGTTGTTTGACTGAAAAACAACGCCATCACGAGTTAGTTTAGCGTCCCTGCGGCTGGAAAATATTCCCCAAGTTCCGGTAAATCGAGCTGAAGTTGGTCAAAATCACGATGCTCCCAAAGCGGTGTCGGCTACTTTTTCAGTCTTAAAGTGAAGTGGGGCTATATTTCTGTCCAGAAGCTCGAAAGTGAGCGTTCAAAAAGTTTTGCTGTGTCCATTTCACTGCAAACCAAAGCTATCAAAAGTTAGTTTAGAGTCCCCGGGACTGGAAAATATCCCCCAAGTTCCGGGAAAGCAAGCCGAGGTTGATCAAAATCACGATGCGCGAAATGCGGTCTCGGCTACTGTTTCAGTCTTAAAGTAAAGTGTGGCTATATTTCGGCCCACAAGCTCGAAAGTGAGCGTTCACAAAGTTTTGCTCTGTCCATTTCAATGCAAAGCAACGCGATCAGGAGTTAGTTTAGAGTCCCCGGGACTAGAAAATATCCCCCAAGTTCCGAGAAATCGATCCGAAAATGGTCAAAATCAAGATGCGCGTAAGGCGATCTCGGCTACTCTTTCAGTCTTAAAGTGAAGTGGGGCTATATTTCGGCCCAGAAGCTCCAAACTGGGCGTTCAAAAAGTTATGCTGTGCGCATTTTAGTGCAAACCAAGGCCATTCGGAGTTAGTTTAGAGTCCCCCGGACTGGAAAATATCCCAAAAGTTGCCTGAAATCGAGCTGAACTTGGTCTAGCTCACGATGCAAGTGAGGCGGTCTCGGCTACTATTTCAGTCTGAAATTGAAGTGGGATTCTATTTCGGGCTAGAAGCTACAACGAGAGTGTTCAAAAAGCTTTCCTTTGTCCATTTCACTGAAAACCAAGGCCATTAGGAGTTAGTTTAACGTCCGCGGAAATGGAATATATCCCCCAAGTTCCGGGAAACCGACCCGAAGTTGGTCAAAATCACGATTTGCGCAAGACGGTCTCGGCTACTCTTTCAGTCTTAAAGTAAAGTGGGGCTATATTTCGGTCCAGAAGCTCGAGAGTGAGCATTCAAAGACTTTCGCTGTGTCTATTGCACTGAAAACCAAGACAATCAGGAGTTAGTTTAGAGTCCCCGGGACTGGAAAATATCCCCCAAGTTCCGGCAAATCGAGCCGAAGTTGGTCAAAATCACGGTGCGCTTAAGGCGGTGTCGGCTACTCCTTCAGTCTTAAAGTGAAGTGGGGCTCTATTTCGGCCCACAAGCTCAAAGCTCAAAAGAAATTACTGTGTCTATTTCACTGCAAACCAAGGCTATCAGGAGTTAGTTTAGAGTCCCCGGGAGTGGAATGTATTTCCCAAGTTCCGGAAAATCGAGAAGACGTTGGTCAAAATCACGATGCGCGTAAGACGGTCTCGGCTACTCTTTCAGTCTTAAAGTGAAGTGGGGCTCTATTTCGGCCCAGAAGCTCAAAAGTGAGCATTCAAAAAGTTTTGCTGTATCCATTTCAATGCTAACCAAGGCCATCAGCGGTTACTTAAGAATCCTCGGGACTGGAAAATATCCCCCAAGTTCCGGTAAATCGAGCCGAGGTTGGTCAAAATCACGATGTGTCTAAGGTGGTCTCGGCTACTGTTTCAGTCTTAAAGTGAAGTGGGGCTATATTTCGGCCCAGAAGCTCAAAAGTGAGCATTCAAAAAGTTTTGCTGTATCCATTTCAATGCAAACCAAGGCCATCAGGGGTTACTTAAGAGTTCTCGGGACTGGAAAATATCCCCCAAGTTCCGGTAAATCGAGCCGAAGTTGGTGAAAATCACGATGTGTAAGGTGGTCTCGGCTACTGTTTCAGTCTTAAAGTGAAGTGGGGCAATATTTGGGCCCAGAAGCTCGAAAGTGAGTGTTTAAAAAGTTTTGCTCTGTCACTTTCAGTGCAAACCAAGGCCATCAGAAGTTAGTTTAGAGTCCCCGGGACTGGAGAATATCCCCCAAGTCCCGGGAAATCGAGCCGAAGTTGATCCAATTCATGATGCGCGTAACGTGGTCTCGGCTACTGTGTCAGTCCTAAAGTGAAGTGTGGCTATATTTCGGCCCACAAGCTAGAAAGTGAGCGTTCAAAAAGTTTTGTTGTGTCCATTTTACTTCAAAACAAGGCCATCAGGACTTAGTTTAGCGTCCAAGGGACTGGAAAATATCCCCCAAGTTCCGGGAAATCCATTCGAAGTTCGTCAAAATTATGATGCGCGTAAGGCGGTCTCATCTACTCTTTCAGTCTTAAAGTAAAGTGGGGCTATATTTCTGCCCAGAAGCTCCAAAGTTGTGCTCTGTCCATTTCACTGAAAACCAAGGCCATCAGGAGTTACTTTAGAGTCCCTTTGACTGGAATATATCCCCCAAGTTTCGGGAAATAAAGGCGAAATTGGTCAAAATCACGATTCGGTCAAGACGGTCTCGCCTACTCTTTCAGTCTTAAAGTAAAATGGGGCTCTATTTCGGCCCAGAAGCTCGAGAGTGAGCGTTCAAAAACTTTCGCTGTGTCCATTTCACTGCAAACCAAGACAAGCAGGAGCTAGTTGAGAGTCCCCGGGACTGGAAAATATCCCCCAAGTTCCGGGAAATCAACCCGAAGTTTGTGAAAATCACGATGCGCGTAAGGCGGTCTCGGCTAGTCTTTCAGTGTTAAAGTAATGGGGGGCTATATTTTGGCCCAGAAGCTCTAAATTGAGCGTTCAAAAAGTTTTGCTGGGTCCATTTTACTGCAAACCGAGGCCATCAGGAATTAGTTTAGAGTATTCAAAACTGGAATATATCCCCTTAGTTCCAGCAAATCGAGCCGAAGTTGCTCAAAATCACGATGCACGTAAGGCGGTCTCGGCTACTCTTTCAGTCTTCAAGTGAAGTGGGGTTCTATTTCGGTGCAGAAGCTCGAAAGTATGCGTTCAAAAACTTTTTCTGTTTCCGTTTCACTGCAAACCAAGACAAGCAGCAGTTAGTTTAGAGTCCCCGGGACCGGAAAATATTTCGCAAGTTCCGGGAAATCGAGCCGAAGTTGATCAAAATCACGATGCGCGAAACGTGGTGTCGGCTACTGTTTCAGTCTTAAAGTGAAGTATGGCTATATTTCGGCCCACAAGCTTGAAAGTGAGCGTTCAAAAAGCTTTGCGGTGTCCATTTTACTGCAGACCAAGGACGTCGGGGGTCAGTTTAGAGTCCCTGGGACTGGAAAATATCCCCCAAGTTCCCTGAAATTTAACCGAAGTTGGTCAAAATCACGACGCGCGTACGTCGTCTCGGCTACTCTTTCAGTGTTAAAGTGAAGCGGGGCAATATTTTGGCCCAGAAGCTCGAAACTGAGTGTTTAAAAAGTTTTGCTGTGTCCATTTCACTGCAAAACAAGGCCATCACGACTTAGTTTAGCGTCCAAGGGATTGGAAATATCCCCCAAGCTACGGGAAATCCACCCGAAGTTAGTCAAAATCACGATGCGCTTAAGGGGGTCTCGGCTACTCTTTCAGTCTTAAGGTAAAGTGGGCTTAGATTTAACTCTAGAAATCAAAAGTAAGGGTTCAAAAATTTTGTCTCTATTTCACTCACATCTTAGACAATCAGGAGTGAGTTTAGAGACTTTGGGACTGGAAAATATCTCCCAAGTTTCGCCAGATCGAGCCGAAGATCCTCAAAAACACAGTGCGCGTAAGGCGCTCCCGCCTACTCTTTCAGTCTTAAAAAGAAGTAGGGCTATATTTCGGCCAGCAAGCTCGAAAGTGCGCGTTCAAAAAGTATTCCTGTGTCCATTTCACTGGAAAACAAGGCCATCAGGAGTTAGTTTAGAGTCCCCGGGACTGGAAAATATCCGCCTATTTGCGGGAAATCCAGCCGAAGTATCCCAAAATCACGATGCGCGTAAGGCGGTCTCGGCTACTCTTTCAGTGTTAAAGCTAAGTGGGGCTATATTTCGACCCATAAGCTCGAAAGTGAGCGTTCAATAAGTTTTGCTGTGTCCATTTCACTGCAAACTATGGCCATGGAAAGTTAGTTTAGGTTCCCCGGGAATTGAAAATATTCGCCACGTTCCGGGAAATGGAGCCGAATTTGGTCAAAATTACGATGCGCGTAAGGCGGTCTCGGCTACTCTTTCAGTCTTAAAGTGAAGTAGGGCTATATTTCGGCCGAGAAGCTGGAAAGTGAGCGTTCAAAAAAATGTGCTGTGTCCATTTCACTGCAAACCAAGGCCATCAGGAGTTAGTTTAGACTCCTCGGGACTGGAAAATATCGCCTAAGTTCGGGAAAATCGAGCCGAATTTTGTCAGAATCACGATGCGCGTAAGGCGGTCTCAGCTACTCTTTCATTCTTAAAGTGAACTGGGGCTATATTTCGGCCCAGAAGCTAGAAAGTGAAAGTTCAAAAAGTTTTGCTGTGTCCATTTCACCGCAAAGCAAGCCACATCAGCAGATTGTTTACAGTGTCCGGGACATCAAAATGTCCCCCAAGTCCCGGGAAATCGAGCCGAAGTTTGTCAAAATCACGATGCGCGTAAAGCAGTCTCAGCTACTCTTTGAGTCTTAAAGTGACGTGGCTGTATATTTCTGTCTAGAAGCTCGAAAGTGAGTGTTCAAAAAGTTATGCTGTGCCCATTTCACTGCAAAGCAAGGCCCTCAGGAAGTAGCTTACAGTGCCCGGAACTGGAAAATATCCCCCAAGTTCCGCGAAATCGAGACGAAGTTGGTCAAAATAACGATTCGCGTAAGGCGGTACAGTGAAGTAGGCCTATATTTCTGTCTAGAAGCTCGAAAGTGAGCGTTCAAAAAGTTTTCCTTTCTGCATTTCACTGAAAACCAAGGCCATCATGAGTTAGTTTAGAGTCCCCGGGACTGGAAAATATCTTATAACATCTGGCTACTGAAGCCGAAGTTGGTCAAAATCACGATGCGCCTAAGGCGGCCTCGGCTACTCTTTCAGTCTTAAAGTGAAGTGGGGCTCTATTTCGGCCCAGAAGCTCCAAAGTGAGCGCCGCAAAAAAAATTGCTGTGTCCATTTCACTGCAAATCAAGGCTATCAGGAGTTAGTTTAGAGTCCCCGGGACTGCAATATATTTCCCAAGTTCTGGAAAATGGAAAAGAGGTTGGTCAAAATCACGATGCGCGGAAGACGGTCTTGGCTAGTCTTTCAGTCTTAAAGTGAAGTGGGGCTATATTTCGGCCCAGAAGCTCAAAAGTGAGCTTCAAAAAGTTTTGCTGTATCCATTTCAATGCAAACCAAGGCCATCAGGGGTTATTTAAGAGTCTTCGGGACTGCAAAATATCCCTAAAGTTCAGGGAAATTTAGCCGAACTTGGTCAAAATCACGGTGCGCGTTAGGCCGTCTCGCTTACTGGTTCAGTCTTAAAGTGAAGTGAGGCTTTATTCCTGCCCAGGAGCTTGAAAGTGAGCGTTCAAAAAGTTTCCCTGTGTTTATTTCACTGCAAACCAAAGCCATCAGGAGCTAGTTTAGAGTTCCCGGGACTGGAAAATATCCTCCAACTTCCGGGAAATCGAGCCGAAGTTGGTCAAAATCACGATTTGCGTAAGGTGGTCTCGGCTACTCTTTCAGTCTTAAAGTAAAGTGGGGCTATATTTCGGGCCAGAAGCCCGAAAGTGAGCGTTCAAAAGGTTTTGCTGTGTTCATTTCACTGCAAACCAAGGTCATCAGGAGTTAGTTTAGCGTCCCCGGGACAAGAAAATATGCCCCAAGCTCCGGGAAATTCTTTGACTGAAAAAAAGGCCATCACGAGTTAGTTTAGCGTCCTTGGGACTGGAAAATATTCCCCAAGTTCCGGTAAATCGAGCTGAAGTTGGTCAAAATCACGATGCTCCCAAAGCGGTCTCGGCTACCCTTTCAGTCTTAAAGTGAAGTGGGGCTATATTTCTGTCCAGAAGCTCGAAAGTGAGCGTTCAAAAAGTTTTGCTGTGTGCATTTCACTGCAAAGCAAAGCTATCAAAAGTTAGTTTAGGGTCCCCTGGGACTGGAAATATTCCCCAAGTTCCGGGAAAGCGAGCCGAAGTTGATCAAAATCACGATGCGCGAAATGCGGTCTCGGCTACTGTTTCAGTCTTAAAGTAAAGTGTGGCTATATTTCGGCCCACAAGCTCGAAAGTGAGCGTTCACAAAGTTTTGCTCTGTCCATTTCAATGCAAAGCAAGGCGATCAGGAGTTAGTTTAGAGTCCCCGACAGTGGAAAATATCCCCCAAGTTCCGAGAAATCGATCCGAAAATGGTCAAAATCACGATGCGCGTAAGGCGATCTCGGCTACTCTTTCAGTCTTAAAGTGAAGTGGGGCTATCTTTCGGCCCACAAGCTCCAAAGTGGGCGTTCAAAAAGTTATGCTGTGCGCATTTCAGTGCAAACCAAGGCAACCCGGAGTTAGTTTAGAGTCCCCCGGACTTGAAAATATCCCAAAAGTCGCGTGAAATCGAGCTGAACTTGGTCTAACTCACGATGCAAGTGAGGCGGTCTCGGTTACTATTTCAGTCTGAAAGTGAAGTGGGATTCTATTTCGGGCTAGAAGCTACAAAGAGAGTGTTCAAAAAACTTTCCTTTCTCCATTTTACTGAAAACCAAGGCCATCAGGAGTTAGTTTAACGTCCGCCGAAATGGAATATATCCCCCAAGTTCCGGGAAACCGACCCGAAGTTGGTCAAAATCACGATTTGCGCAAGACGGTCTCGGCTACTCTTTCAGTCTTAAAGTAAAGTGGGGCTATATTTCGGTCCAGAAGCTCGAGAGTGAGCGTTCAAAAACTTTCGCTGTGTCCATTGCACTGAAAACCAAGACAATCAGGAGTTAGTTTAGAGTCCCCGGGACTAGAAAATATCCCCCAAGTTCCGGCAAATCGAGCCGAAGTTGGTCAAAATCACGGTGCGCTTCAGGCGGTGTCGGCTACTCCTTCAGTCTTAAAGTGAAGTGGGGCTCTATTTCAGCCCAGAAGCTCAAAGCTCAAAAAATATTACTGTGTCTATTTCACTGCAAACCAAGGTTATCAGGAGTTAGTTTAGAGTCCCCGGGAGTGGAAAATATCCCCCAAGTTCCGGAAAATCGAGAAGACGTTGGTCAAAATCACGATACGCGTAAGACGGTCTCGGCTACTCTTTCAGTCTTAAAGTGAAGTGGGGCTATATTTCGGCCCAGAAGCTCAAAAGTGAGCGTTCAAAAAGTTTTGCTGTATCCATTTCACTGCAAACCAAGGCCATCAGGGGTTACTTAAGAGTTCTCGGGACTGGAAAATATCCCCCAAGTTCCGGTAAATCGAGCCGAAGTTGGTGAAAATCACGATGTGTAAGGTGGTCTCGGCTACTGTTTCAGTCTTAAAGTGAAGTGGGGCAATATTTGGGCCCAGAAGCTCGAAAGTGAGTGTTTAAAAAGTTTTGCTCTGTCACTTTCAGTGCAAACCAAGGCCATCAGAAGTTAGTTTAGAGTCCCCGGGACTGGAGAATATCCCCCAAGTCCCGGGAATTGCAGCCGAAGTTGATCAAATTCATGATGCGCGTAACGTGGTCTCGGCTACTGTGTCAGTCCTAAAGTGAAGTGTGACTATATTTCGGCCCACAAGCTAGAAAGTGAGCGTTCAAAAAGTTATGTTGTGTCCATTTTACTTCAAAACAAGGCCATCAGGACTTAGTTTAGCGTCCAAGGGACTGCAAAATATTCTTCAAGTTCCGGGAAATCCATTTGAAGTTCGTCAAAATTACGATGCGCGTAAGGTGGTCTCATCTATTCTTTCAGTCTTAAAGTAAAGTGGGGATATATTTCTGCCCAGAAGCTCCAAAGTTGTGCTCTGTCCATTTCACTGAAAACCAAGGCCATCAGGAGTTACTTTAGAGTCCCTTTGACTGGAATATATCCCCCAAGTTTCGGGAAATAAAGGCGAAATTGGTCAAAATCACGATTCGGTCAAGACGGTCTCGCCTACTCTTTCAGTCTTAAAGTAAAATGGGGCTCTATTTCGGCCCAGAAGCTCGAGAGTGAGCGTTCAAAAACTTTCGCTGTGTCCATTTCACTGCAAACCAAGACAAGCAGGAGTTAGTTGACAGTCCCCGGGACTGGAAAATATCCCCCAAGTTCCAGGAAATCAACCCGAAGTTTGTCAAAATCACGATGCGCGTAAGGCGGTCTCGGCTAGTCTTTCAGTGTTAAAGTAATGGGGGGCTATATTTTGGCCCAGAAGCTCGAAATTGAGCGTTCAAAAAGTTTTGCTGGGTCCATTTTACTGCAAACCAAGGCCATCAGGAATTAGTTTAGAGTATTCAAAACTGGAATATATCCCCTTAGTTCCAGCAAATCGAGCCGAAGCTGCTCAAAATCACGATGCACGTAAGGCGGTCTCGGCTACTCTTTCAGTCTTCAAGTGAAGTGGGGTTCTATTTCGGTCCAGAAGCTCGAAAGTGTGCGTTCAAAAACTTTTTCTGTTTGCGTTTCACTGCAAACCAAGACAAGCACGACGTAGTTTAGAGTCCCCGGGACTAGAAAATATTTTTGAAGTTACGGGAAATCGAGCAGAGTTGATCAAAATCACGATGCGCGAAACGTGGTGTCGGCTACTGTTTCAGTCTTAAAGTGAAGTATGGCTATATTTCGGCCCACAAGCTCGAAAGTGAGCGTTCAAAAGGCTTTGCTGTGTCCATTTCACTGCAAAACAAGGCCATCGGCACCTAGTTTGGCGTTCAAGGGACTGGAAAATATCGCCTAAGTTCCGGGAAATCCACCCGAAGTTTGTCAAAATCACGATGTGCGTAAGGCGGTCTCGGCTACTTTTTCAGTATTAAAGTAAAGTGGGCTATATTTCGGCCCAGAAGCTTGAAGGTGAGCGTTCAAAAAGTTTTGCTGTCTACATTTCACTGCAAACCAAAGCCATCAAGAGTTAGTTTAGAGTCCCTGGGACTGGAAAGTATCCCCCAAGTTCCGGAATATCGACCCGAAGTTGGTCAAAATCACGATGCGCGCACGGTGGTCTCGGCTACTCTTTAAGTCGTAAGTGATGTGGGACTATATTTCGGCCTAGAAGCTCGAAAGTGTGCGTTCAAAAAGTTGTGCTGTGTGAATTTCAGTGCAAACCATGCCTATCAGGAGTTAGTTTAGAGTTCCCGGGACTGGAAAATATTCCCCAAGTTCCAGGAAAGCGAGCAGAAGTTGATGAAAATCACCATGCGCGTAACGCGGTCTCGGCTACTGTTTCAGTCTTAAAGTGAAGTGTGGCTATATTTAGGCCCGCAAGCTCGAAAGTGAGCGTTCAAAAAGTTTTGCTGTGTCCATTTCACTGCAAATCAAGGCTATCAGGAGTTAGTTTAGAGTCCCCGGGACTGCAATATATTTCCCAAGTTCTGGAAAATGGAAAAGAGGTTGGTCAAAATCACGATGCGCGGAAGACGGTCTTGGCTAGTCTTTCAGTCTTAAAGTGAAGTGGGGCTATATTTCGGCCCAGAAGCTCAAAAGTGAGCTTCAAAAAGTTTTGCTGTATCCATTTCAATGCAAACCAAGGCCATCAGGGGTTATTTAAGAGTCTTCGGGACTGCAAAATATCCCTAAAGTTCAGGGAAATTTAGCCGAACTTGGTCAAAATCACGGTGCGCGTTAGGCCGTCTCGCTTACTGGTTCAGTCTTAAAGTGAAGTGAGGCTTTATTCCTGCCCAGGAGCTTGAAAGTGAGCGTTCAAAAAGTTTCCCTGTGTTTATTTCACTGCAAACCAAAGCCATCAGGAGCTAGTTTAGAGTTCCCGGGACTGGAAAATATCCTCCAACTTCCGGGAAATCGAGCCGAAGTTGGTCAAAATCACGATTTGCGTAAGGTGGTCTCGGCTACTCTTTCAGTCTTAAAGTAAAGTGGGGCTATATTTCGGGCCAGAAGCCCGAAAGTGAGCGTTCAAAAGGTTTTGCTGTGTTCAT
Source organism: Orbicella faveolata (assembly GCF_042242905.1). Classification (NCBI taxonomy): domain Eukaryota; kingdom Metazoa; phylum Cnidaria; class Anthozoa; order Scleractinia; family Merulinidae; genus Orbicella; species Orbicella faveolata. Next base: position 17,191,158 of record NW_028301578.1, on the reverse strand, counting down.
TTCACTGCAAACCAAGGTCATCAGGAGTTAGTTTAGCGTCCCCGGGACAAGAAAATATGCCCCAAGCTCCGGGAAATTCTTTGACTGAAAAAAAGGCCATCACGAGTTAGTTTAGCGTCCTTGGGACTGGAAAATATTCCCCAAGTTCCGGTAAATCGAGCTGAAGTTGGTCAAAATCACGATGCTCCCAAAGCGGTCTCGGCTACCCTTTCAGTCTTAAAGTGAAGTGGGGCTATATTTCTGTCCAGAAGCTCGAAAGTGAGCGTTCAAAAAGTTTTGCTGTGTGCATTTCACTGCAAAGCAAAGCTATCAAAAGTTAGTTTAGGGTCCCCTGGGACTGGAAATATTCCCCAAGTTCCGGGAAAGCGAGCCGAAGTTGATCAAAATCACGATGCGCGAAATGCGGTCTCGGCTACTGTTTCAGTCTTAAAGTAAAGTGTGGCTATATTTCGGCCCACAAGCTCGAAAGTGAGCGTTCACAAAGTTTTGCTCTGTCCATTTCAATGCAAAGCAAGGCGATCAGGAGTTAGTTTAGAGTCCCCGACAGTGGAAAATATCCCCCAAGTTCCGAGAAATCGATCCGAAAATGGTCAAAATCACGATGCGCGTAAGGCGATCTCGGCTACTCTTTCAGTCTTAAAGTGAAGTGGGGCTATCTTTCGGCCCACAAGCTCCAAAGTGGGCGTTCAAAAAGTTATGCTGTGCGCATTTCAGTGCAAACCAAGGCAACCCGGAGTTAGTTTAGAGTCCCCCGGACTTGAAAATATCCCAAAAGTCGCGTGAAATCGAGCTGAACTTGGTCTAACTCACGATGCAAGTGAGGCGGTCTCGGTTACTATTTCAGTCTGAAAGTGAAGTGGGATTCTATTTCGGGCTAGAAGCTACAAAGAGAGTGTTCAAAAAACTTTCCTTTCTCCATTTTACTGAAAACCAAGGCCATCAGGAGTTAGTTTAACGTCCGCCGAAATGGAATATATCCCCCAAGTTCCGGGAAACCGACCCGAAGTTGGTCAAAATCACGATTTGCGCAAGACGGTCTCGGCTACTCTTTCAGTCTTAAAGTAAAGTGGGGCTATATTTCGGTCCAGAAGCTCGAGAGTGAGCGTTCAAAAACTTTCGCTGTGTCCATTGCACTGAAAACCAAGACAATCAGGAGTTAGTTTAGAGTCCCCGGGACTAGAAAATATCCCCCAAGTTCCGGCAAATCGAGCCGAAGTTGGTCAAAATCACGGTGCGCTTCAGGCGGTGTCGGCTACTCCTTCAGTCTTAAAGTGAAGTGGGGCTCTATTTCAGCCCAGAAGCTCAAAGCTCAAAAAATATTACTGTGTCTATTTCACTGCAAACCAAGGTTATCAGGAGTTAGTTTAGAGTCCCCGGGAGTGGAAAATATCCCCCAAGTTCCGGAAAATCGAGAAGACGTTGGTCAAAATCACGATACGCGTAAGACGGTCTCGGCTACTCTTTCAGTCTTAAAGTGAAGTGGGGCTATATTTCGGCCCAGAAGCTCAAAAGTGAGCGTTCAAAAAGTTTTGCTGTATCCATTTCACTGCAAACCAAGGCCATCAGGGGTTACTTAAGAGTTCTCGGGACTGGAAAATATCCCCCAAGTTCCGGTAAATCGAGCCGAAGTTGGTGAAAATCACGATGTGTAAGGTGGTCTCGGCTACTGTTTCAGTCTTAAAGTGAAGTGGGGCAATATTTGGGCCCAGAAGCTCGAAAGTGAGTGTTTAAAAAGTTTTGCTCTGTCACTTTCAGTGCAAACCAAGGCCATCAGAAGTTAGTTTAGAGTCCCCGGGACTGGAGAATATCCCCCAAGTCCCGGGAATTGCAGCCGAAGTTGATCAAATTCATGATGCGCGTAACGTGGTCTCGGCTACTGTGTCAGTCCTAAAGTGAAGTGTGACTATATTTCGGCCCACAAGCTAGAAAGTGAGCGTTCAAAAAGTTATGTTGTGTCCATTTTACTTCAAAACAAGGCCATCAGGACTTAGTTTAGCGTCCAAGGGACTGCAAAATATTCTTCAAGTTCCGGGAAATCCATTTGAAGTTCGTCAAAATTACGATGCGCGTAAGGTGGTCTCATCTATTCTTTCAGTCTTAAAGTAAAGTGGGGATATATTTCTGCCCAGAAGCTCCAAAGTTGTGCTCTGTCCATTTCACTGAAAACCAAGGCCATCAGGAGTTACTTTAGAGTCCCTTTGACTGGAATATATCCCCCAAGTTTCGGGAAATAAAGGCGAAATTGGTCAAAATCACGATTCGGTCAAGACGGTCTCGCCTACTCTTTCAGTCTTAAAGTAAAATGGGGCTCTATTTCGGCCCAGAAGCTCGAGAGTGAGCGTTCAAAAACTTTCGCTGTGTCCATTTCACTGCAAACCAAGACAAGCAGGAGTTAGTTGACAGTCCCCGGGACTGGAAAATATCCCCCAAGTTCCAGGAAATCAACCCGAAGTTTGTCAAAATCACGATGCGCGTAAGGCGGTCTCGGCTAGTCTTTCAGTGTTAAAGTAATGGGGGGCTATATTTTGGCCCAGAAGCTCGAAATTGAGCGTTCAAAAAGTTTTGCTGGGTCCATTTTACTGCAAACCAAGGCCATCAGGAATTAGTTTAGAGTATTCAAAACTGGAATATATCCCCTTAGTTCCAGCAAATCGAGCCGAAGCTGCTCAAAATCACGATGCACGTAAGGCGGTCTCGGCTACTCTTTCAGTCTTCAAGTGAAGTGGGGTTCTATTTCGGTCCAGAAGCTCGAAAGTGTGCGTTCAAAAACTTTTTCTGTTTGCGTTTCACTGCAAACCAAGACAAGCACGACGTAGTTTAGAGTCCCCGGGACTAGAAAATATTTTTGAAGTTACGGGAAATCGAGCAGAGTTGATCAAAATCACGATGCGCGAAACGTGGTGTCGGCTACTGTTTCAGTCTTAAAGTGAAGTATGGCTATATTTCGGCCCACAAGCTCGAAAGTGAGCGTTCAAAAGGCTTTGCTGTGTCCATTTCACTGCAAAACAAGGCCATCGGCACCTAGTTTGGCGTTCAAGGGACTGGAAAATATCGCCTAAGTTCCGGGAAATCCACCCGAAGTTTGTCAAAATCACGATGTGCGTAAGGCGGTCTCGGCTACTTTTTCAGTATTAAAGTAAAGTGGGCTATATTTCGGCCCAGAAGCTTGAAGGTGAGCGTTCAAAAAGTTTTGCTGTCTACATTTCACTGCAAACCAAAGCCATCAAGAGTTAGTTTAGAGTCCCTGGGACTGGAAAGTATCCCCCAAGTTCCGGAATATCGACCCGAAGTTGGTCAAAATCACGATGCGCGCACGGTGGTCTCGGCTACTCTTTAAGTCGTAAGTGATGTGGGACTATATTTCGGCCTAGAAGCTCGAAAGTGTGCGTTCAAAAAGTTGTGCTGTGTGAATTTCAGTGCAAACCATGCCTATCAGGAGTTAGTTTAGAGTTCCCGGGACTGGAAAATATTCCCCAAGTTCCAGGAAAGCGAGCAGAAGTTGATGAAAATCACCATGCGCGTAACGCGGTCTCGGCTACTGTTTCAGTCTTAAAGTGAAGTGTGGCTATATTTAGGCCCGCAAGCTCGAAAGTGAGCGTTCAAAAAGTTTTGCTGTGTCCATTTCACTGCAAACCAAGGCTATCAGGAGTTAGTATAGAGTCCCCGGATCTGGAAAATATTCTCCAAGTTCCAGGAAATGGCGCCGAAGTTGATCAAAATCACCATGCGCGTAACGGGCTCTCGGCTATTCTTTCAGTCTTAAATTTAAGTAGGGCTATATTTCGGCCCTGAAGCTCGAAGGTGAGCGTTCAGAATGTTTTGCTTTGGTCATTAAACTGCAAACCAAGGTCATCGGGAGTTAGTTTAGCGTCCCCGGGACTTTAAATTATTCGCCAACTTCCGGGAAATCGAGCAAAAGTGGCCCAAAATCACGATGCGTGTAAGGCGGTCTCGGCTACTCTTTCAGTCTTAAAATTAAGGGGGGCTATATTTCGACCTAGAAGCTCGAGACCGGGCGTGCGCTAATTTTACCTGTGTCCATTTCACTGACATCTTAGGCCATCAGGAGTTAGTTTAGAGTCCTTGGGACTGGAAAATATTTCCCAAATTCTGGCAGATCGAGCCAAAGTTGCTCAAAATCACGATGCGCGTAGGGCGGTCTCGGCTACTCTTTCAGTCTTAAAATGAAGTGGGGCTATATTTCGGCCGAGAAGCTCAACACCGAGCGTGCGCTCCTTTTGCCGGTGTACATATCACTGAAAACTAAGTTCATCAGGAGTTAGCATAGAGTCCTCGGGACTGGAAAATATTGCCTGAATTCCGGCAAATCGAGCTAAAGATGCTGAAAATCACGATGCGCGTAAGGCGGTCTCGGCTACTCGTTTACTCCGAAAATGAAGTGGGGCTATATTTCGGTTCTACAAGCTCGACACCGAGCGTGCTCTCCTTTTACCTGTGTCCATTTCACTAAGAACTAAGTCCATCAGGAGATAATTTAGAATCCTGGAGACTGGAAGCTATCCTCCAAGTTTCGGCAAATTGAGCCATACTTTCTTAAAATGACGATAAGCCTACGGCAGTTTCGTTTACTCTTTCAGTCTTAAAATGAACTGGGGCTACATTTCGGCCTAGAAGCTCGACACCGAGCGTGCGCTCCTGTTACCTGTGACCATTTGACTGAAAACTAAGGCCATCAAGAGTTAGGGTAGAGTCCCCGGGACTGGAAAATATCCCCCAAGTTTTGGCAGATCGAGCCATAGTGGCTAAAAATTTCGATGCGCTTAAGGCGGTTTCGTGTATACTTTCAGTCTTAAAATAAAGTGGGGCTATATTTCGGCCTACAACCTGGAAACCTAGCGTGCGCCCCTTTTACCTGTGTCCATTTCACTAAAAACCAAGGCATTCAGGAGTTAGTTTAGAGCTTCCGGGACTGGAAAATATCCCCCAAGTCCCAGGAAATCAAGCCGAAGTTCGACAAAATTGACATGCGCGTAAGGCGGTCCCGGCTACTCTTTCAGTCTTAAAGTGAAGTGGGGCTATATTTCGGCCCAGAAGCTCGAAAGTGAACGTTCAAAGAGTTTGGCTGTGTCCATTTCACTGAAAACCAAGGCCATCAGGAATTAGTTTAGAGTGCCCGGGACTGGGAATGATCTCCCAAGTTCCGGGAAATCGAGCCGAAGTAGCCCAAAATCACGATCCGCGTAAGGCGGTCTCGGCAAGTCTTTTAGTCTTAAAGTGAAGTAGGGCTATGCTTCGGCCCAAAAGCTCAAAAGTGAGCGTTCAAAAAGTTGTGCTGTGTCCATTTCACTGCAAACCAAGGCAATCAGGAGTTACTTTAGAGTCCGCGGTAGCGGAAAATATCCCCCATTTCCCGGGAAATCGAGCCAAAGTTGGTCAAAATCACGATGCGCGTAAGGCGGTCCAGGTTACTCTTTCATTCTTAAAGTGAACTAGGGCAATATTTCCGCCAAGAAGCTCGAAAGTGAGCGTTCAAAAAGTTGTGCTGTGTCCATTTCACTCCAAAGCAAGGCCATCAGGAGTTACTTTAGAGTCCGCGGGACTGGAAAATATCCCCCAAGTTCCGGGAAATCGAGCCGAAGTTGGTCAAAATTACGATAGGCGTAAGGCGGTCTCGGCTACTCTTTCAGTCTTAAAGTGAAGTAGGGCTATATTTCGGCCGAGAAGCTCGAAAGATAGCGTTAAGAAAAATGTGCTGTGTCCATTTCACTGCAAACCAAGGCCATCAGCAGTTAGTTTAGAGTCCCCGGGACTGCAATATATCCGCGAAGTTCCGGGAAATCGATCGGAACTTGGTGAAAATCACGATGCTCGTAAGGCGGTCTCGGCTACTATTTCAGTCTAAAGGTGAAGTACGGTTGTATTTCGGCCCAGAAGCTCGAAACTGAGCGTTCAAAAAGTCTTCCTGCGTCCATTTCACTGCAAACCAAGGCCATCAGGAGTTAGTTTAGAGTCCCGGGACTTGAAAATATCGGCAAAATTCTAGAAAATCGAGCGGAAGTTGCTCAAAATCACGATGCGCGTAAGGCGGTCTCGCCTAGTCTTTCAGTCTTAAAGTGAAGTGGGGCTATATTTCATCCCAGAAGCTCGAAAATAAGCGCTCAAAAAGTATTACTGTGTTCATTTCACTGCAAACCAAGGCCATCAGGAGTTAGTTTAGACTCCTTGGGGCTGGAAAATATCGCCCAAGTTCGGGGAAATCGAGCCCAATTTTGTCAAAATCACGATGCGCGTAAGGCGGTCTCGGCTACTCTTTCATTCTTAAAGTGAACTGGGGCTATATTTCGGCCCAGAAGCTAGAAAGTGAAAGTTCAAAAAGTTTTGCTGTGTCCATTTCACCGCGAACCAAGCCACATCAGCATATTGTTTACAGTGTCCGGGACATCAAAATATCCCCCAAGTCGCGGGAAATCGAGCCGAAGTTTGTCAAAATCACGATGCGCGTAAAGCAGTCTCGGCTACTCCTTTAGTCTTAAAGTGACGTGGCTGTATATTTCGGCCCAGAAGCTGGAAAGTGAGCGTTCAAAAAGTTTTGCTCTCTCAATTTAACTGAAAACCAAGGCCATCATGAGTTAGCTTAGAGTCCCCGGGACTGGAAAATATCTTTTAAGTTCTGGCACCTCAAGCCGAAGTTGGTCAAAATCATGATGCGCGTAAGGCGGTCTCGGCTACTCTTTCAGTCTTAAAGTGAAGTAGGGCTATATTTCGGTCCAGAAGCTCCAAAGTGAGCGTTCAAAAAGTTTTCCTCTCTCAATTTTACTGAAAACCAAGGCCATCATGAGTTAGTTTAGAGTCCCGGGGACTGGAAAATATCTTTTAAGCTCTGGCAACTCAAGCCGAAGTTGGTCAAAATCACGATGCGCCTAAGCCGGCCTCGGCTACTCTTTCAGTCTTAAAGTGAAGTGGGGCTCTATTTCGGCCCAGAAGCTCCAAAGTGAGCGCCGGAAAAAATGTGCTGTGTCCATTTCACTGCAAACCAAGGCCATCAGGGGTTAGTTTAGAGTCCTTGGGACTTGAATATATACCCGAAGTTTCGGGAAATCGAGCCGAAGTTCGTCAAAATCACGATGCGCGTAAGACGGTCTCGGCTACTCTTTCAGTCTTAAACTGAAGTGGGGCTATATTTCGGCTCAGAAACCCGAAAGGGAGCGTTGAAAAAGTTTTGCTCTCTCCATTTCAATGGAAACCAAGGCAATCAGGAGTTACTTTAGAGTCCCCGGTACCCGAAAATATTCCCCATTTCCCGGGAAATCGAGCCAAAGTTGGTCAAAATCACGATGCGCGGAAGGCGGTGTCGGCTATTCTTTCATTCTTAAAGTTAACTGAGGCTATATTTCGGCCCAGAAGCTCGAAAGTGAAAGTTCAAAAAGTTTTGCTGTGTCCATTTCACCGCGAACCTAGCCACATCAGGAGATAGTTTACAGTCTCCGGGACATCAAAATATCCCCCAAGTAGCGGGAAATCGAGCCGAAGTTTGTCAAAATCACGATGCGCGTAAAGCAGTCTCGGCTACTCTTTGAGTCTTCAAGTGACGTGGCTGTATATTTTGGCCAACAAGCTCGAAAGTGAGCGTTCAAAAAGTTATGCTGTGCCCATTTCACTGTAAAGCAAGGCCCTCAGGAAGTAGTTTACAGTGCCCGGAACTAGAAAATATCCCCCAAGTTCCGCGAAATCGAGACGAAGTTGGTCAAAATAACGATTCGCGTAAGGCAGTCTCGGCTACTCTTTCAGTCTTAAAGTGAAGTAGGGCTATATTTCGGTCCAGAAGCTCGAAAGTAAGCGCTCAAAAAGTTTTCCTCTCTCAATTTCACTGAAAACCAAGGCCATCATGAGTTAGTTTAGAGTACCCGGGACTGGAAAATATCTTGTAAGTTCTGGCAGATGAAGCCGAAGTTGGTCAAAATCATGATGCGCCTAAGGCGGCCTCGGCTACTCTTTCAGTCTTAAAGTGAAGTGGGGCTCTATTTCGGCCCAGAAGCTCCAAAGTGAGCGCTGCAAAAAAATTTGCTGTGTCCATTTCACTGCAAACCAAGGCTATCAGGAGTTAGTATAGAGTCCCCGGGACTGCAATATATTTCCCAAGTTCCGGAAAATGGAGAAGACGTTGGTCAAAATCACGATGCGCGCAAGACGGTCTTGGCTAGTCTTTCAGTCTTAAAGTGAAGTGGGGCTATATTTCGGCCCAGAAGCTCAAAAGTGAGCGTTCAAAAAGTTTTGCTGTATCCATTTCAATGCAAACCAAGCCCATGAGGGGTTACTTAAGAGTCTTCAGGACTGGAAAATATCCCCCAAGTTCAGGGAAATTTAGCCGAACTTGGTCAAAATCACGGTGCGCGTTACGCGGTCTCGCTTACCGTTTCAGTCTTAAAGTGAAGTGAGGCTTTATTCCTGCCCAGGAGCTTGAAAGTGAGCGTTCAAAAAGTTTCCCTGTGTTTATTTCACTGCAAACCAAAGCCATCAGGAGCTAGTTTAGAGTCCCCGAGACTGGAAAATATCCCCCAACTTCCGGGAAATCGAGCCGAAGTTGGTCAAAATCAGGATTTGCGTAACGTAGTCTCGGCTACTCTTTCAGTCTTAAACTGAAGTGGGGCTATATTTCGGCTCAGAAACCCGAAAGGGAGCGTTGAAAAAGTTTTGCTCTCTCCATTTCAATGGAAACCAAGGCAATCAGGAGTTACTTTAGAGTCCCCGGTACCCGAAAATATTCCCCATTTCCCGGGAAATCGAGCCAAAGTTGGTCAAAATCACGATGCGCGGAAGGCGGTGTCGGCTATTCTTTCATTCTTAAAGTTAACTGAGGCTATATTTCGGCCCAGAAGCTCGAAAGTGAAAGTTCAAAAAGTTTTGCTGTGTCCATTTCACCGCGAACCTAGCCACATCAGGAGATAGTTTACAGTCTCCGGGACATCAAAATATCCCCCAAGTAGCGGGAAATCGAGCCGAAGTTTGTCAAAATCACGATGCGCGTAAAGCAGTCTCGGCTACTCTTTGAGTCTTCAAGTGACGTGGCTGTATATTTTGGCCAACAAGCTCGAAAGTGAGCGTTCAAAAAGTTATGCTGTGCCCATTTCACTGTAAAGCAAGGCCCTCAGGAAGTAGTTTACAGTGCCCGGAACTAGAAAATATCCCCCAAGTTCCGCGAAATCGAGACGAAGTTGGTCAAAATAACGATTCGCGTAAGGCAGTCTCGGCTACTCTTTCAGTCTTAAAGTGAAGTAGGGCTATATTTCGGTCCAGAAGCTCGAAAGTAAGCGCTCAAAAAGTTTTCCTCTCTCAATTTCACTGAAAACCAAGGCCATCATGAGTTAGTTTAGAGTACCCGGGACTGGAAAATATCTTGTAAGTTCTGGCAGATGAAGCCGAAGTTGGTCAAAATCATGATGCGCCTAAGGCGGCCTCGGCTACTCTTTCAGTCTTAAAGTGAAGTGGGGCTCTATTTCGGCCCAGAAGCTCCAAAGTGAGCGCTGCAAAAAAATTTGCTGTGTCCATTTCACTGCAAACCAAGGCTATCAGGAGTTAGTATAGAGTCCCCGGGACTGCAATATATTTCCCAAGTTCCGGAAAATGGAGAAGACGTTGGTCAAAATCACGATGCGCGCAAGACGGTCTTGGCTAGTCTTTCAGTCTTAAAGTGAAGTGGGGCTATATTTCGGCCCAGAAGCTCAAAAGTGAGCGTTCAAAAAGTTTTGCTGTATCCATTTCAATGCAAACCAAGCCCATGAGGGGTTACTTAAGAGTCTTCAGGACTGGAAAATATCCCCCAAGTTCAGGGAAATTTAGCCGAACTTGGTCAAAATCACGGTGCGCGTTACGCGGTCTCGCTTACCGTTTCAGTCTTAAAGTGAAGTGAGGCTTTATTCCTGCCCAGGAGCTTGAAAGTGAGCGTTCAAAAAGTTTCCCTGTGTTTATTTCACTGCAAACCAAAGCCATCAGGAGCTAGTTTAGAGTCCCCGAGACTGGAAAATATCCCCCAACTTCCGGGAAATCGAGCCGAAGTTGGTCAAAATCAGGATTTGCGTAACGTAGTCTCGGCTACTCTTTCAGTCTTAAAGTGAAGTGGGGCTATATTTCGGGCCAGAAGCCCGAAAGCGAGCGTTCAAAAAGTTTTGCTGTGTTTATTTCACTGCAAACCAAGGCCATCAGGAGTTAGTTTAGCGTCCCCGGGACAAGAAAATATGCCCCAAGGTCCGGGAAATTGAGCCGAGGTTGGTCAAAATCAAGATGCCCCCAAAGTGGTCTCGGCTACTCTTTCTGTCTTAAAGTGAAGTGGGGCTATATTTCGGGCCAGAAGCCCGAAAGTGAGCGTTCAAAAAGTTTTACTATGTCCATTTCAGTGCAAACCAAGGCCATCAGGGGTTAGTTTACAGTCCCCGGGACTGAAAAATATTAACCAAGTTCCGGGGAATCGAACCGAAGTTGGTCAAAATCACGATGCGCGAAATGCCGTATCGGCTACTGTTTCAGTCTTAAAGTGAAGTGGGGCTATATTACGGGCCAGAAGCCCGAAAGTGAGCGTTCAAATAGATTTCCTCTCCGAATTTCACTGAAAACCAAGGCCATCAGGAGCTAGTTTAGGGTCCCTGGAACTGGAAAATATTCCTCAAGTTCCGCTTAATCGAGCTGAAGTTGGTCAAAATCGCAATGCTCCCTAAGCGGTCTCGCCTACCCTTCCAGTTTTAAAGTGAAGTGGGGCTATATTTCTGTCCAGAAGCTCGAAAGTGAGCGTTCAAAAAGTTTTGGTGTGTGCATTTCAATGCAAACCAAGGCCATCAGGGGTTACTTAAGAGTCCTCGGGACTGGAAAATATTCCCCAAGTTCCGGTAAATCGAGCCGAAGTTGGTCAAAATCACGATGTGCGTAAGGCGGTCTCGGCTACTCTTTCAGTCTTAAAGTGAAGTGGGGCAATATTTGGGCCCAGAAGCTCGAAAGTGAGTGTTTAAAAAGTTTTGCTGTGTCACTTTCAGTGCAAACCAAGGCCATCAGAAGTTAGTTTAGAGTCCCCGGGACTGGAGAATATCCCCCAAGTCCCGGGAAATCGAGCCGAAGTTGATCAAATTCATGATGCGCGTAACGTGGTCTCGGCTACTGTGTCAGTCCTAAAGGGAAGTGTGGCTATATATCGGCCCACAAGCTAAAAAGTGAGCGTTCAAAAAGTTATGTTGTGTCCATTTTACTTCAAAACAAGGCCATCAGGACTTAGTTTAGCGTCCAAGGAACTGCAAAATATCCCCCAAGTTCCGGGAAATCCATTCGAAGTTCGTCAAAATTACGATGCGCGTAAGGCGGTCTCATCTACTCTTTCAGTCTTAAAGTAAAGTGGGGCTATATTTCTGCCCAGAAGCTCCAAAGTTGTGCTCTGTCCATTTCACTGAAAACCAAGGCCATCAGGAGTTACTTTAGAGTCCCTTTGACTGGAATATATCCCCCAAGTTTCGGGAAATAAAGGCGAAATTGGTCAAAATCACGATTCGCTCAAGACGGTCTCGCCTACTCTTTCAGTCTTAAAGTAAAATGGGGCTCTATTTCGGCCCAGAAGCTCGAGAGTGAGCGTTCAAAAACTTTCGCTGTGTCCATTTCACTGCAAACCAAGACAAGCAGGAGTTAGTTGAGAGTCCCCGGGACTGGAAAATATCCCCCATGTTCCGGGAAATCCACCCAAAGTTGGTCAAAATCACGATGCGCGTAAGGCGATCTCGGCTACTTTTTCAGTATTAAAGTAAAGTGGGCTATATTTCGGCCCAGAAGCTTGAAGGTGAGCGTTCAAAAAGTTTTGCTGTCTCCATTTCACTGCAAACCAAGGCCATCAACAGTCAGTTTAGAGTCCCTGGGACTGGAAAATATCCCCCAAGTTCCGGAATATCGACACGAAGTTGGTCGAAATCACGATGCGCGCACGGTGGTCTCGGCTACTCTTTAAGTCGTAAGTGATGTGGGACTATATTTCGGCCTAGAAGCTCGAAAGTGTGCGTTGAAAAACTTGTGCTGTGTGAATTTCACTGCAAACCATGGCCATCAGGAGTTAGTTTAGAGTGCCCGGGACTGGAAAATATTCCCCAAGTTCCACGAAAGCGAGCAGAAGTTGATCAAAATCACGATGCGCGTAACGCGGTCTCGGCTACTGTTTCAGTCTTAAAGTGAAGTGTGGCTATATTTAGGCCCACAAGCTCGAAAGTGAGCGTTCAAAAAGTTTTGCTGTGTCCATTTCACTGCAAACCAAGGCCATCAGGAGTTAGTATAGAGTCCCCGGGACTGGAAAATATTCTCCAAGTTCCAGGAAATGGCGCCGAAGTTGATGAAAATTACGATGCGCGTAACGGGCTCTCGGCTATTCTTTCAGTCTTAAATTTAAGTAGGGCTATATTTCGGCCCTGAAGCTCGAAGGTGAGCGTTCAGAATGTTTTGCTGTGTTCATTAAACTGCAAACCAAGGTCATCGGGAGTTAGTTTAGCATCCCCGGGACTTGAAATTATTCGCCAACTTCCGGGAAATCGAGCAAAAGTGGCCCAAAATCACGATGCGCGTAAGGAGGTCTCGGCTACTCTTTCAGTCTTAAAATTAAGGGGGGCTATATTTCGACCTAGAAGCTCGAGACCGGGCGTGCGCTAATTTTACCTGTGTCCATTTCACTGACATCTTAGGCCATCAGGAGTTAGTTTAGAGTCCTTGGGACTGGAAAATATTTCCCAAATTCTGGCAGATCGAGCCAAAGTTGCTCAAAATCACGATGCGCGTAGGGCGGTCTCGGCTACTCTTTCAGTCTTAAAATGAAGTGGGGCTATATTTCGGCCGAGAAGCTTAACACCGAGCGTGCGCTCCTTTTGCCTGTGTACATATCACTGAAAACTAAGTTCATCAGGAGTTAGCATAGAGTCCTCGGGACTGGAAAATATTGCCCGAATTCCGGCAAATCGAGCCAAAGATGCTGAAAATCACGATGCGCGTAAGGCGGTCTCGGCTACTCGTTTACTCCGAAAATGAAGTGGGGCTATATTTCGGTTCTACAAGCTCGACACCGAGCGTGCTCTCCTTTTACCTGTGTCCATTTCACTAAGAACTAAGTCCATCAGGAGATAGTTTAGAATCCTCGAGACTGGAAGCTATCCTCCAAGTTTCGGCAAATTGAGCCATAATTTCTTAAAATGACGATAAGCCTAGGGCAGTTTCGTTTACTCTTTCAGTCTTAAAATGAACTGGGGCTACATTTCGGCCTAGAAGCTCGACACCGAGCGTGCGCTCCTGTTACCTGTGACCATTTGACTGAAAACTAAGGCCATCAAGAGTTAGGGTACAGTCCCCGCGACTGGAAAATATCCCCCAAGTTTTGGCATATCGAGCCATAGTGGCTAAAAATTTCGATGTGCTTAAGGCGGTTTCGTGTACACTTTCAGTCTTAAAATAAAGTGGGGCTATATTTCGGCCTACAACCTGGTAACCTAGCGTGCGCCCCTTTTACCTGTGTCCATTTCACTAAAAACCAAGGCATTCAGGAGTTAGTTTAGAGCTTCCGGGACTGGAAAATATCCCCCAAGTCCCAGGAAATCAAGCCGAAGTTCGACAAAATTGACATGCGCGTAAGGCGGTCCCGGCTACTCTTTCAGTCTTAAAGTGAAGTGGGGCTATATTTCGGCCCAGAAGCTCGAAAGTGAACGTTCAAAGAGTTTGGCTGTGTCCATTTCACTGAAAACCAAGGCCATCAGGAATTAGTTTAGAGTGCCCGGGACTGGGAATTATCTCCCGAGTTCCGGGAAATCGAGCCGAAGTAGCCCAAAATCACGATGCGCGTAAGGCGGTCTCGGCTAGTCTTTCAGTCTTAAAGTGAAGTAGGGCTATGCTTCGGCCCAGAAGCTCAAACGTGAGCGTTCAAAAAGTTGTGCTGTGTCCATTTCACTGCAAACCAAGGCAATAAGGAGTTACTTTAGAGTCCCCGGTAGCGGAAAATATCCCCCATTTCCCGGGAAATCGAGCCAAAGTTGGTCAAAATCACGATGCGCGTAAGGCGGTCCCGGTTACTCTTTCATTCTTAAAGTGAACTGGGGCAATATTTCCGCCCAGAAGCTCGAAAGTGAGCGTTCAAAAAGTTGTGCTGTGTCCATTTCACTCCAGAGCAAGGCCATCAGGAGTTACTTTAGAGTCCGCGGGACTGGAAAATATCCCCCAAGTTCCGGGAAATCGAGCCGAAGTTGGTCAAAATAACGATGGGCGTAAGGCGGTCTCGGCTACTCTTTTAGTCTTAAAGTGAAGTAGGGCTATATTTCGGCCGAGAAGCTCGAAATATAGCGTTAAGAAAAATGTGCTGTGTCCATTTCACTGCAAACCAAGGCCATCAGGACTTAGTTTGGATTCCCCGGGACTGCAATATATCCCCGAAGTTGCGGGAAATCGAACGGAACTTGGTCAAAATCACGATGCTCGTAAGGCGGTCTCGGCTACTATTTCAGTCTTAAAGTGAAGTGCGGTTGTATTTCGGCCCAGAAGCTCGAAACTGAGCGTTCAAAAAGTTTTGCTGCGTCCATTTCACTGCAAACCAAGGCCATCAGGAGTTAGTTTAGAGACCCCGGGACTTGAAAATATCGCCAAAATTCTAGAAAATCGAGCGGAAGTTGCTCAAAATCACGATGCGCGTAAGGCGGTCTCGCCTACTCTTTCAGTCTTAAAGTGAAGTGGGGCTATATTTCATCCCAGAAGCTCGAAAATAAGCCTTCAAAAACTGTTACTGTGTTCATTTCACTGCAAACCAAGGCAATCAGGAGTTGGTTTAGACTCCTTGGGACTGGAAAATATCGCTTAAGTTCGGGGAAGTCGAGCCGAATTTTGTCAAAATCACGATGCGCGTAAGGCGGTCTCGGCTACTCTTGCATTCTTAAAGTGAACTGGGGCTATGTTTCGGTCCAGAAGCTAGAAAGTAAAAGTTCAAAAAGTTTTGCTGTGTCCATTTCACCGCGAACCAAGCCACATCAGCATATTGTTTACAGTGTCCGGGACATCAAAATATCCCCCAAGTCCCGGGAAATCGAGCCGAAGTTTGTCAAAATCGCGATGCGCGTAAAGCAGTCTCGGCTACTCCTTTAGTCTTAAAATGACGTGGCTGTATATTTCGGCCCAGAAGCTCGAAAGTGAGCGTTCAAAAAGTTTTGCTCTCTCAATTTAACTGAAAACCAAGGCCATCATGAGTTAGCTTAGAGTCCCCGGGACTGGAAAATATCTTTCAAGTTCTGGCAACTCAAGCCGAAGTTGGTCAAAATCACGATGCGCCTAACGCGGCCTTGGCTACTCTTTCAGTCTTATAGTGAAGTGGGGCTCTATTTCGGCCCAGAAGCTCCAACGTGAGCGCCGTAAAAAAATTGCTGTGTCCATTTCACTGCAAACCAAGGCCATCAGCAGTTAGTTTGGGGTCCTCGGGACTGCAATATATTTCCAAAGTTTCGGAAAATGGAGTAGACGTTGGTCAAAATCACGATGCGCGCAAGACGGTCTCGGCTAGTCTTTCAGTCTTAAACTGAAGTGGGGCTATATTTCGGCCCAGAAGCTCAAAAGTGAGCTTCAAAAAGTTTTGCTGTATCCATTTCAATGCAAACCAAGGCAATCAGGGGTTACTTAAGAGTCTTCAGGACTGGAAAATATCCCCCAAGTTCAGGGAAATTTAGCCGAACTTGGTCAAAATCACGGTGCGCGTTAGCCGGTCTCGCTTACTGTTTCAGTCTTAAAGTGAAGTGCGGCTTTATTCCTGCCCAGGAGCTTGAAAGTGAGCATTCAAAAAGTTTCGCTGTGTTTATTTCACTGCAAACCAAAGCCATCAGGAGCTAGTTTAGAGTCCCCGAGCCTGAAAAAGATTGCCCAAGTTCCGGGGAATCGAACCGAAGTTGATCAAAATCACGATGCGCGAAATGCGGTATCGGCTACTGTTTCAGTCTTAAAGTGAAGTGAGGCTATACTTCGGCCCAGAAGCCCGAAAGTGAGCGTTCAAAAAGTTTTGCTGTGTCCTTTGACTGAAAAACAAGGCCATCTTGAGTTAGTTTAGCGTCCCAGGGACTGGAAAATATTCCCCAAGTTCCGGTAAATCGAGCTGAAGTTGGTCAAAATCACGATGCTCCCAAAGCGGTCTCGACTACCGTTTCAGTCTTAAACTGAAGTGGGGCTATATTTCTGTCCAGAAGCTCGAAAGTGAGCGTTGAAAAACTTTTGCTGTGTGCATTTCACTGCAAACCAAAGCTATCAAAAGTTAGTTTAGGGTACCCGGGACTGGAAAATATTCCCCAAGTTCCGGGAAAGCGAGCCGAAGTTGATCAAAATCACGATGCGCGAAATGCGGTCTCGGCTACTGTTTCAGTCTTAAAGTAAAGTGTGGCTATATTTCGGCCCACAAGCTCGAAAGTGAGCGTTCAAAAAGTTTTGCTGTGTCCATTTCACTGCAAAACAAGGCCATCAGGACTTAGGTTAGCGTCCAAGGGACTGGAAAATGTTCCCCAAGTTCCGGGAGATCCACCGAAGTTTGTCAAAATCGCAATGCCCGTAAGGTGGTCTCGGTTACTCTTTAAGTCTTAAAGTAAAGTGGGGCTTTATTTCGGCCAGGAAGCTCGAAGGTGAGCATTCAAAAAGTTTTGCTCTGTCCATTTCACTGCAAACCAAGGCCATCAGGAGTTAGTTTAGAGTTCCTGGGACTGGAAAATATCCCCCAAGCTCCGGAATATCGACCCGAAGTTTGTCAAACTCACGATGCGAGCAAGGCGGTCTCGGCTACCCTTTCAGTCTTAAGTGAAGTGGAGCTATATTTTGACCCAGAATCTCCAAAGTGTGCTTTCAAACAATTGTGCTGTGTCCATGTCAATGCAAACCAAGGCCATCAGGAGTTAGTTTAGAGTCCCCGGGACTGGCAAATATCCCCCATGTCCCGGGAATTGGAGCCGAAGTTGATCAAATTCATGATGCGCGTAACCTGGTCTCGGCTACCGTTTCAGTCTTAAAGTCAAGTGTGCCTATATTTCGGCCCACAAGCTAGAAAGTGAGCGTTCAAAAAGTTTTGCTGTGTCCATTTCACTTCAAAACAAGACCATCAAGGGACTGGAAAATATCCCCCAAGTTCTGGGAAATCCATTCGAAGTTCGTCAAAATTACGATATACGTAAGGTGGTTTCGGCTACTCTTTGAGTATTAAAGTAAAGTCGGGCTATATTTCTGTCCAGAAGCTCGAAAGAGAGCGTTCAAAAAGTTTTGCTGTGTGTATTTCACTGCAAACCAAAGCTATCAAAAGTTAGTTTAGGGTCCCCGGGACTGGAAAATATTCCCCAAGTTCCGGGAAAGCGAGCCGTAGTTGATCAAAATCACGATGCGCGAAATGCGGTCTCGGCTACTGTTTCAGTCTTAAAGTAAAGTGTGGCTATATTTCGGCCCACAAGCTCGAAAGTGAGCGTTCAAAAAGTTTTACTCTGTCCATTTTAATGCAAAGGAAGGCCATCAGGAGTTAGTTTAGAGTCCCCGGGACTGGAAAATATCCCCCAAGTTCCGAGAAATCGATCCGAAAATGGTGAAAATCACGATGCGCGTATGGCGATCTCGGCTACTCTTTCAGTCTTAAAGTGAAGTGGGGCTATATTTCGTTCCCGAAGCTCCAAAGTGGGCGTTCAAAAAGTTATGCTGTGCGCATTTCAGTGCAAACCAAGGCAACCCGGAGTTAGTTTAGGGTCCCCCGGACTGGAAAATATCCCAAAAGTTGCGTGAAATCGAGCTGAACTTGGTCTAACTCACGATGCAAGTGAGGCGGTCTCGGCTACTATTTCAGTCTGAAAGTGAAGTGGGATTCTATTTCGGCCCAGAAGCTACAAAGAGAGTGTTCAAAAAGCTTTCCTTTGTCCATTTCACTGAAAACCAAGGCCATCAGGAGTTAGTTTAGAGCCCGCGGAAATGGAATATATCCCCCAAGTTCCGGGAAACCTACCCGAAGTTGGTCAAAATCACGATTTGTGCAAGACGGTCTCGGCTACTCTTTCAGTCTTAAAGTCAAGTGGGGCTATATGTCGCTCCAGAAGCTCGAGAGTGAGCGTTCAAAAAGTTTTACTCTGTCCATTTCAATGCAAAGGAAGGCCATCAGGAGTTAGTTTAGAGTCCCCGGGACTGGAAAATATCCCCCAAGTTCCGAGAAATCGATCCGAAAATGGTGAAAATCACGATGCGCGTATGGCGATCTCGGCTACTCTTTCAGTCTTAAAGTGAAGTGGGGCTATATTTCGTTCCCGAAGCTCCAAAGTGGGCGTTCAAAAAGTTATGCTGTGCGCATTTCAGTGCAAACCAAGGCAACCCGGAGTTAGTTTAGGGTCCCCCGGACTGGAAAATATCCCAAAAGTTGCGTGAAATCGAGCTGAACTTGGTCTAACTCACGATGCAAGTGAGGCGGTCTCGGCTACTATTTCAGTCTGAAAGTGAAGTGGGATTCTATTTCGGCCCAGAAGCTACAAAGAGAGTGTTCAAAAAGCTTTCCTTTGTCCATTTCACTGAAAACCAAGGCCATCAGGAGTTAGTTTAGAGCCCGCGGAAATGGAATATATCCCCCAAGTTCCGGGAAACCTACCCGAAGTTGGTCAAAATCACGATTTGTGCAAGACGGTCTCGGCTACTCTTTCAGTCTTAAAGTCAAGTGGGGCTATATGTCGCTCCAGAAGCTCGAGAGTGAGCGTTCAAAAAGTTTTACTCTGTCCATTTCAATGCAAAGGAAGGCCATCAGGAGTTAGTTTAGAGTCCCCGGGACTGGAAAATATCCCCCAAGTTCCGAGAAATCGATCCGAAAATGGTGAAAATCACGATGCGCGTATGGCGATCTCGGCTACTCTTTCAGTCTTAAAGTGAAGTGGGACTATATTTCGGCCCAGAAGCTCAAGAGTGAGCGTTCAAAAAGTTTTGCTGTATCCATTTCAATGCAAACCAAGTTCATCAGGGGTTACTTAAGAGTCCTCGGGACTGGAAAATATCCTCCAAGTTCCGGGAAACCGACCCGAAGTTGGTCAAAATCACGATTTGCGCAAGACGGTCTCGGCTACTCTTTCAGTCTTAAAGTAAAGTGGGGCTATATTTCGGTCCAGAAGCTCGAGAGCGAGCGTTCAAAAACTTTCGCTGTGTCCATTTCACTGAAAACCAAGACAATCAGGAGTTAGTTTAGAGTCCCCGGGACTGGAAAATATCCCCCAAGTTCCGGCAAATCGAGCCGAAGTTGGTCAAAATCACGGTGCGCTTCCGGCGGTGTCGCCTACTCCTTCAGTCTTAAAGTGAAGTGGGGCTCTATTTCGGCCCACAAGCTCAAAGCTCAAAAAAAATTACTGTGTCTATTTCACTGCAAACCAAGGCTATCAGGAGTTAGTTTAGAGTCCCCGGGAGTGGAATGTATTTCCCAAGTTCCGGAAAATCGAGAAGACGTTGGTCAAAGTCACGATGCGCGTAAGACGGTCTCGGCTACTCTTTCAGTCTTAAAGTGAAGTGGGGCTATATTTCGGCCCAGAAGCTCAAAAGTGAGCCTTCAAAAAGTTTTGCTGTATCCATTTCAATGCAAACCAAGGCCATCAGGGGTTACTTAAGAGTCCTCGGGACTGGAAAATACCCCCCAAGTTCCGGTAAATCGAGCCGAAGTTGGTCAAAATCACGATGTGCGTAAGGTGGTCTCGGCTACTCTTTCAGTCTTAAAGTGAAGTGGGGCAATATTTGGGCCCAGAAGCTCGAAAGTGAGTGTTTAAAAAGTTTTGCTGTGTCACTTTCAGTGCAAACCAAGGCCATCAGAAGTTAGTTTAGAGTCCCCGGGACTGGACAATATCTCCCAAGTCCCGGGAATTGCAGCCGAATTTGATCAAATTCATGATGCGCGTAACGTGGTCTCGGCTACTGTGTCACTCCTAAAGTGAAGTGTGACTATATTTCGGCCCACAAGCTAGAAAGTGAGCGTTTAAAAAGTTATCTTGTGTCCATTTTACTTCGAAACAAGGCCATCAGGACTTAGTTTAGCGTCCAAGGGACTGCAAAATATCCCCCAAGTTCCGGGAAATCCATTTGAAGTTCGTCAAAATTACGATGCGCGTAAGGCGGTCTCATCTACTCTTTCAGTCTTAAAGTAAAGTGGGGCTATATTTCTGCCCAGAAGCTCCAAAGTTGTGCTCTGTCCATTTCACTGAAAACCAAGGCCATCAGGAGTTACTTTAGAGTCCCTTTGACTGGAATATATCCCCCAAGTTTCGGGAAATAAAGGCGAAATTGGTCAAAATCACGATTCGGTCAAGACGGTCTCGCCTACTCTTTCAGTCTTAAAGTAAAATGGGGCTCTATTTCGGCCCAGAAGCTCGAGAGTGAGCGTTCAAAAACTTTCGCTGTGTCCATTTCACTGCCAACCAACACAAGCAGGAGTTAGTTGACAGTCCCCGGGACTGGAAAATATTCCCCAAGTTCCAGGAAATCAACCCGAAGTTTCTCAAAATCACGATGCGCGTAAGACGGTCTCGGCTACTCTTTCAGTCTTAAAGTGAAGTGGGACTATATTTCGGCCCAGAAGCTCAAGAGTGAGCGTTCAAAAAGTTTTGCTGTATCCATTTCAATGCAAACCAAGTTCATCAGGGGTTACTTAAGAGTCCTCGGGACTGGAAAATATCCCCCAAGTTCCGGTAAATCGAGCCGAAGTTGGTCAAAATCACGATGTGCGTAAGGTGGTCTCGGCTACTCTTTCACTCTTAAAGTGAAGTGGAGCAATATTTGGGCCCAGAAGCTCGAAAGTGAGTGTTTAAAAAGTTTTGCTCTGTCACTTTCAGGGCAAACCAAGGCCATCAGAAGTTAGTTTAGAGTCCCCGGGACTGGACAATATCTCCCAAGTCCCGGGAATTGCAGCCGAATTTGATCAAATTCATGATGCGCGTAACGTGGTCTCGGCTACTGTGTCACTCCTAAAGTGAAGTGTGACTATATTTCGGCCCACAAGCTAGAAAGTGAGCGTTCAAAAAGTTATCTTGTCTCCATTTTACTTCAAAACAAGGCCATCAGGACTTAGTTTAGCGTCCAAGGAACTGCAAAATATCCCCCAAGTTCCGGGAAATCCATTTGAAGTTCGTCAAAATTACGATGCGCGTAAGGCGGTCTCATCTACTCTTTCAGTCTTAAAGTAAAGTGGGGCTATATTTCTGCCCAGAAGCTCCAAAGTTGTGCTCTGTCCATTTCACTGAAAACCAAGGCCATCAGGAGTTACTTTAGAGTCCCTTTGACTGGAATATATCCCCCAAGTTTCGGGAAATAAACGCGAAATTGGTCAAAATCACGATTCGCTCAAGACGGCCTCGCCTACTCTTTCAGTCTTAAAGTAAAATGGGGCTCTATTTCGGCCCAGAAGCTCGAGAGTGAGCGTTCAAAAACTTTCGCTGTGTCCATTTCACAGCAAACCAAGACAAGCAGGAGTTAGTTGACAGTCCCCGGGACTGGAAAATATCCCCCAAGTTCCAGGAAATCAACCCGAAGTTTCTCAAAATCGCGATGCGCGTAAGGCGGTCTCGGCTACTCTTTCAGTGTTAAAGTAATGGGGGGCTATATTTTGGCCCAGAAGCTCGAAATTGAGCGTTCAAAAAGTTTTGCTGGGTCCATTTTACTGCAAACCAAGGCCATCAGGAATTAGTTTAGAGTATTCAAAACTGGAATATATCCCCTTAGTGCCGGCAAATCGAGCCGAAGCTGCTCAAAATCACGATGCACGTAAGGCGGTCTCGGCTACTCTTTCAGTCTTCAAGTGAAATGGGGTTCTATTTCGGTGCAGAAGCTCGAAAGTATGCGTTCAAAAACTTTTTCTGTTTCCGTTTCACTGCAAACCAAGACCAGCACGAGCTAGTTTAGAGTCCCCGCGACTAGAAAATATTTCGCAAGTTCCGGGAAATCGAGCCGAAGTTCATCAAAATCACGATGCGCGAAACGTGGTGTCGGCTACTGTTTCAGTCTTAAAGTGAAGTATGGCTATATTTCGGCCCACAACCTGGAAAGTGAGCGTTCAAAAAGCTTTGCTCTGTCCATTTCACTACAAAACAAGGCCATCGGCACCTAGTTTATTGTCCAGGGGACTGGAAAATATCGCCCAAGTTCCGGAAATCCAACCGAAGTTTGTCAAAATCACGATGCGCGTCAGGCGGTCTCGGCTACTTTTTCAGTATTAAAGTAAAGTGGGCTATATTTCGGCCCAGAAGCTGGACGGTAAGCGTTCAAAAAGTTTTGCTGTCTCTATTTCACTGCAAACATAGGCCATCAAGAGTTAGTTTAGAGTTCCTGGGACTGGAAAATATCCCCCAAGTTCCGGAATATCGACCCGAAGTAGGTCAAAATCACGATGGGCGCACGCCGGTCTCGGCTACTCTTTAAGTCGTAAGTGATGTGGGACTATATTTCGGCCTAGAAGCTCGAAAGTGTGCGTTCAAAAACGTGCGCTGTGTGAACTTCACTGCAAGCCATGGCCATCAGGAGTTAGTTTAGAGTGCCCTGGAAAGGAAAATATTCCCCAAGTTCCACGAAAGCGAGCAGAAGTTGATCAATATCACGATGCGCGTAACGCGGTCTCGGCTACTGTTTCAGTCTTAAAGTGAAGTCTGGCTATATTTAGGCCCACAAGCTTGAAAGTGAGCGTTCAAAAAGTTTTGCTGTGTCCATTTCACTGCAAACCAAGGCCATCAGGAGTTAGTATAGAGTCCCCGGATCTGGAAAATATTCTCCAAGTTCCAGGAAATGGCGCCGAAGTTGATGAAAATTACGATGCGCGTAACGGGCTCTCGGCTATTCTTTCAGTCTTAAATTTAAGTAGGGCTATATTTCGGCCCTGAAGCTCGAAGGTGAGCGTTCAGAATGTTTTGCTGTGTTCATTAAACTGCAAACCAAGGTCATCGGGAGTTAGTTTACCATCCCCGGGACTTTAAATTATTCGCCAACTTCCGGGAAATCGAGCAAAAGTGGCGCAAAATCACCATGCGCGTAAGGCGGTCTCGGCTACTCTTTCAGTCTTAAAATTAAGGGGGGCTATATTTCGACCTAGAAGCTCGAGACCGCGCGTGCGCTAATTTTACCTGTGTCCATTTCACTGACATCTTAGGCCGTCAAGAGTTAGTTTAGAGTCTTTGGGACTGGAAAATATTTCCCAAATTCTGGCAGATCGAGCCAAAGTTGCTCAAAATCACGATGCGCGTAGGGCGGTCTCGGCTACTCTTTCAGTCTTAAAATGAAGTGGGGCTATATTTCGGGCGAGAATCTCAACACCGAGCGTGCGCTCCTTTTGCCGGTGTACATATCACTGAAAACTAAGTTCATCAGGAGTTAGCATAGAGTCCTCGGGACTGGAAAATATTGCCCGAATTCCGGCAAATCGAGCCAAAGATGCTGAAAATCACGATGCGCGTAAGGCGGTCTCGGCTACTCGTTTACTCCGAAAATGAAGTGGGGCTATATTTCGGTTCTACAAGCTCGACACCGAGCGTGCGCTCCTGTTACCTGTGACCATTTGACTGAAAACTAAGGCCATCAAGAGTTAGGGTAGAGTCCCCGGGACTGGAAAATATCCCCCAAGTTTTGGCAGATCGAGCCATAGTGGCTAAAAATTTCGATGCGCTTAAGGCGGTTTCGTGTAAACTTTCAGTCTTAAAATAAAGTGGGGCTATATTTCGGCCTACAACCTGGAAACCTAGCGTGCGCCCCTTTTACCTGTGTCCATTTCACTAAAAACCAAGGCATTCAGGAGTTAGTTTAGAGCTTCCGGGACTGGAAAATATCCCCCAAGTCCCAAGAAATCAAGCCGAAGTTCGACAAAATTGACATGCGCGTAAGGCGGTCACGGCTACTCTTTCAGTCTTAAAGTGAAGTGGGGCTATATTTCGGCCCAGAAGCTCGAAAGTGAACGTTCAAAGAGTTTGGCTGTGTCCATTTCACTGAAAACCAAGGCCATCAGGAATTAGTTTAGAGTGCCCGGGACTGGGAATGATCTCCCAAGTTGCGGGAAGTCGAGCCGAAGTAGCTCAAAGTCACGATGCGCGTAAGGCGGTCTCGCCTGGTCTTTCAGTCTTAAAGTGAAGTAGGGCTATGCTTCGGCCCAGAAGCTCAAACGTGAGCATTCAAAAAGTTGTGCTGTGTGCATTTCACTGCAAACCAAGGCAATCAGGAGTTACTTTAGAGTCCCCGGTAGCGGAAAATATCCACCATTTCCCGGGAAATCGAGCCAAAGTTGGTCAAAATCACGATGCGCGTAAGGCGGTCCCGGTTACTCTGTCATTCTTAAAGTGAACTGTGGCAATATTTCCGCCCAGAAGCTCGAAAGTGAGCGTTCAAAAAGTTGTGCTGTGTCCATTTCACTCCAGAGCAAGGCCATCAGGAGTTACTTTTAGAGTCCGCGGGACTGGAAAATATCCCCCAAGTTGCGGGAAATCGGGCCGAAGTTGGTCAAAATTACGATGGGCGTAAGGCGGTCTCGGCTACTCTTTCACTCTTAAAGTGAAGTGGAGCTATATTTCGGCCCAGAAGCTCAAAAGTGAGCGTTCAAAAAGTTTTGCTGTGTCCATTTTACTGCAGACCAAGGACGTCGGGGGTCAGTTTAGAGTCCCCGGGACTGGAAAATATCCCCCAAGTTCCGGGAAATTTAACCGAAGTTGGTCAAAATCACGACGCGCGTACGGCGGTTTCGCCTACTCTTTCAGTCTTAAAGTGAAGTGGGGCAATATTTCGGCCCAGAAGCTCGAAACTGAGTGTTTAAAAGTTTTGCTGTGTCCATTTCACTGCAAAACAAGGCCATCACGACTTAGTTTAGCGTCCAAGGGACTGGAAATATCCCCCAAGTTACGGGAAATCCACCCGAAGTTAGTCAAAATAACGATGGGGTTAAGGGGTTTTTGCGCCACTCTTTCAGTCTTAAGTTAAAGTGGGCTTAGATTTAACTCCAGAAGCTCGAAAGTAAGGGTTCAAAAATTTTTGTCTCTATTTCACTCACATCTTAGACAATCAGGAGTGAGTTTAGAGACTTTGGGACTGCAAAATATCTCCCAAGTTTCGCCAGATCGAGACGAAGTTGGTCAAAATAACGATTCGCGTAAGGCGCTCCCGCCTACTCTTTCAGTCTTAAAAAGAAGTAGGGCTATATTTCGGCCAGCAAGCTTGAAAGTGCGCGTTCAAAAAGTGTTTCTGTGTCCATTTCACTGGAAACCAAGGCCATCACGAGTTAGGTTAGAGTCCCCGGGACTGGAAAATATCCCCCTATTTGCGGGAAATCCAGCCGAAGTATCCCTAAATCACGATGCGCGGAAGGCGGTCTCGGCTACTCTTTCAGTCTTAAAGTTAAGCGGGGCTATATTTCGACCCATAAGCTCGAAAGTGAGCGTTCAAAAAGTTTTGCTGTGTTCATTTAACTGAAAACTAAAGCCATCGGAAGTTAGTTTAGCTTCCCCGGGAATTGAAAATATTCGCCAACTTCCGGGAAATCCAGCCGAAGTTGGTCAAAATTACGATGCGCGTAAGGCGGTCTCGCCTACTCTTTCAGTTTTAAAGTGAAGAAGGGTATATTTCGGCCGAGAAGCTCGAAAGTGAGCGTTCAAAAAACTGTGCTGTGTCCATTTCACTGCAAACCAAGGCCATCAGCAGTTAGTTTAGAGTCCCCGGGACTGGAATATATCCCCGAAGTTCCAGGAAATCGAACGGAAGTTGGTCAAAATCACCATGTGCATAAGACGGTCTCGGCTACTTTTTCAGTCTTAAAGTAAAGTGGGGCTATATTTCGGCCCAGAAGCTCGAAAGTGACCCTTTAAAAAGTTACGCTTTGTACATTTAACTGCAAACCAAGGCCATCAGCAGTTAGTTTAAAGTCCCCCGGAATGGAAAATATCCCCCAAGTTCCGGGAAATCGAGCTGAACTTGGTTAAAATCACGATGCTCGTAAGGCGGTCTCGGCTACTATTTCAGTCTTAAAGTGAAATACGGTTGTATTTCGTTCCAGAAGCTCGAAACTGAGCGTTCATAAGGTTTTCCTGCGTCCATTTCACTGCAAACCAAGGCCATCAGGAGTTAGTTTAGAGTCCCCGGGACTTGAAAATATCGCCAAAATTCTAGAAAATCGAGCGGAAGTTGCTCAAAATCACGATGCGCGTAAGGCGGTCTCGCCTACTCTTTCAGTCTTAAAGTGAAGTGGGGCTATATTTCATCCCAGAAGCTCGAAAATAAGCGTTCAAAAAGTGTTACTGTGTTCATTTCACGGCAAACCAAGGCCATCAGGAGTTAGTTTAGACTCCTCGGGACTGGAAAATATCGCCCAAGTTCGGGGTTATTGAGCCGAATTTTGTCAAAATCAGGATGCGCGTAAAGCAGTCTCGGCTACTCTTTTAGTCTTAAAGTGACGTGGCTGTATATTTCGGCCCAGAAGTTCGAAAGTGAGCTTCAAAAAGTTTTGCTCTCTCAATTTAACTGAAAACCAAGGCGATCATGAGTTAGTTTAGAGTCCACGGGACTGGAAAATATCCCTTAAGTTCTGGCAACTCAAGCCGAAGTTGGTCAAAATCACGATGCGTCTAAGGCGGCCTTGGCTAGTCTTTCAGTCTAAAGGTGAAGTGGGGTTCTATTTCGGCTTAGAAGCTCCAAAGTTAGCGCCGAAAAAAATTAGCTGTGTCCATTTCACTGCACACCAAGGCCATCAGGGGTTAGTTTACGGTCCTTGGGACTTGAATATATCCCCGAAGTTTCGGAAAATCGAGCCGAAGTTGGTCAAAATCACGATGCGCGTAAGACGGTCTCGGCTACTCTTTCAGTCTTAAACGGAAGTGGGGCTATATTTCGGCTCAGAAGCTCGAAGGGGAGCGTTGAAAAAGTTTTGCTCTCTCCATTTCAATACAAACCAAGGCAATCAGGAGTTACTTTAGAGTCCCCGGTACCCGAAAATATTCCCCATTTCCCGGGAAATCGAGCCAATTTTGGTCAAAATCACGATGCGCGTAAGGCGGTCTCGGCTATTGTTTCATTCTTTAAAGTGAACTCGGGCTATATTTGGGCCCAGAAGCTCGAAAGTGAAAGTTCAAAAAGTTTTGCTGTGTCCATTTCACCGCGAACCAAGCCACATCAGGAGATAGTTTACAGTCTCCGGGACATCAAAATATCCTCCAAGTTGCGGTAAATCGAGCCGAAGTTTGTCAAAATCACGATGCGCGTGAAGCAGTCTCGGCCACTCTTTGAGTCTTAAAGTGACGTGGCTGTATATTTCGGCCCAGAAGCTCGAAAGTGAGCGTTCAAAAAGTTATGCTGTGCCCATTTCACTGTAAAGCAAGGCCCTTAGGAAGTAGTTTACAGTGCCCGGAACTGGAAAATATCCCCCATGTTCCGCGAAATCGAGACGAAGTTGGTCAAAATAACGATTCGCGTAAGGCGGTCTCGGCTACTCTTTCAGTCTTAAAGTGAAGTAGGGCTATATTTCGGTCTAGAAGCTCGAAAGTGAGCGTTCAAAATGTTTTCCTCTCTGAATTTCACTGAAAACCAAGGCCATCATGAGTTAGTTTAGAATCCCCGGGACTGGAAAATATCTTTTAAGTTTTGGCAACTCAAGCCGAAGTTGCTCAAAATCACGATGCGCGTAAGGCGGCCTCGGCTACTCTTTCAGTCTTAAAGTGAAGTGGGGCTCTATTTCGGCCCAGAAGCTCCAAAGTGAGTGCTGCAAAAAAATTGCTGTGTCCATTTCACAGCAAACCAAGGCCATCAGGAGTTAGTTTAGAGTCCCCGGGACTCCAATATATCTCCTAAATTCCGGAAAATGGAGAAGACGTTGCTTAAAATCACGATGCGCGGAAGACGCTCTTGGCTAGTCTTTCAGTATTAAATTGAAGTTGGGCTATATTTCGGCCCAGAAGCTCAAAAGTGAGCGTTCAAAAAGTTTTGCTGTATCCATTTCAATGCAAACGAAGGCAATCAGGGGTTACTTAAGAGTCTTCGGGACTGGAAAATATCCCCGAAGTTCAGGGAAATTTAGGCGAAGTTGGTCAAAATCACGGTGCGCGTTAGGCGGTCTCGCTTACTGGTTCAGTCTTAAAGTGAAGTGAGGCTTTATTCCTGCCCAGGAGCTTGAAAGTGAGCGTTCAAAAAGTTTCCCTGTGTTTATTTCACTGCAAACCAAAGCCATCAGGCGCTACTTTAGAGTCCCCGGGACTGGAAAATATCCCCTATTTACGGGAAATCCAGCCGAAGTATCCCGAAATCACGATGCGCGTAAGGCGGTCTCGGCTACTCTTTCAGTCTTAAAGTGAAATGGCGCTCTATTTCGGGCCAGAAGCCCGAAAGTGAGCGTTCAAAAACTTTTGCTGTTTTCATTTCACTGCAAACCAAGGCCATCAGGAGTTAGTTTAGCGTACCTGGGACAAGAAAATATGCCCCAAGGTCCGGGAAATTGAGCCGAGGTTGGTCAAAATCACGATCCCCTAACGTGGTCTCGGCTACTCTTTCTGTCTTAAAGTGAAGTGGGGCTATATTTCGGGCCAGAAGCCCGAAAGTGAGCGTTCAAAAAGTTTTGCTGTGTCCATTTCACTGCAAACCAAGGCCATCAGTGGGTCAGTTTAAAGTCCCCGGGACTGAAAAATCTTGCCCAAGTTCCGGGGAATCGAACCGAAGTTGATCAAAATCACGATGCGCGAAATGCGGTATCGGCTACTGTTTCAGTCTTAAAGTGAAGTGGGGCTATATTTCGGCCCAGAAGCCCGAAAGTGAGCGTTCAAAAAGTTTTGCTGTGTTCTTTGACTGAAAAACAAGGCCATCACGAGTTAGTTTAGCGTCCCTGGGACTGGATAATATTCCCCAAGTTCCGGTAAATCGAGCTGAAGTTGGTCAAAATCACGATGCTCCCAAAGCGTTCTCGGCTACCCTTTCAGTCTTAAACTGAAGTGGGGCTATATTTCTGTCCAGAAGCTCGAAAGTGAGCGTTCAAAAACTTTTGCTGTGTGCATTTCACTGGAAACCAAAGCTATCAAAAGTTAGTTTAGGGTACCCTGGCCTGGAAAATATTCCCCAAGTTCCGGGAAAGCGAGCCGAAGTTGATCAAAATCACGATGCGCGAAATGCGGTCTCGGCTACTGTTTCAGTCTTAAAGTAAAGTGTGGCTATATTTCGGCCCACAAGCTCGAAAGTGAGCGTTCAAAAAGTTTTGCTGTGTCCATTTCACTGCAAAACAAGCCCATCAGGACTTAGTTTAGCGTCCAAGGGACTGGAAAATCTTCCCCAAAGTCCGGGAGATCCACCCGAAGTTTGTTAAAATCACAATGCGCGTAAGGTGGTCTCGGTTACTCTTTAAGTCTTAAACTAAAGTGGGGCTTTATTTCGGCCAGGAAGCTCGAAGGTGAGCGTTCAAAAAGTTATGCTGTGCGCATTTCAGTGCAAACCAAGGCAACCCGGAGTTAGTTTACAGTCCCCCGGACTGGAAAATATCCCAAAAGATGCGTGAAATGGAGCTGAACTTGGTCTAATTCACGATGCGCGTGAGGCGGTCTCGGCTACTATTTCAGTCTGAAAGTGAAGTGGGATTCTATTTCGGCCCAGAAGCTACAAAGAGAGTGTTCAAAAAGCTTTCCTTTGTCCATTTCACTGCAAAGCAAGGCCATCAGGAGTTAGTTTAGAGTCCGCGGAAATAGAATATATCCCCCAAGTTCCGGGAAACCGACCCGAAGTTGGTCAAAATCACGATTTGCGCAAGACGGTCTCGGCTACTCTTTCAGTCTTAAAGTAAAGTGGGGCTATATTTCGGTCCAGAAGCTCGAGAGGGAGCGTTCAAACACTTTCGCTGTGTCCATTTCACAGAAACCCAAGACAATCAGGAGTTAGTTTAGAGTCCCCGGGACTGGAAAATATCCCCCAAGTTCCGGCAAATCGAGCCGAAGTTGGTCAAAATCACGGTGCGCTTAAGGCGGTGTCGGCAACTCCTTGAGTCTTAAAGTGAAGTGGGGCTCTATTTCGGCCCACAAGCTCAAAGCTCAAACAAAATTACTGTGTCTATTTCACTGCAAACCAAGGCTATCAGGAGTTAGTTTAGAGTCCCCGGGAGTGGAATGTATTTCCCAAGTTCCGGAAAATCGAGAAGACGTTGGTCAAAATCACGATGCGCGTAAGACCTTCTCGGCTACTCTTTCAGTCTTAAAGTGAAGTGGGGCTATATTTCGGCCCAGAAGCTCAAAAGTGAGCGTTCAAAAAGTTTTGCTGTATCCATTTCAATGCAAACCAAGGCCATCAGGCGTTACTTAAGAGTCCTCGGGACTGGAAAATATCCCCAAGTTGCGGTAAATCGAGCCGAAGTTGGTCTAAATCACGATGTGCGTAAGGTGGTGTCGGCTACTCTTTCACTCTTAAAGTGAAGTGGGGCAATATTTCGGCCCAGAAGCTCGAAAGTGAGTGTTTAAAAAGTTTTGCTCTGTCACTTTCAGTGCAAACCAAGGCCATCAGAAGTTAGTTTAGAGTCCCCGGGACTGGAAAATATCCCCCAAGTCCCGGGAAATCGAGCCGAAGTTGATCCAATTCATGATGCGCGTAACGTGGTCTCGGCTACTGTGTCAGTTCTAAAGTGAAGTGTGGCTATATTTCGGCCCACAAGCTAGAAAGTGAGCGTTCAAAAAGTTTTGTTGTGTCCATTTTACTTCAAAACAAGGCCATCAGAACTTAGTTTAGCGTCCAAGGGACGGCAAAATATCCCCCAAGTTCCGGGAAATCCATTTGAAGTTCGTCAAAATTACGATGCGCGTAGGGCGGTCTCATCTACTCTTTCAGTCTTTAAGTAAAGTGGGGCTATATTTCTGCCCAGAAGCTCCAAAGTTGTGCTCTGTCCATTTCACTGAAAACCAAGGCCATCAGCAGTTACTTTAGAGTCATTTGACTGGAATATATCCCCCAAGTTTCGGGAAATAAACGCGACATTGGTCAAAATCACGATTCGCTCAAGACGGTCTCGCCTATTCTATCAGTCTTAAAGTAAACTGGGGCTCTATTTCGGCCCAGAAGCTCGAGAGTGAGCGTTCAAAAACTTTCGCTGTGTCCATTTCACTGCAAACCAAGGCAAGCAGGAGTTAGTTGATAGGCCCCGGGACTGGAAAATATTCGCCAACTTCCGGGAAAGCGAGCAGAAGTGGCCCAAAATCACGATGCGCGTAAGGCAGTCACGGCTACTCTTTCAGTCTTAAAATTAAGGGGGGCTATATTTCGACCTAGAAGCTCGATACCGAGCGTGCGCTAATTTTACCTGTGTCCATTTCACTGACATCTTAGGCCATCAGGAGTTAGTTTAGAGTCCTTGGGACTGGAAAATATTTCCCAAATTCTGGCAGATCGAGCCAAAGTTGCTCAAAATCACGATGCGCGTAAGGCGGTCTCGGCTACTCTTTCAGTCTTAAAATGAAGTGGGGCTATATTTCGGCCTACAACCTGGAAACCTAGCGTGCGCCCCTTTTACCTGTGTCCATTTCACTAAAAACCAAGGCATTCAGGAGTTAGTTTAGAGCTTCCGGGACTGGAAAATATTCCCCAAGTCCCAAGAAATCAAGCCGAAGTTCGACAAAATTACCATGCGCGTAAGGCGGTCCCGGCTACTCTTTCAGTCTTAAAGTGAAGTGGGGCTATATTTCGGCCCAGAAGCTCGAAAGTGAACGTTCAAAGAGTTTGGCTGTGTCCATTTCACTGAAAACCAAGGCCATCAGAAATTAGTTTAGAGTGTCCGGGACTGGGAATTATCTCCCAAGTTGCGGGAAGTCGAGCCGAAGTAGCCCAAAATCACGATGCGCGTAAGGCGGTCTCGGCTAGTCTTTCAGTCTTAAAGTGAAGTAGGGCTATGCTTCGGCCCAGAAGCTCAAACGTGAGCGTTCAAAAAGTTGTGCTGTGTCCATTTCACTGCAAACCAAGGCAATCAGGAGTTACTTTAGAGTCCCCGGTACCGGAAAATATCCCCCATTTCCCGGGAAATCGAGCCAAAGTTGGTCAAAATCACGATGCGCGTAAGGCGGTCCCGGTTACTCTTTCATTCTTAAAGTGAACTGGGGCAATATTTCCGCCCAGAAGCTCGAAAGTGAGCGTTCAAAAAGTTGTGCTGTGTCCATTTCACTCCAGAGCAAGGCCATCAGGAGTTACTTTTAGAGTCCGCGGGACTGGAAAATATCCCCCAAGTTCCGGGAAATCGAGCCGAAGTTGGTCTAAATTACGATGGGCGTAAGGCGGTCTCGGCTACTCTTTCACTCTTAAAGTAAAGTGGGGCTATATTTCGGCCCAGAGGCTCAAAAGTGAGCGTTCAAAAAGTTTTGCGGTGTCCATTTTACTGCAGACCAAGGACGTCGGGGGTCAGTTTAGAGTCCCCGGGACTGGAAAATATCCACCAAGTTCCGGGAAATTTAACCGAAGTTGGTCAAAATCACGACGCGCGTATGGCGGTCTCGGCTACTCTTTCAGTCTTAAAGTGAAGTGGGGCAAAGTTTCGGCCTAGAAGCTCGAAACTGAGTGTTTAAAAAGTTTTGCTGTGTCCATTTCACTGCAAAACAAGGCCATCACGACTTAGTTTAGCGTCCAAGGGACTGGAAATATCCCCCAAGTTACGGGAAATCCACCCGAAGTTAGTCAAAATCACGATGCGCTTAAGGGGGTCTCGGCTACTCTTTCAGTCTTAAGGTAAAGTGGGCTTAGATTTAACTCCAGAAGCTTGAAAGTAAGGGTTCAATACTTTTTTTCTCTATTTCACTCACAATCAGGAGTGAGTTTAGAGACTTTGGGACTGGAAAATATCTCCCAAGTTTCGCCAGATCGAGCCGAAGATCCTCAAAAACACAGTGCGTGTAAGGCGCTCCCGCCTACTGTCTCAGTCTTAAAAAGAAGTAGGGCTATAGTTCGGCCAGCAAGCTCGAAAGTGCGCGTTCAAAAAGTGGTCCTGTGTCCATTTCACTGGAAACCAAGGCATCAAGGAGTTAGTTTAGAGTCCCCGGGACTGGAAAATATCCCCCTATTTCCGGGAAATCCAGCCGAAGTATCCCAAAATCACGATGCGCGTAAGGCGGTCTCGGCTACTCTTTCAGTCTTAAAGTTAAGTGGCGCTATATTTCGACCCATAAGCTCGAAAGTGAGCGTTCAAAAAGTTTTGCTGTGTCCATTTAACTGCAAACTAAGGCCATCGGAAGTTAGTTTAGCTTCCCCGGGAATTGAAAATATTGGCCAACTTCCGGGAAATCCACCCGAAGTTGGTCAAAATTACGATGCGCGTAAGGCGGTCTCGGCTACTATTTCAGTCTTAAAGTAAAGTAAGGCTATATTTCGGCCGAGAAGCTCGAAAGTGAGCGTTCAAAAAACTGTGCTGTGTCCATTTCACTGCAAACCAAGGCCATCAGCAGTTATTTTAGAGTCCCCGGGACTGGAATATATCCCCGAAGTTCCAGTAAATGGAACGGAAGTTGCTCAAAATCACGATGCGCGTAAGACGGTCTCGGCTACTCTTTCAGTCTTAAAGTAAAGTGGGGCTATATTTCGGCCCAGAAGCTCGAAAGTGACCCTTTAAAAAGTTACGCTTTCTGCATTTAACTGCAAACCAAGGCCATCAGCAGTTAGTTTAAAGTCCCCCGGACTGGAAAATATCCCCCAAGTTCCGGGAAATCGAGCTGAACTTGGTCAAAATCACGATGTTCGTAAGGCGGTCTCGACTAGTATTTCAGTCTTAACGTTAAATACGGTTGTATTTCGGCCCAGAAGCTCGCAACTGAGCGTTCAAAAAGTTTTCCTGCGTCCATTTCACTGCAAACCAAGGCCATCAGGAGTTAGTTTAGAGTCCCCGGGACTTGAAAATATCGCCAAAATTCTAGAAAATCGAGCGAAAGTTGCTCAAAATCACGATGCGCGTAAGGTGGTCTCGCCTACTCTTTCAGTCTTAAAGTGAAGTGGGGCTATATTTCATCCCAGAAGCTCGAAAATAAGCCTTCAAAAAGTGTTACTGTGTTCATTTAACTGCAAACCAAGGCCATCAGGAGTTAGTTTAGACTCCTCGGGACTGGAAAATGTCGCCGAAGTTCGAGGAAATCGAGCCGAATTTTGTCAACATCACGATGCGCGTAAGGCGGTGTCGGCTATTCTTTCATTCTTAAAGTGAACTCGGGCTATATTTCGGCCCAGAAGCTCGAAAGTGAAAGTTCAAAAAGTTTTGCTGTGTCCATTTCACCGCGAACCAAGCCACATCAGGAGATAGTTTACAGTCTCCGGGACATCAAAATATCCCCCAAGTTCCGGGAGATCGAGCCGAAGTTTGTCAAAATCACGATGCGCGTAAAGCAGTCTCAGCTACTCTTTGAGTCTTAAAGTGACGTGGCTGTATATTTCGGCCCACAAGCTCGAAAATGAGCGTTCAAAAAGTTATGCTGTGCCCATTTCACTGCAAAGCAAGGCCCTCAGGAAGTAGTTTACAGTGCCCGGAACTGGAAAATATCCCCCAAGTTCCGCGAAATCGAGACGAAGTTGGTCAAAATAACGATTCGCGTAAGGCGGTCTCGGCTACTCTTTCAAACTTAAAGTGAAGTAGGGCTATATTTCGGTCCAGAAGCTCGAAAGTGAGCGTTCAAAAGGTTTTCCTCTCTGAATTTCACTGAAAACCAAGGCCATCATGAGTTAGTTTAGAGTACCCGGGACTGGAAAATATCTTTTAAGTTCTGGCAACTCAAGCCGAAGTTGGTCAAAATCACGATGCGCCTAAGGCAGCCTCGGCTACTCTTTCAGTCTTAAAGTGAAGTGGCGCTCTATTTCGGCCCAGAATCTCCAAAGTTAGCGTTCAAAAAGTTTTGCTGTGTTCATTTCACTCCAAACCAAGGCCATCAGGAGTTAGTTTAGCGTCCCCGGGACAAGAAAATATGCCCCAAGGTCCGGGAAATTGAGCCGAGGTTGGTCAAAATCACGATGCCCCTAAAGTGGTCTCGGCTACTCTTTCTGTCTTAAAGTGAAGTGCGGCTATATTTCGGGCTAGAAGCCCGAAAGTGAGCGTTCAAAAAGTTTTGCTGTATCCATTTCACTGCAAACCAAGGCCATCACGGGTTAGTTTAGAGTCCTCGAGACTGGAAAATATCCCCCAAGTTCCGGTAAATCAAGCCGAAGTTGGTCAAAATCACGATGTGCGTAAGGTGGTCTCGGCTACTGTTTCAGTCTTAAAGTGAAGTGGGGCAATATTTCGGCCCAGAAGCTCGAAAGTGAGTGTTTAAAAAGTTTTGCTCTGTCACTTTCAGTGCAAACCAAGGCCATCAGAAGTTAGTTTAGAGTCCCCGGGACTGAAGAATATCCCCCAAGTCCCGGGAAATCGAGCCGAAGTTGATCA
This sequence comes from Orbicella faveolata, assembly GCF_042242905.1. Classification (NCBI taxonomy): domain Eukaryota; kingdom Metazoa; phylum Cnidaria; class Anthozoa; order Scleractinia; family Merulinidae; genus Orbicella; species Orbicella faveolata. The sequence continues at coordinate 17,155,844 of NW_028301578.1, read as the reverse complement.
AATTCATGATACGCGTAACGTGGTCTCGGCTACTGTGTCAGTCCTAAAGTGAAGTAGGGCTATATTTCGGCCCACAAGCTAGAAAGTGGGCGTTCAAAAAGTTTTGTTGTGTCCATTTTACTTCTAAACAAGGCCATCAACACTTAGTTTAGCGTCCAAGGGACTGGAAAATATCCCCCAAGTTCCGGGAAATCCATTCGAAGTTCGTCAAAATTACGATGCGCGTAATGCGGTCTCGACTACTCTTTCAGTCTTAAAGTAAAGTGGGGCTATATTTCTGCCCAGAAGCTCCAAAGTTGTGCTCTGTCCATTTCACTGAAAACCAAGGCCATCAGGAGTTCTGTAGAGTCCCTTTGACTGGAATATATCCCCCAAGTTTCGGGAAATAAACGCGAAATTGGTCAAAATCACGATTCGCTCAAGACGGTCTCGCCTACTCTTTCAGTCTTAAAGTAAAATGGGGCTCTATTTCAGCCCAGAAGCTCGAGAGTGAGCGTTCAAAAACTTTCGCTGTGTCCATTTCACTGGAAACCAAGACAAGAAAGAGTTAGTTGAGAGTCCCCGGGACTGGAAAATATCCCCCAAGTTCCGGGAAATCAACCCGAAGTTTGTCAAAATCACGATGCGCGTAAGGCGGTCTCGGCTACTCTTTCAGTGTTAAAGTAATGGGGGGCTATATTTTGGCCCAGAAGCTCGAAATTGAGCGTTCAAAAAGTTTTGCTGGGTCTATCTTACTGAAAACCAAGGCCATCAGGAATTAGTTTAGAGTCCTCACAACTGGAATATATCCCCTTAGTGCCGGCAAATCGAGCCGAAGTTGCTCAAAATCACGATGCACGTAAGGCGGTCTCGGTTACTCTTTCAGTCTTCAAGTGAAGTGGGGCCCTATTTCGGTCCAGAAGCTCGAAAGTATGCGTTCAAAAACTTTTTCTGTTTCCGTTTCACATCAAACCAAGACCAGTACGAGTTAGTTTAGAGTCCCCGGGACTGGAAAATATTTCGCAAGTTCCGGGAAATCGAGCCGAAGTTGATCAAAATCACGATGCGCGAAACGTGGTCTCGGCTACTGTTTCAGTCTTAAAGTGAAGTATGGCTATATTTCGGCCCACAAGCTCGAAAGTGAGCGTTGAAAAAGCTTTGCTGTGTCCATTCCACTGCAAAACAAGGCCATCGGAACCTAGTTTAGCGTCCAAGGGACTGGGAAATACCCCCCAAGTTTCGGGAAATAAACGCGAAATTGGTCAAAATCACGATTCGCTCAAGACGGTCTCGCCTACTCTTTCAGTCTTAAAGTAAAATGGGGCTCCCTTTCGGCCCAGAAGGTCGAGAGTGAGGGTTCAAAAACTTTCGCTGTGTCCATTTCACTGCAAACCAAGACAAGCAGGAGTTAGCTGAGGGTCCCCTGGACTGGAAAATATCCCCCAAGTTCCGGGAAATCAACCCGAAGTTTGTCAAAATCACGATGCGCGTAAGGCGGTCTCGGCTACTCTTTAAGTCGTAAGCGATGTAGGACTATATTTCGGCCTAGAAGCTCAAAAAGCTTTGCTGTGTCCATTTCACTGCAAAACAAGGCCATCGGCACCTAGTTTAGCGTCCAAGGGACTGGAAAATATCCCCCAAGTTACAGGAAATCCACCAGAAGGTTGTCAAAATCACGATGTGCGTAAGGCGGTCTCGGCTACTTTTTCAGTATTAAAGTAAAGTGGGCTATATTTCGGCCCAGAAGCTTGAAGGTGAGCGTTCAAAAAGTTTTGCTGTCTCCATTTCACTGCAAACCAAGGCCATCAAGAGTTAGTTTAGAGTCTCTGGGACTGGAAAATATCCCCCATGTTCCGGAATATCGACCCGAAGTTGTTCAAAATCACGATGCGCGCACGCCGGTCTCGGCTACTCTTTAAGTTGTAAGTGATGTGGGACTATATTTCGGCCTAGAAGCTCGAAAGTGGGCGTTCAAAGACTTGTGCTGTGTGAATTTGACTGTAAACCATGGCCATCAGGAGTTAGTTTAGAGTCCCCGGGACTGGAAAATATTCTCCAAGTTCCAGGAAATGGCGCCGAAGTTGATGAAAATTACGATGCGCGTAACCGGCTCTCGGCTATTCTTTCAGTCTTAAATTTAAGTAGGGTTATATTTCGCCCCTGAAGCTCGAAGGTGAGCGTTGAGAATGTTTTGCTGTGTTCATTTCACTGCAAACCAAGGTCATCGAGAGTTAGTTTAGCGTCCCCGGGACTTGAAATTATTCGCCAACTTCCGGGAAATCGAGCAAAAGTGGCCCAAAATCACGATGCGCGTAAGGCGGTCTCGGCTACTCTTTAAGTCTTAAAATTAAGAGGCGCGATATTTCGACCTAGAAGCTCGAGACCGGGTGTGCGCTAATTTTACCTGTGTCCATTTCACTGACATCTTAGGCCATCCGGAGTTAGTTTAGAGTCCTTGGGACTGGAAAATATTTCCCAAACTCTGGCAGATCGAGCCAAAGTTGCTCAAAATCACGATGCGCGTAAGGCGGTCTCGGCTACTCTTTCAGTCTTAAAATGAAGTGGGGCTTTATTTCGACCTAGAATCTCGACAGGGAGCGTGCGCTCCTGTTACCTGTGACCATTTTACTGAAAACTAAGTTCATCAGGAGTTAGCTTAGAGTCCCCGGGACTGGAAAATATCCCCCAAGTTTTGGCAAATCGAGCCATAGTGGCTAAAAATTTCGATGCGCTTAAGGCGGTTTCGTCTACCCTTTCAGTCTTAAAATAAAGTGGGGCTACATTTCGGCCTACAACCTGGAAACCGAGCGTGCGCTCCTTTTACCTGTGTCCATTTCACTGAAAACCAAGGCAATCAGGAGTTAGTTTAGAGCTTCGGGACTGGAAAATATCCCCCAAACTCCGAGAAATCAAGCCGAAGTTGGACAAATTTACCATGCGCGTAAGGCGGTCTCGGCTACTCTTTCAGTCTTAAAGTGAAGTGGGGCTATATTTCGGCCCACAAGCTCGAAAGTGAACGTTCAAAAAGTTTGGCTGTGTCCATTTCACTGCAAAGCAAGGCCATCAGGAATTACTTTAGAGTCCTTGGGACTGGAATATATCCCCGAAATCTCGGGAAATCTAGCCGAAGTTGGTCAAAACCACGATGCGCGTAAGACGGTCTCGGCTACTTTTTCAGTCTTAAAGTGAAGTGGGGCTATATCTCGGTTCAGAAGCCTCGAAGGGGAGCGTTCAAAAAGTTTTGCTCTCTCCATTTCACTGCAAACCAAGGCAATCAGGAGTTACTTTAGAGTCCCCGGTACCGGAAAATATCCCCTAAGTTCCGGGAAATCGAGCCAAAGTTTATCACAATCACGATAAGCGTAAGGCGGTCTCGGCTACTCTTTCATTCTTAAAGTGAACCGGGGCAATATTTCCGCCCAGAAGCTTGAAAGTGAGCGTTCAGAAAGTTGTGCTGTGTCCATTTCACTCCAAAGCAAGGCCATCAGGAGTTACGTTAGAGTCCGCGGGACTGTAAAATATCCCCCAAGTTCCGGGAAATCAAGCCGAAGTTGGCCAAAATTACGATGCGCGTAAGCCGGTCTCGCCTACTCTTTCAGTCTTGAAGTAAAGTGGGGCAATATTTGTGCCCAGAAGCGCGAAAGTGGGTGCTTAAAAAGTTTTGCTGTGTCCATTTCACTGCAAACCAAAGCAACCAAGAGTTAGTTTAGAGACCCAGGGAGTGGAAAATATCCCCCAAATTCCGGCAAATTTAGCCGAAGTTTCTCAAAATCATCAGGGCGTAAGGCGGTCTCGGCTAATCTTTCAGTCTTAAGGTGAAGTGGGGCTATATTTCGCCCCAGAAGCTTCAAAGTGAACGTTCAAAAAGTTTTCCTGTGTCAATTTCACTTCCAACCAAAGCCATCAAGAGTTAGTTTAGAGTCCTGGGGACTGGAAAATATCCCGTAAGTACCGAAAAATCGAGACAAAGTTTGGCAAAATAAATAAGCGCGTAAGGCCGTCTCGGCTACTCTTTTAGTGTTAAAATAAAGTGGGGCTCTATTTCGGCCCAGAAGCTCCAAAGTAAGGGTTCAAAAAAATTTGCTGTGTCCGTTTCACTGGAAACCAAGGCCATCAGGAGTTACTTTAGTGTTTCCGGGACTGGAATATATCCCCCAGGTTCCGTGAAATCGAGCCGAAGTTAGTCAAAATCACGATTTGCGTAAGACAGACTCGGCTACTCTTACTCTTAAAAAGAAGTGGGGCTATATTTCGGCCCAGAAGCTCGAAGGTGAGTCTTCACAACGTTTTGCTCTGTCAGTTTCAATGCAAAGCAAGGCGATCAGGAGTTAGTTTAGAGTCCCCGGGACTGGAAAATATCCCCCAAGTTCCGGGATATCGATCCGAAGTTGGTCAAAATCACGATGCGCGAAACGCGATCTCGGCTATTGTTTCAGTCTTAAAGTGAAGTGGGGCTATATTTCGGCCCAGAAGCTCGAAAGTGACCGTTTAAAAAGTTACACTTTGTGCATTTAACTGCAAACAAAGGCCATCAGGAGTTAGTTTAAACCCCCCCGGACTGGAAAATATGTCCCAAGTTCCGGGAAATCGAGCTGAAGTTGGTCCAAATCACGATGCGCGTAAGGCGGTCTCGGCTACTATTTCAGGGTTAAAGTGAAGTGGGCTTCTATTTAAGCCCCCATGCTAGAAGGTGAGTGTTAAAAAAGTTCTGCTCTGTCCATTTCTCCGAGAACCAAGGCCATAAGGAGTTAATTTAGAGCTCGCGGGACTCGAATATATCCGCCAAGCTCCCTAAAAGCGACCCGAAGTTGGTCAAAATCACGAGTCCCGAGAGACGGTTTCGGCTACTCTTTCAGTCTTAAAGTAAAGTGGGCTATATTTCGGGCAAGAAGCTCGAAAGTGAGCGTTCAAAAAGTTTCGCTGTGTCCATTTCAATGCAAACCAAGACGATCAGGAGTTAGTTTAGAGTCTCCGGGACTAGAAAATATCCCCCCAATTCCGGGAAATCGAACCGAAGTTGGTCAAAATGAAAATTCGCGAAAGGCGGTCTCAGCTATTCTTTCAGTCTTAAAGTGAAGTTGGGCTATATTTTAGGCCAGAAGCTCGAAGATAAGCGTTGAAAAAGGTTTTGCTGTCTCCATTTCACTGCAAACCAAGGCCATCAGGAATAAGTTTAGAGTCCACAGAACGGGAAAATATTCCCTTATTTCCTGCAAATCCAGCCGAAGTTGGTCAAAATCACGATGCGCGTAAGGCGGAGTTAGTTTAAAGTCCCCCGGACTGGAAAATATCCGCCAAGTTCCGGGAAATCGAGCTGAAGTTGGTCAAAATCACGATGCCTGTAAGGCGGACTCGGCTCATCTTTCACTCTTCAAGTGACGTGGGGCTATATTTCGGCCTAGAAGCTCGAAACTTTGCTTTCAAAAAGTTTGGCTGTTTCAATTTCACTGCAAAACAAGGCCATCCGGACTCAGTTTAGAATCCCCGGGAATTGAAAATATCCCCCAAGTCCCGCGAAATCAAGCCGAAGATGGTCAAAATCACGATGCGCGTAAGGCGGTGTCGGCTACTCTTTAAGTCTTAAAGTGAAGTGGGGCTTTGTTTCGGCCCAGAAGCTCGAAAGGAAGCGTTCAAAACGTTTTGCTGTGTCCATTTCACTGCAAACCCAGGCCATCAGGAGCTAGTTTAGAGTCCCCGGGACTGGAATATATCCCCCAAGTTCCGGGAAATCGAGCCAAATTTGGTCAAAATCACCATGCGCGTAAGCCGGTCTCGGCTACTCTATCAGTCTTAAAGTAAAGTTGGGCTATGTTTTGTTCCAGAAACTCACAACTGAGCGTTTAAAAAGTTCTGCTAAGTCCACTTCACTGCAAACCACGACAATGAGGAGTTAGTTTAGAAATCCCGGGACTAGAAAATGTCCTCGGAGTTGCGGCAAATCGAGCCGAAGTTGGTGAAAATCACGATGTGCGGAAGGCGTTCTTTGCTACTCTTTCCGTCTTAAAGTGAAGTGGGGCTATATTTCGGCCTAGAAGCTCGACACCGAGCGAGCGCTCCTTTTATCTGTGTCCATTTTAGTAAAAATTAAGGCCATCAGAAGTTAGTTTAGAGTCCCTGGGACTGTAAAATATCAACCAAAATCCGGCAAATCAACCAAAGTTGCTGAAAATCACGATGTGCGTAAGAGTTTATGGTACTCTTACCGTTTTAAATTAAAGTGGGGCTATATTTCGGCCTAGAAGCTCCACACCTAGCGTCCGCTTCGTTTACCTCTGTCCTTTTCACTTAATAATACGGCAATCAGGAGTTAGTTTAGAGTCCCCGAAACTGAAAAATATCCCCCTAGTTCCCGCAAATCCAGCCAAAGATGCTCAAAAATCACCATTCGCGTAAGGCGGTCTCGGCTACTCTTTTAGTCTTAAAATGAAGTGGGGCTATATTTCGGCCTAGAAGCTCGACACCTAGGTTGCGCTTCTTTAACCTGTGTCCATTTCAGCAAAAAATAAAGACATCAGGGTTTAGTTTAGAGATTCCGGCACTGGAAAATATCCCCCAATTTCCGGAAAATCGAGCCGAAGTTGATCAAAATCACGATGCGCGTAAGGCGGTCTCGGCTACTCTTTCAGTCTTGAAGTGAAGTGGGGCTACATTGCTGCCCAAGAGCTTGAAAGTGAGCGTTTAAAAAGTTTTGCTCTGTCTATTTCACTGCAAACGAAGGCCATCAGGAGTAAATTTAGAGTTTCCGGGAGTAGAAAATATCCCCCAACTTCCTGGCAATCGAGCCGAGGTTGGTTAAAATCACCATGCCCGTAAGGCGGTCTCGGCTACTCTTTCAGTCTTAAAGTGAAGTGGGGCAATATTTCGGCCCAGAAGCTCTAAAGTGAGTGTTTAAAAAGGTTTTGCTGTGTCAATTTCACTGCAAACCAAAGCCATCAGGAATTAGTTTAGAGACCCAGGGAGTGGAAAATAAGTTCCTAGAAATCGATCCGAAATTGGTCAAAATCACGATGCGCGTAAGGCGGTCTCGGCTACTCTTTCAGTCTGAAAGTGAAGTGTGGCTATATTTCGGCAAAGAAGGTCGAAAGTGAGCGTTGAAAAAGTTATACTGTGCCCAATTCACTGCAAAGCAAGGCAATCAGGTGTTGGTTTAGAGTCCGCCGGATTTGAAAATATCCCCCAAGTTCCGGGAAATCGAGCGTAAGCTGGTCAAAATCACGATGCGCGTAAGGCCGTCTCGGCTACTCTTTCAGTCTTAAAGTGAGGTGGGGCAATATTTCGCGACAGAAGCTCGTAACTGAGTGTTTAAAAAGTTTTCCTGTGTCAATTTCACTGCAAACCAAGGCCATCAGGAGTTAGGATAGAGACCCAGGGAGTGGAAAATATCCCCCGAATTCCGAGAAATTTAGGCTAAGGTTGTCAAAATCACCATGGGCGTAAGACCGTCTTGGCTAATCTTTCAGTCTTAAAGTGAAGGGGGGCTATATTTCGCCCCAGAAGCTCGAAAGTGAGCGTTCAAACAGTTTTCCCTTGTCAAGTTCACTTCAAACCAAGGTGATCAGGAGTTAGTTTAGGGTCCCCAGGACTGGGAAATATCTCCCAAGTTCCGGGATATCGATCCGAAGTTGATCAAAATCACGATTCGCGAAACGCGGGTCCGCTATTGTTGCAGCCTTAAAGTGAAGTGGGGCTATATTTCAGCCCAGAAGCTCGAAAGTGACCGTTTAAAAAGTTACGCTTCTTGCCTTTAACTTCAAAAAAAAGGCCATAAGGAGTTATTTTAAAGTCCCACGGACTGGAAAATATCCGCCAAGTTCCGGGAAATCGAGCTGAACTTGGTCAAAATCACGATGTCTGTAAGGCGGTCTCGGCTATTCTTTCAGTCTTCAAGTGAAGTGGGGCTATATTTTTGCGCAGAAGCTCGAAGGTGAGCGTTCAAAAAGTTTTGCTGTGTCCATTTCATTGCAAACCAAGGCCATCAGGAATTAGTTTAGAGTCCACAGAACTGGAAAATATTCCCTAAGTTCCGGCCAATCGAGCCGAAGTTGGTGAATATCACTATGCGCGTAAGGCGGACTCGGCTCATCTTTCACTCCTCAAGTGAAGTGGGGCTATATTTCGGCCCAGAAGCTCGAAACTCTGCTTTCAAAAACTTTTGCTGTTTCAATTTCACTGCAAAACAAGGTCATCAGGACTTAGTTTAAAGTCCCCGGGACTAGAAAATATCCCCCAAGTCCCGCGAAATCAAGCCGAAGATGGTCAAAATCACGATGCGCGTAAAGCGGTCTCGGCAACTCTTTAAGTCTTAAAGTGAAGTGGGGTTATATTTCGGCCCAGAAGCTCCAAGGTGAGCGTTCAAAAAGTTTTGCTGTGTCCATTTCACTGCAAAGCAAGGCCATCAGGAGTTAGTTTAGAGTGCCCGGGACTGGAAAATATCCCCCAAGTTCCGGAAAATCAAGCCAAAGTTGGTCAAAATCACGATGCGCGTAAAACGGTCTCGGCTACTCTTTCAGGGTTAAAGTGAAGTGGAGCTATATTCGGCTCAGAAGCTTGAAGGTGAGCGTTTAAAATGTTTTGCTCTTTCCATTTCAATGCAAACCAAGGCGATCGGGAGTTAGTTTACAGTCCCTGGGACTGAAAAATATCCCACAAGTTCCGGCAAATTGAGCCAAAGTTGCTCAAAATCACCATGCGCGTAAGGCCGTTTTGTCTATTTTTTCAGTCTTAAAATGAAGTGGGGCTATATTTCGACCTAGAAGCTCGGCACCGAGCGTGCGCTAATTTCATCTGTGTCGATTTCACTGAAAACTAAGGCAATCAGGAGTTTTTTTCGAGCTACGAAAGCTGGAAACTATACCCCAAGTTCCGGGAAATCGAGCCATAGAGGCTCAAAATCACGATGCGCGTAAGGCGGTCTCGTCTACTCTTTCAGCCTTAAAATGAAATGGGCTATATTTCGGCCCAAAGGCTCGAAAGTGAGCGTTCAAAAAGTTTTCCTGTGTCCATTTCACTGCAAACCAAGGCCAAGAGGAAATACGTTAGAGTCCCCGGGACTGTAAAATATCCCCCAAGTTCCGGGAAATCAAGCAGAAGTTGGTCAAAATCACATTGCGTGCAAGGCGGTATCGGCTACTCTTTCAGTTTTAAAGTAAAGTGGGAGTATATTTCGACCCAAAGGCTCGAAAGTGAGCGTTCAAAAAGTTTTCCTGTGTCCATTGCTCGGCCAACCAAGGCAATCAGGAGTTAGTTTAGAGTCCCCGGGACTGGAAAATATCCCCCCAGTTCCGGGAAATGGAGCCGAACTTGGTCAAAATCACGATGCGCTTAAGACGGTCTCGGCTACTCTTTAAGTCTTAAAGTCAAGTGGGGCTATGTGTTAGCCCAGAAGCTTTAAAGTGAGCGTTGAAAAAGTTTTGCCGTTTCCAGTTTACTGCAAACCAAGGCAATCAGGAGTTAGTTTAAAGTTCCCGGGTCTGGAAAATATCCCCCAAGTTCCGGGAAATCGAGGCGTAGTTTGTCAAAATCACGATTCGCATAAGGCGGTCTCGGCTACTCTTTCAGTCTTAAAGTGAAGTGTGGCTATATTTTGGCCCAGAAGCTCGCACAAGAGCGTTAAAAAAGTTTTCCTGTGTCCATTTCACTGCAAAGCAAGGCCATCAGGAGTTAGTTTAGAGTCCCCGGGACTGGAAAATATCCCCCAATTTTCCGAAAATCGAGCTTAAGTTAGTCAAAATTACGATGCGCGTAAGGCGGCCTCGGCTACTCTTTCAATCTTAAAATGAAGTGGGGCTAAACTTTTGGGCCCAGAACCTGGAAAGTCAGCGTTCAAAAAGTTTTGCTGTTTCCATTTCACTCCAAACCAAGACAAGCAGGAGTTAGTTTAGAGTCCCCGGGACTGGAAAATATCCCCCAAGTTCCGGGAAATCAACCCGAAGTTTGTCAAAATCACGATGCGCGTAAGGCGGTCTCGGCTACCCTTTTAGTGTTAAAGTAAAGTGGGGCAATATTTTGGCCCAGAAGCTCGAAATTGAGCGTTCAAAAAGTTTTGCTGTGTCCATTTTACTGCAAACCAAGGCCATCAGGAATTTGTTTAGAGTCCTCAGAACTGGAATATATCCGCTAAGTTCTGGCAAATCGAGCCGAAGTTGTTCAAAATCAGGATGCGCGTAAGTCGGTCTCGGCTACTCTTTCAGTCTTCAAGTGAAGTGGGGCTCTATTTCGGTAAAAAACCTCGAAAGTGTGCGTTCAAAAACTTGTGCTGTGTAAATTTCACTGCAAACCATGGCCATAAGGAGTTAGTTTAGAGTCCCCGGGACTGGAAAATATTCCCCAAGCTCCGGGAAATCGAGCCGAAGTTGATCAAAATCACGATGCGCGTAACGCGGTCTCAGCTACCCTTTCAGTCTCAAGGTGAAGTGTGGGTGTATTTCGGCCCACAAGCTCGAAAGTGAGCGTTCAAAAAGTTTTGCTGTGTCCATTTCACTGCAAACCAAGGCCATCAGGCGTTAGATTAGAGTACGCGGAAGTAGAAAATATCCCCCCAGTTCCGGGAAATCGAGCGCAAGTTGGTCAAAATCACGATGCGCGCAAGGCGGTCCCGGCTACCTTTCAGTCTTAAAGTGAAGTTGCGCTATATTTGGGCCCAGAGGCTCGAAAGTGCGCATTCGAAAAGTTTTGCTGTGTCCATTTCACTGCAAAGCAAGGCCATCAGGAGTTAGTTTAGAGCCCTTGGGACTAGAAAATATTTCCCAAGTTCCGCCTGATCGAGCCGAAGTTGGTCAAAGTCACGATGCGCGTAAGGCGCTCTCGGTTAGTCTTTCAGTCTTAAAGTGAGGTTGGGCTATAGTTCGGCCAAGAAGCTCGAAAGTGCGCGTTCAAAAAGTTTTGCTCGGTCCCTTTCACTGGAAACCAAGGCCGTCAGGAGTTAGTTTAGAGTCCCCGGGATTGGAAAATATTCTCCAAGTTCCAGGAAATCGCACCGAAGTTGATCAAAATCACGATGCGCGTGTACGGGTTCTCGGCTACTCTTTCAGTCTTAAAGTGAAGTAGGGCTATATTTCGGTCCAGAAGCTCGAAAGTGAGCGTGCAAAAAGTTTTTCTCTCTCAATTTAACTGAAAACCAAGGCCATCGTGAGTTAGTTTAGAGTTGCCGTGACTGAAAAATATCCCTTAAGTTCCGGAAAATCGAGCGGAAGTTGGTCAAGATCGCGATGCGACTAAGGCGGTCTCGGCTACTCTTTCAGTTTTAAGGTGAAGTGGGGCTATATTTCTCCCCAGAATTTTGAAAGTATGCGTTCAAAAAAATTGGCTGTGTCCATTTCACTGCAAACCAAGGCCATCAGGAATTACTTAAGAGTCCTTGGGACTGCAATATATCCCCGAAGTTTCGGGAAATCTAGCCGAAGTTGGTCAAAACCACGATGCGCGTAAGACGGTCTCGGCTACTCTTTCAGTCTTAAAGTGAAGTGGGGCTATATTTTCGCCCAGAACCTTGAAAGTCAGCGGTTAGAAAGTTTTGCAGTGTCCATTTCACTCCAAAGCAAGGCCATCAGGAGTTACTTTAGAGTCCGCGGGACTGTAAAATATCCCCCAAGTTCCGGGAAATCAAGCCGAAGTTGCTCAAAATTACGATGCGCGTAAGCTGGTCTCGGCTACTCTTTCAATCTTAAAGGAAAGTGGAGCTATATTTCGGCCCAGAAGCTCAAAAGTGAGCGTTCAAAAAGTTTTGCTGTGTCCATTTTACTGGAGACCAAGGACGTCGGGGGCCAGTTTAGAGTCCCCGGGAATGGAAAATATCCCCCAAGTTCCGCGAAATTTAGCCAAAGTTGGTCAAAATCACCACGCGCGTACAGCGGTCTCGGCTACTCTTTCAGTCTTAAAGTGAAGTGGGGCAATATTTCGGCCCAGAAGCTCGAAACTGAGTGTTTAAAAAGTTTTGCTGTCTCAATTTCACTGCAAACCAAGGCCATCAGGAGTTAGTTTAGAGACCCAGGGAGTGGAAAATATTCCCCAAATTCCGGCAAATTTAGCCGAAGTTTCTCAAAATCATCAGGGCGTAAGGCGGTCTTGGCTAATCTTTCAGTCTTAAAGTGAAGTGGGGCTATATTTCGCCCCAGAAGCTCGAAAGTGAGCGTTCAAAAAGTTTTCCTGTGTCAATTTCACTTCCAACCAAAGCCATCAAGAGTTAGTTTAGAGTCCCAGGGACTGGAAAATATCCCGTAAGTACCGAAAAATCGAGATAAAGTTTGGCAAAATAAATAAGCGCGTAAGGCCGTCTCGGCTACTCTTTTAGTGTTAAAATAAAGTGGGGCTCTATTTCGGCCCAGAAGCTCCAAAGTAATGGTTCAAAAAAAATTGCTGTGTCCGTTTCACTGGAAACCAAGGCCATCAGGAGTTAGTTTAGTGTTCCCGGGACTGCAATATATCCCCCAGGTTCCGTGAAATCGAGGCGAAGCTAGTCAAAATCACGATTTGCGTAAGACAGACTCGGCTACTCTTACTCTTAAAAAGAAGTGGGGCTATATTTCGGCCCAGAAGCTCGAAGGTGAGTCTTCACAACGTTTTGCTCTGTCAGTTTCAATGCAAAGCAAGGCGATCAGGAGTTAGTTTAGAGTCCCCGAGACTGGAAAATATCCCCCAAGTTCCGGGATATCGATCCGAAGTTGGTCAAAATCACGATGCGCGAAACGCGATCTCGGCTATTGTTTCAGTCTTAAAGTGAAGTGGGGCTATATTTCGGCCCAGAAGCTCGAAAGTGACCGTTTAAAAAGTTACGCTTTGTGCATTTTACTGCAAACAAAGGCCATCAGGAGTTAGTTTAAAGTCCCCCGGACTGGAAAATATGTCCCAAGTTCCGCGAAATCGAGCTGAAGTTGGTCAAAATCACGATGCCTGTAAGGCGGTCTCCGCTACTCTTTCAGTCTTAAAGTGAAGTGGGGCTATATTTCGGCCCAGAAGCTGCAAAGTGATCGTTAAAAAAGTTATGCTCTGTGCATTTCACTGCAAACCAAGGCCATCAGGAGTTAGTTTAGATTCCCCAGGACCGGAAAATATCCCCCAAGTTCTGGGAAATCGAGCTGAACTTGGTCAAAATCACGATGCGCGTAAAGCGGTCCCGGCTACTATTTCAGGGTTTAAGTGAAGTGGGCTTCTATTTAAGCCCCCATGTTAGAAGGTGAGTGTTAAAAAAGTTCTGCTCGGTCCATTTCTCCGAGAACCAAGGCCATAAGGAGTTAATTTAGAGCTCGCGGGACTCGAATATATCCGCCAAGCTCCGGGAAATCGACCCGAAGTCGGTCAAAATCACGATTCGCGCAAGACGGTTTCGGCTACTCTTTCAGTCTTAAAATAAAGTGGGCTATATTTCGGGCAAGAAGCTCGAAAGTGAGCGTTCAAAAAGTTTCGCTGTGTCCATTTCAATGCAAACCATGACGATCAGGAGTTAGTTTAGAGTCTCCGGGACTGGAAAATATCCCCCAAATTTCGGGAAATCGAGCCGAAGTTGGTCAAAATCACGATGCGCGCCAGGCGGTCTCAGCTATTCTTTCAGTCTTAAAGTGAAGTTGGGCTATACTTTAGGTCAGAAGCTCGAAGATAAGCGTTCAAAAAGTTTCGCTGTGTCCATTTCACTGCAAACCAAGGCCATCAGGAATAAGTTTAGAGTCCATAGAACTGGAAAATATTCCCTAATTTCCGGGAAATTGAGCCGATGTTGGTCAAAATCATGATGCGCGTAAGGCGGACTCGGCTCATTTTTCACTCTTCAAGTGAAGTGGGGCTATATTTCAGCCTAGAAGCTCGAAACTTTGCTTTCAAAAAGTTTGGCTGTTTCAATTTGACTGCAAAACAAGGCCATCCGGACTTAGTTTACAATCCCCGGGACTAGAAAATATCCCCCAAGTCTCAGGAAATCAAGCCGAAGATGGTCAAAATCACGATGCGCGTAAAGCGATGTCGGCTACTCTTTAAGTCTTAAAGTGAAGTGGGGCTATGTTTCGGCCCAGAAGCTCGAAAGGAAGCGTTCAAAAAGTTTTCCTGTTTTCCATTTCACTGCAAACCCAGGCCGTCAGGAGTTAGTTTAGAGTCCCTGGGACTGGAAAATATCCCCCAAGTTCCGGAAAATCAAGCCAAAGTTGGTCAAAATCACGATTCGCGTAAAACGGTCTCGGCTACTCTTTCAGGCTTAAAGTGAAGTGGGGCTATATTCGGCTCAGAAGCTTGAAGGTGAGCGTTTAAAATGTTTTGCTCTGTCCATTTCAATGCAAACCAAGGCGATCGGGAGTTAGTTTACAGTCCCTGGGACTGGAAAATATCCCACAAGTTCCGGCAAATTGAGCCAAAGTTGCTCAAAATCACCATGCGCGTAAGGCCGTTTCGTCTATTTTTTCAGTCTTAAAATGAAGTGGGGCTATATTTCGACCTAGAAGATCGGCACCGAGCGTGCGCTAATTTCATCTGTGTCGATTTCACTGAAAACTAAGGCAATCAGGAGTTAGTTTAGAGCTCCCAAAGCTGGAAACTATCCCCCAAGTTCCGGGAAATCGAGCCATAGAGGCTCAAAATCACGATGCGCGTAAGGCGGTCTCGTCTACTCTTTCAGTCTTAAAATGAAATGGGCTATATTTCGGCCCAAAGGCTCGAAAGTGAGCGTTCAAAAAGTTTTCCTGTGTCCATTGCTCGGCCAACCAAGGCAATCAGGAGTTAGTTTAGAGTCCCCGGGACTGGAAAATATCGCCCCAGTTCCGGGAAATGGAGCCGAACTTGGTCAAAATCACATTGCGCGCAAGGCGGTCTCGGCTACTCTTTCAGTTTTAAAGTGAAGTGGGGCTATATTTCGACCCAAAGGCTCGAAAGTGAGCGTTCAAAAAGTTTTCCTGTGTCCATTGCTCGGCCAACCAAGGCAATCAGGAGTTAGTTTAGAGTCCCCGGGACTGGAAAATATCCCCCCAGTTCCGGGAAATGGAGCCGAACTTGGTCAAAATCACGATGCGCTTAAGACGGTCTCGGCTACTCTTTAAGTCTTAAAGTTAAGTGGGGCTATGTGTTAGCCCAGAAGCTTTAAAGTGAGCGTTGAAAAAGTTTTGCCGTTTCCAGTTTACTGCAAACCAAGGCAATCAGGAGTTAGTTTAAAGTTCCCGGGTCTGGAAAATATCCCCCAAGTTCCGGGAAATCGAGGCGTAGTTTGTCAAAATCACGATTCGCATAAGGCGGTCTCGGCTACTCTTTCAGTCTTAAAGTGAAGTGTGGCTATATTTTGGCCCAGAAGCTCGCACAAGAGCGCTAAAAAAGTTTTCCTGTGTCCATTTCACTGCAAAGCAAGGCCATCAGGAGTTAGTTTAGAGTCCCCGGGACTGGAAAATATCCCCCAAGTTTCCGAAAATCGAGCTTAAGTTAGTCAAGATTACGATGCGCGTAAGGCGGCCTCGGCTACTCTTTCAATCGTAAAATGAAGTGGGGCTAAACTTTTGGGCCCAGAACCTGGAAAGTCAGCGTTCAAAAAGTTTTGCTGTTTCCATTTCACTCCAAGCCAAGAAAAGCAGGAGTTAGTTTAGAGTCCCCGGGACTGGAAAATATCCCCCAAGTTCCGGGAAATCAACCCGAAGTTTGTCAAAATCACGATGCGCGTAAGGCGGTCTCGGCTACCCTTTTAGTGTTAAAGTAAAGTTGGGCTATATTTTGGCCCAGAAGCTCGAAATTGAGCGTTCAAAAAGTTTTGCTGTGTCCATTTTACTGCAAACCAAGGCCATCATGAGTTAGTTTAGAGTCCTCAGAACTGGAATATATCCGCTAAGTTCTGGCAAATCGAGCCGAAGTTGCTCAAAATCAGGATGCGCGTAAGTCGGTCTCGGCTACTCTTTCAGTCTTCAAGTGAAGTGGGGCTCTATTTCGGTAAAGAACCTCGAAAGTGTGCGTTCAAAAACTTGTGCTGTGTTAATTTCACTGCAAACCATGGCCATCAGGAGTTAGTTTAGAGTCCCCGGGACTGGAAAATATTCCCCAAGTTCCGGGAAATCGAGCAGAAGTTGATCAAAATCACGATGCGCGTAACGCGGTCTCGGCTACTGTTTTAGTCTTAAAGTGAAGTGTGGCTGTATTTCGGCCCACAAGCTCGAAAGTGAGCGTTCAAAAAGTTTTGCTGTGTCCATTTCACTGCAAACCAAGGCCATCAGGCGTTAGTTTAGAGTACGGGCAAGTAGAAAATATCCCCCCAGTTCCGGGAAATCGAGCGCAAGCTGGTCAAAATCACGATGCGCGCAAGGCGGTCCCGGCTACCCTTTCAGTCTTAAAGTGAAGTTGCGCTATATTTGGGCCCAGAGGCTCGAAAGTGCGCATTCGAAAAGTTTTGCTGTGTCCATTTCACTGCAAAGCAAGGCCATCAGGAGTTAGTTTAGAGCCCTTGGGACTAGAAAATATTTCCCAAGTTCCGCCAGATCGAGCCGAAGTTGGTGAAGGTCACGATGCGCGTAAGGCGCTCTCGGTTAGTCTTTCAGTCTTAAAGTGAAGTTGGGTTATAGTTCGGCCAAGAAGCTCGAAAGTGCGCGTTCAAAAAGTTTTGCTCTGTCACTTTCACTGGAAACCAAGGCCGTCAGGAATTAGTTTAGAGTCCCCGAGGGTGGAAAATATTCTCCAAGTTCCAGGAAATCGCGCCGAAGTTGATCAAAATCACCATGCGCGTAACGGGCTCTCGGCTATTCTTTCAGTCTTAAATTTAAGTAGGGCTATATTTCTCCCCTGAAGCTCGAAGGTGAGCGTTCAGAATGTTTTGCTGTGTTTATTAAATTGGAAACCAAGGTCATCGGGAGTTAGTTTAGCGTCCCCGGGACTTGAAATTATTCGCCAACTTCCGGGAAGTCGAGCAAAAGTGGCCCAAAATCACCATGCGCGTAAGTCGGTCTCGGCTACTCTTTCAGTCTTAAAATTAAGGGGGGCTATATTTCGACCTAGAAGCTCGAGACCGGGCGTGCGCTAATTTTACCTGTGTCCATTTCACTGACATCTTAGGCGATCAGGTGTTAGTTTAGAGTCCTCGGGACTGGAAAATATTTCCCAAATTCTGGCAGATCGAGCCAAAGTTGCTCAAAATCACGATGCGCGTAAGGCGGTCTCGGCTACTCTTTCAGTCTTAAAATGAAGTGGGGCTATATTTCGGCCGAGAAGCTCGACACCGAGCGTGCGCTTCTTTTGCCTGTGTACATATCACTGAAAACTAAGTTCATCATGAGTTAGCATAGAGTCTTCGGGACTGGAAAATATTCCCCGAATTCCGGCAAATCGAGCCAAAGATGCTCAAAATAGAGATGCGAGTAAGGCGGTCTCGGCTACTCTTTCACTCTGAAAATGAAGTGGGGCCATATTTCGGTTCTACAAGCTCGACACCGAGCGTGCGCTCCTTTTGCCTGTATCCTTTTCACTAAGAACTAAGTTTATCAGGAGATACTTTAGAGTCCTCGAGACTGGAAACTATCCTCCAAGTTTCGGCAAATTGAGCCATAGTTTCTTAAAATTACGATAAGCGTACGGCAGTTTCGTTTACTCTTTCAGTCTTAAAATGAAGTGGGGCTTTATTTCGACCTAGAAGCTCGACAGGGAGCGTGCGCTCCTGTTACCTGTGACCATTTTAGTGAAAAATAAGGTTATCAGGAGTTAGCTTAGAGTCCCCGGGACTGGAAAATCTCCGCCAAGCTTGGCAGATCGAGCCATAGTGGCTAAAAATTTGGATGCGCTTAAGGCGGTTTCGTCTACCCTTTCAGTCTTAAAATAAAGTAAGGCTACACTTCGGCCTACAACCTGGAAACCTAGCGTGCGCTCCTTTTACCTGTGTCTATTTCACTGAAAACCAAGGCAATCAGGAGTTAGTTTAGAGCTTCCGGGACTGGAAAATATCTCCCAAACCCCGAGAAATCAAGGCGAAGTTGGACAAATTTACCATGCGCGTAAGGCGGTCTCGGCTACTCTTTCAGTCTTAAAGTGAAGTGGGGCCATATTTCGGCCCAGAAGCTCGAGTGTTCAAAAGCTCGTGAACGTTTAAAAAGTTTGGCTGTGTCCATTTCACTGAAAACCAAGGCCATCAGGAATTAGTCTAGAGTGCCCGGGACTGGGAATTACTTCCCAAGTTCCGGGAAATCGAGCCGAAGTAAGCCAAAATCAAGATGCGCGTAAGGCAATCTCAGCTACTCTTTCAGTCTTAAAGTGAAGTAGGGCTATGCTTCGGCCCAGAAGCTCGAAAGTGAGCGTTCAAAAAGTTATCCTGTGTCCAATTCACTGCAAACCAAAGCCATCAGGAGTTAGTTTAGAGTCCCCGGAACTGGAAAATCTCCCTTAAGTTCCGCGAAATCGAGACGGAGTTGGTCAAAATCACGATGCGCGTAAGGCGGTCTCGGCTACTCTTTCAGTCTTAAAGTGAAGTAGGGCTATTTTTCGGTCCAGAAGCTGGAAAGTGAGTGTTCAAAAAGTTTTGCTCTCTCAATTTAACTGAAAACCAAGGCCATCGTGAGTTAGTTTAGAGTCCCTGGGACTGAAAAATATCCCTTAAGTCCCGGAAACTCGAGCCGAAGTTGGTCAAAATCACGATGCGCCTAAGGCGGTCTCGGCTACTCTTTCAGTTTTAAAGTGAAGTGGGGCTATATTTTTCCCCAGAATTTCGAAAGTATGCGTTCAAAACAATTGGCTGTGTCCATTTCACTGCAAACCAAGGCCATCAGGAGTTACTTTCGAGTCCTTGGGACTGGAATATGTCCCCGAAGTTTCGGGAAATCTAGCCGAAGTTGGTCAAAACCACGATGCGCGTAGGACGGTCTCGACTACTCTTTCAGTCTTAAAGTGATGTGGGGCTATATTTCGGCTCAGAAGCTCGAAGGGGAGCGTTCAAAAAGTTTTGCTGTGTCCACTTTACTGCAGACCAAGGATGTCGGGGGCCAGTTTAGAGTCCCCGGGAATGGAAAATATCCCCCAAGTTCCGCGAAATTTAGCCAAAGTTGGTGAAAATCACGACGCGCGTACAGCGGTCTCGGCTACTCTTTCAGTCTTAAAGTGAAGTGGGGCAATATTTCGGCCCAGAAGCTCGAAACTGAGTGTTTAAAAAGTTTTGCTGTCTCAATTTCACTACAAACCAAGGCCATCAGGAGTTAGTTTAGAGACCCAGGGAGTGGAAAATATCCCCCAAATTCCTTGAAATTTAGCCGAAGTTTGTCAAAATCATCAGGGCGTAAGGCGGTCTTGGCTAATCTTTCAGTCTTAAAGTGAAGTGGGGCTATATTTCGCCCCAGAATCTTGAAAGTGAGCGTTCAAAAAGTTTTCCTGTGTCAATTTCACTTCGAACCAAAGTCATCAAGAGTTATTTTAGAGTCCCGGGGACTGGAAAATATCCCGTAAGTGTCGAAAAATCCAGACAAAGTTTGGCAAAATAAATAAGCGCGTAAGGCCGTCTCGGCTACTCTTTTATTGTTAAATTAAAGTGGGGCTCTATTTCGGCCCAGAAGCTCCAAAGTAAGGGTTCAAAAAAAATTGCTGTGTCCGTTTCACTGGAAACCAAGGCCATCAGGAGTTAGTTTAGTGTTCCCGGGACTGCAATATATCCCCCAGGTTCCGGGAAATCGAGCCGAAGTTAGTCAAAATCACGATTTGCGTAAGACAGACTCGGCTACTCTTACTCTTAAAAAGAAGTGGGGCTATATTTCGGCCCAGAAGCTCGAAGGTGAGTCTTCACAACGTTTTGCTCTGTCAGTTTCAATGCAAAGTAAGGCGATCAGGAGTTAGTTTAGAGTCCCCGAGACTGGAAAATATCCCCCAAGTTCCGGGATATCGATCCGAAGTTGGTCAAAATCACGATGCGCGAAACGCGATCTCGGCTATTGTTTCAGTCTTAAAGTGAAGTGGGGCTATATTTCGGCCCAGAAGCTCGAAAGTAACCGTTTAAAAAGTTAGGCTTTGTGCATTTAACGGCAAAAAAAGGCCATCAGGAGTTAGTTTAAAGTTCCCCGGACTGGAAAATATCCGCCAAGTTCCGGGAAATCGAGCTGAAGTTGGTCAAAATCACGATGCCTGTAAGGCGGTCTCCGCTACTCTTTCAGTCTTAAAGTGAAGTGGGGCTATATTTCGGCCCAGAAGCTGCAAAGTGATCGTTAAAAAAGTTATGCTCTGTGCATTTCAATGCAAACCAAGGCCATCAGGAGTTAGTTTAGAGTCCCCCGGACCGGAAAATATCCCCCAAGTTCCGGGAAATCGAGCTGAACTTGGTCAAAATCACGATGCGCGTAAGGCGGTCTCGGCTACTATTTCAGGGTTAAAGTGAAGTGGGCTTCTATTTAAGCCCACAAGCTAGAAGGTGAGTGTTAAAAAAGTTCTGCTCTGTCCATTTCTCCGAAAACCAAGGCCATAAGGAGTTAATTTAGAGCTCGCGGGACTCGAATATATCCGCCAAGCTCCGGGAAATCGACCCGAAGTCGGTCAAAATCACGATTCGCGCAAGACGGTTTCGGCTACTCTTTCAGTCTTAAAGTAAAGTGGGCTATATTTCGGGCCAGAAGTTCGAAAGTGAGCGTTTAAAAAGTTACGCTTCGTGCATTTAACTGCAAAAAAAAGGCCATCAGGAGTTATTTTAAGGTCCCCCGGACTGGAAAATATCCCTTAAGTTCCGGGAAAACGAGCTGAACTTGGTCAAAATCACGATGTCTGTAAGGCGGTCTCGGCTATTCTTTCAGTCTTCAAGTGAAGTGGGGCTATATTTTGGTGCAGAAGCTCGAACATGAGCGTTCAAAAAGTTTTGCTGTGTCCATTTCATATCAAACCAAGTCCATCAGGAATTAGTTTAGAATCGACAGAACTGGAAAATATTCCCTAAGTTCCGGCCAATCGAGCCGAAGTTGGTGAATATCACTATGCGCGTAAGGCGGACTCGGCTCATCTTTCACTCCTCAACTGAAGTGGGGCTATATTTCGGCCCAGAAGCTCGAAACTCTGCTTTCAGAAACTTTTGCTGTTTCAATTACACTGCAAAACAAGGTCATCACGACTTAGTTTAAAGTCCCCGGGACTAGAAAATATCCCCCAAGGCCCGCGAAATCAAGCCGAAGATGGTCAAAATCACGATGCGCGTAAAGCGGTCTCGGCAACTCTTTAAGTCTTAAAGTGAAGTGGGGTTATATTTCGGCCCAGAAGCTCCAAAGTGAGCGTTCAAAAAGTTTTGCTGTGTCCATTTCACGGCAAAGCAAGGCAATCAGGAGTTAGTTTAGAGTGCCCGGGACTGGAAAATATCCCCCAAGTTCCGGAAAATCAAGCCAAAGTTGGTCAAAATCACGATGCGCGTAAAACGGTCTCGGCTACTCTTTCAGGCTGAAAGTGAAGTGGGGCTATATTCGGCTCAGAAGCTTGAAGGTGAGCGTTTAAAATGTTTTGCTCTGTCCATTTCAATGCAAACCAAGGCGATCGGGAGTTAGTTTACATTCCCTGGGACTGAAAAATATCCCACAAGTTCCGGCAAATTGAGCCAAAGTTGCTCAAAATCACCATGCGCGTAAGGCCGTTTCGTCTATTTTTTCAGTCTTAAAATGAAGTGGGGCTATATTTCGACCTAGAAGCTCGGCACCGAGCGTGCGCTAATTTCATCTGTGTCGATTTCACTGAGAAGTAAGGCAATCAGGAGTTAGTTTAGAGCTCCCAAAGCTGGAAACTATCCCCCAAGTTCCGGGAAATCGAGCCATAGAGGCTCAAAATCACGATGCGCGTAAGGCGGTCTCGTCTACTCTTTCAGCCTTAAAATGAAATGGGCTATATTTCGGCCCAAAGGCTCGAAAGTGAGCGTTCAAAAAGTTTTCCTGTGTCCATTTCACTGCAAACCAAGGCCAAGAGGAAATACGTTAGAGTCCCCGAGACTGTAAAATATCCCCCAAGTTCCGGGAAATCAAGCGGAAGTTGGTCAAAATCACGTTGCGCGTAAGGCGGTCTAGGCTACTCTTTCAGTTTTAAAGTAAAGTGGGGCTATATTTCGACCCAGCAGCTCGAAAGTGAGCGTTCAAAAAGTTTTCCTGTGTCCATTGCTCGGCCAACCAAGGCAATCAGGAGTTAGTTTAGAGTCCCCGGGACTGGAAAATATCCCCCCAGTTCCGGGAAATGGAGCCGAACTTGGTCAAAATCACGATGCGCTTAAGACGGTCTCGGCTACTCTTTAAGTCTTAAAGTCAAGTGAGGCTATGTGTTGGCCCAGAAGCTTTAAAGTGAGCGTTGAAAAAGTTTTGCCGTTTCCAGTTTACTGCAAACCAAGGCAATCAGGAGTTAGTTTAAAGTTCCCGGGTCTGGAAAATATCCCCCAAGTTCCGGGAAATCGAGGCGTAGTTTGTCAAAATCACGATTCGCATAAGGCGGTCTCGGCTACTCTTTCAGTCTTAAAGTGAAGTGTGGCTATATTTTGGCCCAGAAGCTCGCACAAGAGCGCTAAAAAAGTTTTCCTGTGTCCATTTCACTGCAAAGCAAGGCCATCAGGAGTTAGTTTAGAGTCCCCGGGACTGGAAAATATCCCCCAAGTTTCCGAAAATCGAGCTTAAGTTAGTCAAAATTACGATGCGCGTAAGGCGGCCTGGGCTACTGTTTCAACCGTAAAATGAAGTGGGGCTAAACTTTTGGGCCCAGAAGCTGGAAAGTCAGCGTTCAAAGAGTTTTGCTGTTTCCATTTCACTCCAAACCAAGAAAAGCAGGAGTTAGTTTAGAGTCCCCGGGACTGGAAAATATCCCCCAAGTTCCGGGAAATCAACCCGAAGTTTGTCAAAATCACCATGCGCGTAAGGCGGTCTCGGCTACTCTTTAGTCTGAAAGTCAAGTAGGGCTATATTTCGGTCCAGAAGCTCGAAAGTGAGCGTTCAAAAAGTTTTCTTCTCTGAATTTCACTGAAAACTAAGGCCATCATGAGTTAGTTTAGAGTCCCCGGGACTGGAAAATATCTTTTAAGTTCTGGCAACTCAAGCCGAAGTTGGTCAAAATCACGATGCGCCTAAGGCGGCCTCGGTTACTCTTTCAGTTTTAAAGTGAAGTGGGGTTCTATTTAGGCCCAGAAGCTCCAAAGTGAGCGCTGCAAAAAAGTTGCTGTGTCTATTTCACTGCAAACCAAGGCCATCAGGAGTTAGTTTAGAGTCCCCAGGACTGCAATATATTTCCCAAGTTCCGGAAAATGGAGAAGACGTTGGTCAAAATCACGATGCGCGTAAGACGGTCTTGGCTAGTCTTTCAGTCTTAAAGTGAAGTGGGGCTATATTTCGGCCCAGAAGCTCAAAAGTGAGCGTTCAAAAAGTTTTGCTGTATCCATTTCAATGCAAACCAAGGCCATCAGGGGTTACTTAAGAGTCCTCGCGACTGGAAAATATCCCCCAAGTTCCGGTAAATCGAGCCGAAGTTGGTCAAAATCACGGTGCGAGTTAGGCGGTCTCGCTTACTGTTTCAGTCTTAAAGTGAAGTGAGGCTTTATTGCTGCCCAGGAGCTTGAAAGTGAGCATTAAAAAAGTTTACCTGTGTTCATTTCACTGCAAACCAAAGCCATCAGGAGCTAGTTTAGAGTCCCCGGGACTGGAAAATATCCCTCAACTTCCGGGAAATCGAGCCGAAGTTGGTCAAAATCACGATTTGCGTAAGGTAGTCTCGGCTACTCTTTCAGTCTTAAAGTGAAGTGGGGCTATATTTCGGGCCAGAAGCCCGAAAGTGAGCGTTCAAAAAGCTTCGCTGTGTTCATTTCACTGCAAACCAAGGCCATCAGTAGTTAGTTTAGCGTCCCCGGGACAAGAAAATATGCCCCAAGGTCCGGGAAATTTAGCTGAGGTTGGTCAAAATCACGATGCCCCTAAAGTGGTCTTGGCTACTCTTTCTGTCTTAAAGTGAAGTGGGGCTATATTTCGGTCCAGAAGCCCAAAAGTGACCGTTCAAAAAGTTTTGCTGTGTCCATTTCAGTGCAAGCCAAGGCCACCAGGGGTTAGTTTAGAGTCCCCGAGACTGAAAAATATTGCCCAAGTTCCGGGGAATCGAACCGAAGTTGATCAAAATCACGATGCGCGAAATGCGGTAGCGGTTACTGTTTCAGTCTTAAAGTCAACTGTGCCTATATTTCGGCCCAGAAGCCCGAAAGTGAGCGTTCAAAAAGTTTTGCTGTGTCCATTTCACTTCAAAACAAGGCCATCAGGACTTAGTTTAGTGTCCAAGGGACTGGAAAATATCCCCCAAGTTCCGGGAAATCCATTCGAAGTTCGTCAAAATGACGATATACGTAAGGCGGTTTCGGCTCATCTTTCAGTCTTAAAGTAAAGTCGGGCTATAATTCTGTCCAGAAGCTCGAAAGTGAGCGTTCAAAAAGTTTTGCTGTGTCCACTTCACTGCAAACCAAAGCTATCAAAAGTTAATTTAGGGTCCCCGGGACTGGAAAATATTCCCCAAGTTCCGGGAAAGCGAGCCGAAGTTGATCAAAATCACGATGCGCGAAATGCGATCTCGGCTACTGTTTCAGTCTTAAAGTAAAGTGTGGCTATATTTCGGCCCACAAGCTCGAAAGTAAGCGTTCAAAAAGTTTTACTCTGTCCATTTCAATGCAAAGGAAGGCGATCAGGAGTTAGTTTAGAGTCCCCGGGACTGGAAAATATCCCCCAAGTTCCGAGAAATCGATCCGAAAATGGTCAAAATCACGATGCGCGTATGGTGATCTCGGCTACTCTTTCAGTCTTAAAGTGAAGTGGGGCTATATTTCGGCCCAGAAGCTCCAAAATGGGCGTTCAAAAAGTTATGCTGTGCGCATTTCAGTGCAAACCAAGGCCATCCGGAGTTAGTTTAGGGTCCCCCGGACTGGAAAATATCCCAAAAGTTGCGTGAAATCGAGCTGAACTTGGTCTAACTCACGATGCGCGTGAGGCGGTCTCGGCTACTATTTCAGTCTGAAAGTGAAGTGGGATTCTATTTCGGCCCAGAAGCTACAAAGAGAGTGTTCAAAAAGCTTTCCTTTATCCATTTCACTGAAAACCAAGGCCATCAGAAGTTAGTTTAGAGCCCGCGGAAACGGAATATATCCCCCAAGTTCCGGGAAACCAACCCGAAGTTGGTCAAAATCACGATTTGCGCAAGACGGTCTCGGCTACTCTTTCAGTCTTAAAGTAAAGTGGGGCTATATTTCGGTCCAGAAGCTCCAGAGTGAGCGTTCAAAAACTTTCGCTGTGTCCATTTCACTGAAAACCAAGACAATCAGGAGTTAGTTTAGAGTTCCCAGGACTGGAAAATATCTCCCAAGTTCCGGCAAATCGAGCCGAAGTTGGTCAAAATCACGGTGCGCTTAAGGTGGTGTCGGCTACTCCTTCAGTCTTAAAGTGAAGTGGGGCTCTATTTCGGCCCACAAGCTCAAAGCTCAAAAAAAATTACTGTGTCTATTTCACTGCAAACCAAGGCTATCAGGAGTTAGTTTAGACTCCGCAGGAGTTGAATGTATTTCCCAAGTTCCGGAAAATCGAGAAGACGTTGGTCAAAATCACGATGCGCGTAAGACGGTCTCGGCTACTCTTTCAGTCTTAAAGTGAAGTGGGGCTATATTTCGGCCCAGAAGCTCAAAAGTGAGCGTTCAAAAGGTTTTGCTGTATCCATTTCAATGCAAACCAAGGCCATCAGGGGTTACTTAAGAGTCCTCGGGACTGGAAAATATCCCCGAAGTTCCGGTAAATCGAGCCGAAGTTGGTCAAAATTACGATGTGCGTAAGGTGGTCTCGGCTACTCTTTCAGTCTTAAAGTGAAGTGGGGCAATATTTCGGCCTAGAAGCTCGAAAGTGAGTGTTTAAAAAGTTTTGCTCTGTCACTTTCAGTGCAAACCAAGGCCATCAGAAGTTAGTTTAGAGTCCCCGGGACTGGAGAATATCTCCCAAGTCCCGGGAATTGCAGCAGAAGTTGATCAAATTCATGATGCGCGTAACGTGGTCTCGGCTACTGTGTCACTCCTAAAGTGAAGTGTGACTATATTTCGCCCCACAAGCTAGAAAGTGAGCGTTCAAAAAGTTATGTTGTGTCCATTTTACTTCAAAACAAGGCCATCAGGACTTAGTTTAGCGTCCAAGGGACTGCAAAATATCCCCCAAGTTCCGGGAAATCCATTTGAAGTTCGTCAAAATTACGATGCGCGTAAGGCGGTCTCATCTACTCTTTCAGTCTTAAAGTAAATTGGGGCTATATTTCTGCCCAGAAGCTCCAAAGTTGTGCTCTGTCCATTTCACTAAAAACCAAGGCCATCAGGAGTTACTTTAGAATCCCTTTGACTGGAATATATCCCCCAAGTTTCGGGAAATAAACGCGAAATTCGTCAAAATCATGATTCGCTCAAGACGGTCTCGCCTACTCTTTGAGTCTTAAAGTAAAATGGGGCTCTATTTCGGCCCAGAAGCTCGAGAGTGAGCGTTCAAAAACTTTCGCTGTGTCCATTTCACTGCAAACCAAGACAAGCAGGAGTTAGTTGAGAGTCCTCAGAACTGGAATATATCCCCTTAGTTCCGGCAAATCGAGCCGAAGTTGCTCAAAATCACGATGCATGTAAGGCGGTCTCGGCTACTCTTTCAGTGTTCAAGTGAAGTGGGGTTCTATTTCGGTCCAGAAGCTCGAAAGTATGCGTTCAAAAACTTTTTCTGTTTCCGTTTCACTGCAAACCAAGACCAGCACGAGCTAGTTTAGAGTCCCCGGGACTAGAAAATAGTACGCAAGTTCCGGGAAATCGAGCCGAAGTTGATCAAAATCACGGTGCGCGAAACGTGGTGTCGGCTACTGTCTCAGTCTTAAAGTGAAGTATGGCTATATTTCGGCCCACAACCTGGAAAGTGAGTGTTCAAAAACCTTTGCTGTGTCCATTTCACTGCAAAACAAGGCCATCGGCACATAGTTTAGCGTCCAAGGGACTGGAAAATATCCCCCAAGTTCCAGGAAAGCCACCCGAAGTTTGTCAAAATCACGATGCGTCTAAGGCGGTCTCGGCTACTATTTCAGTCTTAAAGTGAAGTGGGGCTATATTTCGGCTGAGAATTTCGAAAGTAAGCGTTCAAAAAGATTTGCTGTGTCCATTTGAATGCAGACCAAGGCCATCAGGGGTTAGTTTTGGGTCCTTGGAACTTGAATATATTCCCGAAGTTTCGGGAAATCGAGCCGAAGTTGGTGAAAATCACGACGCGCGTAAGAGGGTGTCGGCTACTCTTTCAGTCTTAAACTGAAGTGGGGCTATATTTCGGCTCAGAAGCCCGAAGGGGAGCGTTGAAAAAGTTTTGCTCTCTCCATTTCAATGCAAACCAAGGCAATCAGGAGTTACTTTAGAGTCCCCGGTACCGGAAAATATTCCCCATTTCCCGGGAAATCGAGCCAATTTTGGTCAAAATCACGAAGCGCGTAAGGCGGTGTCGTCTATTCTTTCATTCTTAAAGTGAACTCGGGCTATATATCGGCCCAGAAGCTCCAAAGTGAAGTTCAAAAAGTTTTCCTGTGTCCATTTCACCGCGAACCAAGCCACATCAGGAGATAGTTTACAGTATCCGGGACATCAAAATATCCCCCAAGTTTCGGGAAATAGAGCCGAAGTTTGTCAAAATCAGGATTTCCGTAAAGCAGTCTCAGCTACTCTTTGAGTCTTAAAGTGAAGTGGGGCTATGTTTCGGGCCAGAAGCCCGAAAGTGAGCGTTCAAAAAATTTTGCTGTGTTCATTTCACTGCAAACCAAGGCCATCAGGAGTTAGTTTAGCGTCCCCGGGACAAGAAAATATGCCCCAAGGTCCCGGAAATTGAGCCGAGGTTGGTCAAAATCACGATACCCCTAAAGTGGTCTCGGCTACTCTTTCTGTCTTAAAGTGAAGTGGGGCTATATTTCGGGCCAGAAGCCCGAAAGTGAGCGCTCAAAAAGTTTTGCTGTGTCCATTTCACTGCAAACCAAGGCCATCAGGGGTTAGTTTAGAGTCCCCGAGACTGAAAAATATTGCCCAAGTTCTGGGGAATCGAACCGAAGTTGATCAAAATCACGATGCGCGAAATGCGGTATCGACTACTGTTTCAGTCTTAAAGTGAAGTGGGGCTATATTTCGGCCCAGATGCCCGAAAGTGAGCGCTCAAAAAGTTTTGGTGTGTTCTTTGACTGAAAAACAAGGCGATCACGAGTTAGTTTATTGTCCCTGCGACTGGAAAATATCCCCCAAGTTGCGGTAAATCGAGCTGAAGTTGGTCAAAATCACGATGCTCCCAAAGCGGTCTCGGCTACCGTTTCAGTCTTAAAGTGAAGTGGGGCTATATTTCTGTCCAGAAGGTCGAAAGTGAGCGTTCAAAAACTTTTGCTGTGTCCATTTCACTGCAAAACAAGGCCATGAGGACTTAGTTTAGCGTGCAAGGGACTGGAAATGTTCCCCAAGTTCCGAGAGATCAAAGCGAAGTTTGTCAAAATCGCAATGCGCGTAAGGTGGCCTCGGTTATTCTTTAAGTCTTAAAGTAAAGCGGGGCTTTATTTCGGCCAGGAAGCTCGAAGGTGAGCGTTCAAAAAGTTTTGCTCTGTCTATTTCACTGCAAACCAAGGCCATCAGGAGTTAGTTTAGAGCTCCTGGGACTGGAAAATATCCCCCAAGCTCCGGAATATCGACCCGAAGTTTGTCAAACTCACGATGCGAGCAAGGGGGTGTCCGCTACTCTTTCAGTCTTAAGTTAAGTGGGGCTATATTTCGGCCCAGAATCTCGAAAGTGGGCTTTCAAAAAATTGTGCTGTATCCATTTCAATGCAAACCAAGGCCATCAGGAGTTAGTTTAGAGTCCCCGGGACTGGAAAATATCCCCCAACTCCCGGGATTTGGAGCCGAAGTTGATCAAATTTATGATGCGCGTAACGTGGTCTCTGCTACTGTTTCAGTCTTAAAGTCAAGTGTGCCTATATTTCGGCCCACAAGCTAGAAAGTGAGGGTTCAAAAAGTTTTGCTGTGTCCATTTCACTTCAAAACAAGGCCATCAGGACTTAGTTTAGCGTCCAAGGGACTGGAAAATATCCCCCAAGTTCCGGGAAATCCATTCGAAATTCGTCAAAATTACGATATACGTAAGGCGGTTTCGGCTACTCTTTCAGTCTTAAAATAAAGTCGGGCTATATTTCTGTCAAGAGGCTCGAAAGTGAGCGTTCAAAAAGTTTTGCTGTGTACATTTCACTGCAAACCAAAGCTACAAAAAGTTAGTTTAGGGTCCCCGGGACTAGAAAATATTCCCCAAGTTCCGGGAAAGCGAGCCGAAGTTGATCAAAATCACGATGCGCGAAATGAGGTCTCGGCTACTGTTTCATTCTTAAAGTATGGCTATATTTCGGCCCACAACCTCGAAAGTGAGCGTTCAAAAAGCTTTGCTGTGTCCATTTCACTACAAAACAAGGCCATCGGCCGCTAGTTTAGCGTCCAGGGGACTGGAAAATATCGCCCAAGTTCCGCGAAATCCACCCGAAGTTTGTCAAGATCACGATGCGCGTAAGGTGGTCTCGGCTACTTTTTTAGTATTAAAGTAAAGTGGGCTATATTTCGGCCCAGAAGCTTGAAGGTGAACGTACAAAACGATTTGCTGTCTCCATTTCACTGCAAACCAAGGCCATCAAGAGTTAGTTTAGAGTCCCTGGGACTGGAAAATATCCCCCAAGTTCCGGAATATCGACCCGAAGTTGATCAAAATCACGATGGGCGCACGCCGGTCTCGGCTACTCTTTAAGTCGTAAGTGATGTGGGACTATATTTCGGCCTAGAAGCTCGAAAGTGTGCGTTCAAAAACGTGTGCTGTGTGAACTTCACTGCAAACCATGGCCATCAGGAGTTAGTTTAGAGTGCCCGGGACTGGAAAATATTCCCCAAGTTCCAGGAAAGCGAGCAGAAGTTGATCAAAATCACGATGCGCGTAACGCGGTCTCGGCTACTGTTTCAGTCTTAAAGTGAAGTGTGGCTATATTTAGGCCCACAAGCTCGAAAGTGAGCGTTCAAAAAGTTGTGCTGTGTCCATTTCACTGCAAACCAAGGCAATCAGGAGTTAGTTTAGAGTCCCCGGTAGCGGAAAATATCCCCCATTTCCCGGGAAATCGAGCCAAACTTGGTCAAAATCACGATGCGCGTAAGGTGGTCCCGGTTACTCTTTCATTCTTAAAGTGAACTGGGGCAATATTTCCGCCAAGAAGCTCGAAAGTGAGCGTTCAAAAAGTTGTGCTGTGTCCATTTCACTCCAGAGCAAGGCCATCAGGAGTTACTTTTAGAGTCCACGGGACTGGAAAATATCCCCCAAGTTGCGGGAAATCGAGCCGAAGTTGGTCAAAATTACGATGGGCGTAAGGCGGTCTCGGCTACTCTTTCACTCGTAAAGTGAAGTGGAGCTATATTTCGGCCAAGAAGCTCAAAAGTGAGCGTTCAAAAAGTTTTGCTCTGTCTATTTTACTGCAGACCAAGGACGTCGGGGGTCAGTTTAGGGTCCCTGGGACTGGAAAACATCCCCCAAGTTCCGGGAAATTTAACCGAAGTTGGTCAAAATCACGACGCGCGTACGGCGGTCTCGGCTACTCTTTCAGTCTTAAAGTGAAGTGGGGCAATATTTCGGCCCAGAAGCTCGAAACTGAGTGTTTAAAAAGTTTTGCTGTGTCCATTTCACTGCAAAACAAGGCCATCACGACTTAGTTTAGCGTCCAAGGGACTGGAAATATCCCCCAAGTTACGGGAAATCCACCCGAAGTTAGTCAAAATCACGATGCGCTTAAAGGGTTTTTGGGCTACTCTTTCAGTCTTAAGGTAAAGTGGGCTTAGATTTAACTCCAGAAGCTCGAAAGTAAGGGTTCAAAAATGTTTGTCTCTATTTCACTCACATCTTAGACAATCAGGAGTGAGTTTAGAGACTTTGGGACTGGAAAATATCTCCCAAGTTTCGCCAGATCGAGCCGAAGATCCTCAAAATCACAATGCGCGTAAGGCGCTCCCGCCTACTCTTTCAGTCTTAAAAAGAAGTAGGGCTATAGTTCGGCCAGCAAGCTTGAAAGTGCGCGTTCAAAAAGTGTTCCTGTGTCCATTTCACTGGAAACCAAGGCCATCAGGAGTTAGGTTAGAGTCCCCGGGACTGGAAAATATCCCCCTATATGCGGGAAATCCAGCCGAAGTATCCCTAAATCACGATGCGCGTAAGGCGGTCTCGGCTACTCTTTCAGTCTTAAAGTTAAGTGGGGCTATATTTCGACCCATAAGCTCGAAATTGAGCGTTCAAAAAGTTTTGCTGTGTTCATTTAACTTAAAACTAAAGCCATCGGAAGATAGTTTAGCTTACCCGGGAATTGAAAATATTCGCCAACTTCCGCGAAATCCAGCCGAAGTTGGTCAAAATTACGATGCGCGTAAGGCGGTCTCGCCTACTCTTTCAGTCTTAAAGTGAAGTAGGGCTATATTTCGGCCGAGAAGCTCGAAAGTGAGCGTTCAAAAAACAGTACTGTGTCCATTTCACTGCGAACCAAGGCCATCAGCAGTTAGTTTAGAGTCCCCGGGACTGGAATATATCCCCGAAGTTCCGGGAAATCGAACGGAAGTTGGTCAAAATCAGCATGTGCGTAAGACGGTCTCGGCTACTTTTTCAGTCTTAAAGTAAAGTGGGGCTATATTTCGGCCCAGAAGCTCGAAAGTGACCCTTTAAAAAGTTACGCTTTGTGCATTTAACTGCAAACCAAGGCCATCAGCAGTTAATTTAAAGTCCCCCGGAGTGGAAAATATCCCCCAAGTTCCGGGAAATCGAGCTGAACTTGGTTAAAATCACGATGCTCGTAAGGCGGTCTCGGCTACTATTTCAGTCTTAAAGTGAAATACGGTTGTATTTCGTTCCAGAAGCTCGAAACTGAGCGTTCAAAAGGTTTTCCTGCGTCCATTTCACTGCAAACCAAGGCCATCAAGAGTTAGTTTAGAGTCCCTGGGACTGGAAAATATCCCCCAAGTTCCGGAATATCGACCCGAAGTTGATCAAAATCACGATGGGCGCACGCCGGTCTCGACTACTCTTTAAGTCGTAAGTGATGTGGGACTATATTTCGGCCTAGAAGCTCGAAAGTGTGCGTTCAAAAACGTGTGCTGTGTGAACTTCACTGCAAACCATGGCCATCAGGAGTTAGTTTAGAGTGCCCGGGACTGGAAAATATTCCCCAAGTTCCAGGAAAGCGAGCAGAAGTTGATCAAAATCACGATGCGCGTAACGCGGTCTCGGCTACTGTTTCAGTCTTAAAGTGAAGTGTGGCTATATTTAGGCCCACAAGCTCGAAAGTGAGCGTTCAAAAAGTTGTGCTGTGTCCATTTCACTGCAAACCAAGGCAATCAGGAGTTAGTTTAGAGTC
This sequence comes from Orbicella faveolata, assembly GCF_042242905.1. Lineage (NCBI taxonomy): Eukaryota > Metazoa > Cnidaria > Anthozoa > Scleractinia > Merulinidae > Orbicella > Orbicella faveolata. The sequence goes on along the minus strand of NW_028301578.1, from coordinate 17,123,540 downwards.
CCCGGTAGCGGAAAATATCCCCCATTTCCCGGGAAATCGAGCCAAACTTGGTCAAAATCACGATGCGCGTAAGGTGGTCCCGGTTACTCTTTCATTCTTAAAGTGAACTGGGGCAATATTTCCGCCAAGAAGCTCGAAAGTGAGCGTTCAAAAAGTTGTGCTGTGTCCATTTCACTCCAGAGCAAGGCCATCAGGAGTTACTTTTAGAGTCCACGGGACTGGAAAATATCCCCCAAGTTGCGGGAAATCGAGCCGAAGTTGGTCAAAATTACGATGGGCGTAAGGCGGTCTCGGCTACTCTTTCACTCGTAAAGTGAAGTGGAGCTATATTTCGGCCAAGAAGCTCAAAAGTGAGCGTTCAAAAAGTTTTGCTCTGTCTATTTTACTGCAGACCAAGGACGTCGGGGGTCAGTTTAGGGTCCCTGGGACTGGAAAATATCCCCCAAGTTCCGGGAAATTTAACCGAAGTTGGTCAAAATCACGACGCGCGTACGGCGGTCTCGGCTACTCTTTCAGTCTTAAAGTGAAGTGGGGCAATATTTCGGCCCAGAAGCTCGAAACTGAGTGTTTAAAAAGTTTTGCTGTGTCCATTTCACTGCAAAACAAGGCCATCACGACTTAGTTTAGCGTCCAAGGGACTGGAAATATCCCCCAAGTTACGGGAAATCCACCCGAAGTTAGTCAAAATCACGATGCGCTTAAAGGGTTTTTGGGCTACTCTTTCAGTCTTAAGGTAAAGTGGGCTTAGATTTAACTCCAGAAGCTCGAAAGTAAGGGTTCAAAAATGTTTGTCTCTATTTCACTCACATCTTAGACAATCAGGAGTGAGTTTAGAGACTTTGGGACTGGAAAATATCTCCCAAGTTTCGCCAGATCGAGCCGAAGATCCTCAAAATCACAATGCGCGTAAGGCGCTCCCGCCTACTCTTTCAGTCTTAAAAAGAAGTAGGGCTATAGTTCGGCCAGCAAGCTTGAAAGTGCGCGTTCAAAAAGTGTTCCTGTGTCCATTTCACTGGAAACCGAGGCCATCAGGAGTTAGGTTAGAGTCCCCGGGACTGGAAAATATCCCCCTATATGCGGGAAATCCAGCCGAAGTATCCCTAAATCACGATGCGCGTAAGGCGGTCTCGGCTACTCTTTCAGTCTTAAAGTTAAGTGGGGCTATATTTCGACCCATAAGCTCGAAATTGAGCGTTCAAAAAGTTTTGCTGTGTTCATTTAACTTAAAACTAAAGCCATCGGAAGATAGTTTAGCTTACCCGGGAATTGAAAATATTCGCCAACTTCCGCGAAATCCAGCCGAAGTTGGTCAAAATTACGATGCGCGTAAGGCGGTCTCGCCTACTCTTTCAGTCTTAAAGTGAAGTAGGGCTATATTTCGGCCGAGAAGCTCGAAAGTGAGCGTTCATAAAACAGTGCTGTGTCCATTTCACTGCGAACCAAGGCCATCAGCAGTTAGTTTAGAGTCCCCGGGACTGGAATATATCCCCGAAGTTCCGGGAAATCGAACGGAAGTTGGTCAAAATCAGCATGTGCGTAAGACGGTCTCGGCTACTTTTTCAGTCTTAAAGTAAAGTGGGGCTATATTTCGGCCCAGAAGCTCGAAAGTGACCCTTTAAAAAGTTACGCTTTGTGCATTTAACTGCAAACCAAGGCCATCAGCAGTTAGTTTAAAGTCCCCCGGAGTGGAAAATATCCCCCAAGTTCCGGGAAATCGAGCTGAACTTGGTTAAAATCACGATGCTCGTAAGGCGGTCTCGGCTACTATTTCAGTCTTAAAGTGAAATACGGTTGTATTTCGTTCCAGAAGCTCGAAACTGAGCGTTCAAAAGGTTTTCCTGCGTCCATTTCACTGCAAACCAAGGCCAGCACGAGTTAGTTTAGAGTCCCCGGGACTTGAAAATATCGCCAAAATTCTAGAAAATCGAGCGGAAGTTGCTCAAAATCACGATGCGCGTAAGGCGGTCTCGCCTACTCTTTCAGTCTTAAAGTGAAGTGGGGCTATATTTCATCCCAGAAGCTCGAAAATAAGCGTTCAAAAAGTGTTACTGTGTTCATTTCACTGCAAACCAAGGCCATCACGAGTTAGTTTAGACTCCTCGGGACTGGAAAATATCGCCCAAGTTCGGGGTTATTGAGCCGAAGTTTGTCAAAATCACGATGCGCGTAAAGCAGTCTCGGCTACTCTTTTAGTCTTAAAGTGACGTGGCTGTATATTTCGGCCCAGAAGCTCGAAATTGAGCTGTCAAAAAGTTTTGCTCTCTCAATTTAACTGAAAACGAAGGCCATCATCAGGTAGTTTAGAGTCCACGGGCCTGGAAAATATCCCTTAAGTTCTGGCAACTCAAGCCGAAGTTTGTCAAAATCACGATGCGCCTAAGGCGGTCTTGGCTACTCTTTCAGTCTTAAGGTGAAGTGGGGTTCTATTTCGGCTTAGAAGCTCCAAAGTGAGCGCCGAAAATAATTTGCTGTGTCCATTTCACTGCAGACCAAGGCCATCAGGGGTTAGTTTACGGTCCTTGGGACTTGAATATATCCCCGAAGTTTCGGGAAATCGAGCCGAAGTTGGTCAAAATCACGATGCGCGTAAGAGGGTGTCGACTACTCTTTCAGTCTTAAACGGAAGTGGGGCTATATTTCGACTCAGAAGCTAGAACGGGAGCGTTGAAAAAGTTTTGCTCTCTCCATTTCAATTCAAACCAAGGCAATCAGGAGTTACTTTAGAGTCCCCGGCACCGGAAAATATTCCCCATTTCCCGGGAAATCGAGCCAATTTTGGTCAAAATCACGATGCGCGCAAGGCGGTCTCGGCTATTCTTTCATTCTTTAAAGTGAACTCGGGCTATATTTGGGCCCAGAAGCTCGAAAGTGAAAGTTCAAAAAGTTTTCCTGTGTCCATTTCACCGCGAACCAAGCCACATCAGGAGATAGTTTACAGTCTCCGGGACATCAAAATATCCCCCAAGTTCCGGGAAATCGAGCCGAACTTTGTCAAAATCACGATGCGCGTGAAGCAGTCTCGGCCACTCTTTGAGTCTTAAAGTGACGTGGCTGTATATTTCGGCCCAGAAGCTCGAAAGTGAGCGTTCAAAAAGTTATGCTGTGCCAATTTCACTGTAAAGCAAGGCCCTCAGGAAGTAGTTTAAAGTGCCCGGAACTGGAAAATATCCCCCATGTTCCGCGAAATCGAGACGAAGTTGGTCAAAATAACGATTCGCGTAAGGCGGTCTCGGCTACTCTTTCAGTCTTAAAGTGAAGTAGGGCTATATTTCGGTCTAGAAGCTCGAAAGTGAGCGTTCAAAAGGTTTTCCTCTCTGAATTTCACTTAAAACCAAGGCCATCATGAGTTAGTTTAGAGTCCCCGGGACTGGAAAATATCTTTTAAGTTCTGGCAACTCAAGCCGAAGTTGGTCAAAATCACGATGCGCCTAAGGCGGCCTCGGCTACTCTTTCAGTCTTAAAGTGAAGTGGGGCTCTATTTCGGCCCAGAAGCTCCAAAGTGAGCGCTGCAAAAAAATTGCTGTGTCCATTTCACTGCAAACGAAGGCCATCAGGAGTTAGTTTAGAGTCCCCGGGACTCCAACATATCTCCTAAATTCCGGAAAATGGAGAAGACGTTGCTCAAAATCACGATGCGCGGAAGACGCTCTTGGCTAGTCTTTTAGTATTAAAGTGAAGTTGGGCTATATTTCGGCCCAGAAGCTCAAAAGTGAGCGTTCAAAAAGCTTTGCTGTATCCATTTCAATGCAAACCAAGGCAATCAGGGGTTTCTTAAGAGTCTTCGGGACTGGAAAATATCCCCCAAGTTCAGGGAAATTTAGGCGAAGTTGGTAAAAATCACGGTGCGCGTTAGGCGGTCTCGCTTACTGTTTCAGTCTTAAAGTGAAGTGAGGCTTTATTCCTGCCCAGGAGCTTGAAAGTGAGCGTTCAAAAAGTTTCCCTTTGTTTATTTCACTGCAAACCAAAGCCATCAGGCGCTAGTTTAGAATCCCCGGGACTGGAAAATATCCCCTATTTGCGGGAAATCCAGCCGAAGTATCCCTAAATCACGATGCGCGTAAGGCGGTCTCGGCTACTCTTTCAGTCTTAAAGTGAAGTGGGGCTATATTTCGGGCCAGAAGCCCGAAAGTGAGCGTTCAAAAAGTTTTGCTGTGTTCATTTCACTGCAAACCAAGGCCATCACGAGTTAGTTTAGCGTCCCCGGGACAAAAAAAATATGCCCCAAGGTCCGGGAAATTGAGCCGAGGTTGGTCAAAATCGCGATGCCCCTAAAGTGGTCTCGGCTACTCTTTCTGTCTTAAAGTGAAGTGGGGCTATATTTCGGGCCAGAAGCCCGAAAGTGAGCGCTCAAAAAGTTTTGCTGTGTCCATTTCAGTGCAAACGAAGGCAATCAGGGGTTAGTTTAGATTGCCCTGGACTGAAAATTATTGCCCAAGTTCCGGTAAATCGAGCTGAAGTTGGTCAAAACCACGATGCTCCCAAAGCGGTCCCGGCTACCCTTTCAGTCTTAAAGTGAAGTGGGGCTATATTTCTGTCCAGAACCTCGAAAGTGAGCGTTCAAAAACGTTTGCTGTGTGCATTTCACTGCAAACCAAAGCTATCAAAAGTTAGTTTAGGGTCCCTGGGACTGGAAAATATTCCCCAAGTTCCGGGAAAGCGAGCCGAAGTTGATCAAAATCACGATGCGCGAAATGCGGTCTCGGCTACCCTTTCAGTCTTAAAGTAAAGTGTGGCTATATTTCGGCCCACAAGCTCGAAAGTGAGCGTTCACAAAGTTTTGCTCTGTCCATTTCAATGCAAAGCAAGGCGATCAGGAGTTAGTTTAGAGTCCCCGGGACTGGAAAATATCCCCCAAGTTCCGAGAAATCGATCCGAAATACGTCAAAATCACGATGCGCGTGAGGCGATCTCGGCTACTCTTTCAGTCTTAAAGTGAAGTAGGGCTATAGTTCGGCCCACAAGCTCCAAAGTGGGCGTTTAAAAAGTTATGCTGTGCGCATTTCATTGCAAACCAAGGCCACCCAGAGTTAGTTTAGAGTCCCCCGGACTGGAAAATATCCCAAAAGTTGCGTGAAATCGAGCTGAACTTGGTCTAACTCACGATGCGCGTGAGGCGGTCTCGGCTACTATTTCAGTCTGAAAGTGAAGTGGGATTCTATTTCGGGCCAGAAGCTACAAAGAGAGTGTTCAAAAAGCTTTCCTTTGTCAATTTCACTGAAAGCCAAGGCCACCAGGAGTTAGTTTAGAGCCCGCGGAAATGCAATATATCCCCCAAGTTCCGGGAAACCGACCCGAAGTTGGTCAAAATCACGATTTGCGCAAGACGGTCTCGGCTACTCTTTCAGTCTTAAAGTAAAGTGGGGCTATATTTCGGTCCAGAAGCTCCAGAGTGAGCGTTCAAAAACTTTCGCTGTGTCCATTGCACTGAAAACCAAGACAATCAGGAGTTAGTTTAGAGTCCCCGAGACTGGAAAATATCCCCCAAGTTCCGGCAAATCGAGCCGAAGTTGGTCAAAATCACGGTGCGCTTAAGGCGGTGTCGGCTACTCCTTCAGTCTTAAAGTGAATTGGGGCTCTATTTCGGCCCACAAGCTCAAAGCTCAAAAAAAATTACTGTCTATTTCACTGCAAACCAAGGCTATCAGGAGTTAGTTGAGAGTCCCCGGGAGTGGAATGTATTTCCCAAGTTCCGGAAAATCGAGAAGACGTTGGTCAAAATCACGATGCGCGTAAGACGGTCTCGGCTACTCTTTCAGTCTTAAAGTGAAGTTGGGCTATATTTCGACCCAGAAGCTCAAAAGTGAGCGTTCAAAAAGTTTTGCTGTATCCATTTCAATGCAAACCAAGGCCATCAGGGGTTAGTTAAGAGTCCTCGGGACTGGAAAATATCTCCCAAGTTCCGGTAAATCGAGCCGAAGTTGGTCAAAATCACGATGTGCGTAAGACGGTCTCGGCTACTCTATCAGTTTTAAAGTGAAGTGGGGCTATATTTCGGCCCAGAAGCTCAAAAGTGAGCGTTCAAAAAGTTTTGCTGTATCCATTTCAATGCAAGCCAAGGCCATCAGGGGTTACTTAAGAGTCCTCGGGACTGGAAAATATCCCCGAAGTTCCGGTAAATCGAGCCGAAGTTGGTCAAAATCACGATGTGCGTAAGGTGGTCTCGGCTACTGTGTGAGTTCCAAAGTGAAGTGGGGCAATATTTGGGCCCAGAAGCTCGAAAGTGAGTGTTTAAAAAGTTTTGCTCTGTCACTTTCAGTGCAAACCAAGGGCATCAGAAGTTAGTTTAGAGTCCCCGGTACTGGAGAATATCCCCCAAGTCCCGGGAAATCGAGCCGAATTGATCCAATTCATGATGCGCGTAACGTGGTCTCGGCTACTGTGTCAGTCCTAAAGTGAAGTGTGGCTATATTTCGACCCACAAGCTAGAAAGTGGGTCCATTTTACTGGAAACCAAGGCCATCAAGAATTAGTTTAGAGTCCTCAGAACTGGAATATATCCCCTTAGTTCCGGCAAATCGAGCCGAAGTTGCTCAAAATCACGATGCACGTAAGGCGGTCTCGGCTACTTTTTTAGTCTTCAAGTGAAGTGGGGTTCTATTTCGGTCCGGAAGCTCAAAAGTATGCGTTCAAAAATTTTTTTCTGTTTCCGTTTCACTTCAAACCAAGACCAGCACGAGTTAGTTTAGAGTCCCCGGGACTGAAAAATGTTTCGCAAGTTCCGGGAAATCGAGCCGAAGTTGATCAAAATCACGATGCGCGAAACGTGGTCTCGGCTACTCTTTCAGTCTTAAAGTGAACTATGGCTATTTTCGGCCCACAACCTGGAAAGTGAGCGTTCAAAAAGCTTTGCTGTGTCCATTTCACTGCAAAACAAGGACATCGGCACCTGGTTTTGCGTCCAAGGGACTGGAAAATATCCCCCAAGTTCCAGGAAATCCACCCGAAGTTTGTCAAAATCACGATGGGCGTAAGGCGCTCTCGGCTACTTTTTCAGTATTAAAGTAAAGTGGGCTATATTTCGGCCAAGAAGCTTGAAGGTGAGCGTTCAAAAAGTTTTGCTGTCTCCATTTCACTGCAAACCAAGGCCATCAAGAGTTAGTTTAGAGTTCCTGGGACTGGAAAATATCCCCCAAGTTCCGGAATATCGACCCGAAGTTGGTCGAAATCACGATGCGCGCACGCCGGTCTCGGCTACTCTTTAAGTCGTAAGTGATGTGGGACTATATTTCGGCGTAGAAGCTCGAAAGTGTGCGTTCAAAAACTAGTGCTGTGTGAACTTCACTGCAAACCATGGCCATCAGGAGTTAGTTTAGAGTGCCCGGGACTGGAAAATATTCCCCAAGTTCCAGGAAAGCGAGCAGAAGTTGATCAAAATCACGATGCGCGTAACACGGATTCGGCTACTGTTTCAGTCTTAAAGTGAAGTGTGGCTATATTTAGGCCCACAAGCTCGAAAGTGAGCGTTCAAAAAGTTTTGCTGTGTCCATTTCACTGGAAACCAAGGCCATCAGGAGTTAGTATAGAGTCCCCGGGACTGGAAAATATTCTCCAAGTTCCAGGAAATGGCGCCGAAGTTGATGAAAATTACGATGCGCGTAACGGGCTCTCGGCGGTTCTTTCAGTCTTTAATTTAAGTAGGGCTATATTTCGGCCCTGAAGCTCGAAGGTGAGCATTGAGAATGTTTTGCTGTGTTCATTAAACTGCAAATCAAGGTCATCGGGAGTTAGTTTAGCGTCCCCGGGACTTGAAATTATTCGCCAACTTCCGGGAAATCGAGCAAAAGTGGCCCAAAATCACGATGCGCGTAAGGCGGTCTCGGCTACTCTTTCAGTGTTAAAATTAAGGGGGGCTATATTTCGACCTAGAAGCTCGAGACCGGGCGTGCGCTAATTTTACCTGTGTCCATTTCACTGACATCTTAGGCCATCAGGAGTAGTTTAGAGTCCTTGGGACTGGAAAATATTTCCCAAATTCTGGCAGATCGAGCCAAAGTTGCTCAAAATCACGATGCGCGTCAGGCGGTCTCGGCTAGTCTTTCAGTCTTAAAGTGAAGTAGGGCTATGCTTCGGCCCAGAAGCTCTAAAGTGAGCGTTCAAAAAGTTGTGCTGTGTCCATTTCACTGCAAACCAAGGCAATCAGGAGTTAGTTTAGAGTCCCCGGTACCGGAAAATATCCCCCATTTCCCGGGAAATCGAGCCAAAGTTGGTCAAAATCACGATGCGCGTAAGGCGGTCCCGGTTACTCTTTCATTCTTAAAGTGAACTGGGGCAATATTTCCGCCCAGAAGCTCGAAAGTGAACGTTCAAAAAGTTGTGCTGTGTCCATTTCACTCCAGAGCAAGGCCATCAGGAGTTACTTTAGAGTGCGCGGGACTGGAAAATATCCCCCAAGTTGCGGGAAATCGAGCCGAAGTTGGTCAAAATTACGATGGGCGTAAGGCGGTCTCGGCTACTCTTTCACTCGTAAAGTGAAGTGGACCTATATTTCGGCCGAGAAGCTCAAAAGTGAGCGTCCAAAACGTTTTGCTGTGTCCATTTTACTGCAGACCAAGGACGTCGGGGTCAGTTTAGAGTTCCCGGGACTGGAAAATATCCCCCAAGTTCCGGGAAATTTAACCGAAGTTGGTCAAAATCACGACGCGCGTACGGCGGTCTCGGCTACTCTTTCAGTCTTAAAGTGAAGTGGGGCAATATTTCGGCCCAGAAGCTCGAAACTGAGTGTTTAAAAAGTTTTGCTGTGTCCATTTCACTGCAAAACAAGGCCATCACGACTTAGTTTAGCATCCAAGGGACTGGAAATATCCCGAAGTTAGTCAAAATACCGATGCGCTTAAGGGGGTCTCGGCTACTCTTTCAGTCTTAAGGTAAAGTGGGCTTAGATTTAACTCCAGAAGCTCGAAAGTAAGGGTTCAAAAATTTTTGTCTCTATTTCACTCACATCTTAGACAATCAGGAGTGAGTTTAGAGACTTTGGGACTGGAAAATATCTCCCAAGTTTCGCCAGATCGAGCCGAAGATCCTCAAAATCACAATGCGCGTAAGGCGCTCCCGCCTACTCTCTCAGTCTTAAAAACAAGTAGGGCTATATTTCGGCCAACAAGCTCGAAAGTGCGCGTTCAAAAAGTGTTCCTGTGTCCATTTCACTGGAAACCAAGGCCATCAGCAGTTAGTTTAGAGTCCTCGGGACTGGAATATATCCCCGAAGTTCCGGGAAATCGAACGGAAGTTGGTCAAAAATCACGATGCGCCTAAGACGGTCTCGGCTGCTCTTTCAGTCTTAAAGTAAAGTGGGGCTCTATTTCGGCCCAGAAGCTCGAAAGTGACCCTTTAAAAAGTTACGCTTTCTGCATTTAACTGCAAACCAAGGCCATCAGGGGTTAGTTTAAAGTCCCCCAGACTGGAAAATATCCCCCAAGTTCCGGGAAATCGAGCTGAACTTGGTCAAAATCACGATGCTCGTTAGGCGGTCTCCGCTAGTATTTCAGTCTTAAAGTGAAATACGGCTGTATTTCGGCCCAGAAGCTCGAAACTGAGCCTTCAAAAGGTTTTCCTGCGTCCATTTCACTGCAAACCAAGGCCATCAGCAGTTAGTTTAGAGTCCCCGGGACTTGAAAATATCGCCAAAATTCTAGAAATTCGAGCGGAAGTTTCTCAAAATCACGATGCGCGTCAGGCGGTCTCGCCTACTCTTTCAGTCTTAAAGTGAAGTGGGGCTATATTTCATCCCAGAAGCTGAAAAATAAGCGTTCAAAAAGTGTTACTCTGTTCATTTCACTGCAAACCAAGGCCATCAGGAGTTAGTTTAGACAATATCGCCCAAGTTCGGGGAAATAGAGCTGAATTTTGTCAAAATCACGATGCGCGTAAGGCGGTCTCGGCTACTCTTTTATTCTTAAAGTGAACTGGGGCTATATTTCGTCCGAGAAGCTCGAAAGTGAGCGTTCACAAAGTTCTGCTGTGTCCATGTCACCGCAAACCAAGCCAGATCAGCAGATTGTTTACAGTGTCCGGGACATCAAAATATCCCCCAAGTCCCGAGAAATCGAGCCGAAGTTTGTCAAAATCACGATGCGCGTAAAGCAGTCTCGGCTACTCTTTTAGTTTTAAAGTGACGTGGCTGTATATTTCGGCCCAGAAGCTCAAAAGTGAGCGTTGAAAAAGTTTTGCTCTCTCAATTTAACTGAAAACCAAGGCCATCATGAGTTAGTTTCGAGTCCACGGGACTGGAAAATATGCCTTAAGTTCTGGCAACTCAAGCCGAAGTTGGTCAAAATCACGATGCGTCTAAGGCGGTCTCGGCTACTATTTCAGTCTTAAAGTGAAGTGGCTATATTTCGGCCCAGAATTTCGAAAGTAAGCGTTCAAAAAAAAAAATTTCTGTGTCCATTTCACTGCAGACCAAGGCCATCAGGGGTTAGTTTAGAGCCCTTGGGACTTGAATATATACCCGAAGCTTCGGGAAATCGAGCCGAAGTTGGTCAAAATCACGATGCGCGTAAGACGGTGTCGGCTACTCTTTCAGTCTTAAAGTAAAGTGGGGCTATATTTCTGTCCTGAAGCTCCAGAGTGAGCGTTCAAAAACTTTCGCTGTGTCCATTTTGCTGAAAACCAAGACAATCAGGAGTTAGTTTAGAGTCCCCGGGACTGGAAAATATCCCCCAAGTTCCGGCAAATCGAGCGGAAGTTGGTCAAAATCACGGTGCGCTTAAGGCGGTGTCGGCTACTCCTTCAGTCTAAAAGTGAAGTGGGGCTCTATTTCGGCCCACAAGCTCAAAGCTAAAAAAAAATTACTGTGTCTATTTCACTGCAAACCAAGGCCATCAGCACTTAGCTTAGAGTCCCCGGGAGTGGAATGTATTTCCCAAGTTCCGGAAAATCGAGAAGACGTTGGTCAAAATCACGATGCGCGTAAGACGGTCTCGGCTACTCTTTCAGTCTTAAAGTGAAGTGGGGCTATATTTCGGCCCAGAAGCTCAAAAGTGAGCGTTCAAAAAGTTTTGCTGTATCCATTTCAATTCAAACCAAGGCCATCAGGGGTTACTTAAGAGTCCTCGGGACTGGAAAATATCCCCCAAGTTCCGGTAAATCGAGCCGAAGTTGGTCAAAATCACGATGTGCGTAAGGTGGTTTCGGCTACTCTTTCAGTCTTAAGGTGGAGTGGGGCAATATTTCGGCCCAGAAGCTCGAAAGTGAGTGTTAAAAAAGTTTTGCTCTGTCACTTTCAGTGCAAACCAAGGCCATCAGAAGTTAGTTTAGAATTCCCGGGACTGAAGAATATCCCCCAAGTCCCGGGAAATCGAGCCGAAGTTGATCAAATTCATGATGCGCGTAACGTGGTCTCGGCTACTGTGTCAGTCCTAAAGTGAAGTGTGGCTATATTTCGGCCCACAAGCTAGAAAGTGAGCGTTCAAAAAGTTTTGTTGTGTCCATTTTACTTCAAAACAAGGCCATCAGGACTTAGTTTAGCGTCAAAGGGACCGCAAAATATCTCCCAAGTTCCGGGAAATCCATTCGAAGTTCTGCAAAATTACGATGCGCGTAAGGCCGTCTCGCCTACTCTTTTAGTCTTAAAGTAAAGTGGGGCTATATTTCTGCCCAGAAGCTCCAAAGTTGTGCTCTGTCCATTTCACTGAAAGCCAAGACCATCAGCAGTTACTTTAGAGTCCCTTTGACTGGAATATATCCCCCAAGTTTCGGGAAATAAACGCGAAATTGGTCAAAATCACGATTCGCTCAAGACGGTCTCGCCTACTCTTTCAGTCTTAAAGTAAAATGGGGCTCTATTTCGGCCCAGAAGCTCGAAATTGAGCGTTCAAAAACTTTCGCTGTGTCCATTTCACTGCAAACCAAGACAAGCAGGAGTTAGTTGAGAGTCCCCGGGACTGGAAAATATCCCCCAAGTTCCGGGAAATCAACCCGAAGTTTGTCAAAATCACGATGCGCGTAAGGCGGTCTCGGCTACTCTTTCAGTGTTAAAGTAATGGGGGGCTATATTTTGGCCCAGAAGCTCGAAATTGAGCGTTCAAAAAGTTTTGCTGGGTCCATTTTACTGCAAACCAAGGCCATCAGGAATTAGTTTCGAGTCCTCAGAACTGGAATATATCCCTTTAGTTCCGGCAAATCGAGCCGAAGTTGCTCAAAATCACCATGCACGTAAGGCGGTCTCGGCTACTCTTTCAGTCTTCAAGTGAAGTGGGGTTCTATTTCGGTCCAGAAGCTGGAAAGTATGCGTTCAAAAACTTTTTCTGTTTCCGTTTCACTGCAAGCCAAGACCAGCACGAGTTAGTTTAGAGTCCCCAGGACTGGAAAATATTTCGCAAGTTCCGGGAAATCGAGCCGAAGTTGATCAAAATCACGATGCGCAAAACGTGGTGTCGGCTACTGTTTCACTCTTAAAGTGAAGTATGGCTATATTTCGGCCCACAAAATCGAAAGTGAGCGTTGAAAAGGCTTTGCTGTGTCCATTTCACTGCAAAACAAGGCCATCGGAACCTAGTTTAGCGTCCAAGGCACAGGAAAATATCGCGCAAGTTCCGGGAAATCCACCCGAAGTTTGTCAAAATCACGATGCTGGTAAGGCGGTCTCGGCTACTTTTTCAGTGTTAAAGTAAAGTGGGCTATATTTCGGCCCAGAAGCTTGAAGGTGAGCGTTCAAAAAGTTTTGCTGTCTCCATTTCACTGCAAACCAAGGCCATCAAGAGTTAGTTTAGAGTTCCTGGGACTGGAAAATATCCCCCAAGTTCCGGAATATCGACCCGAAGTTGGTCAAAATCACGATGCGCGCACGCCGGTCTCGGCTACTCTTTAAGTCGTAAGTGATGTGGGACTATATTTCGGCCTAGAAGCTCGAAAGTGTGCGTTCAAAAACTAGTGCTGTGTGAACTTCACTGCAAACCATGACCATCAGGAGTTAGTTTAGAGTGCCCGGGACTGGAAAATATTCCCCAAGTTCCAGGAAAGCGGGCAGAAGTTGATCAAAATCACGATGCGCGTAACGCGGTCTCGGCTACTGTTTCAGTCTTAAAGTGAAGTGTGGCTATATTTAGGCCCACAAGCTCGAAAGTGAGCGTTCAAAATGTTTTGCTGTGTCCATTTCACTGCAAACCAAGGCCATCAGGAGTTAGTTTAGAGTCCCCGGGACTGGAAAATATTCTCCAAGTTCCAGGAAATGGCGCCGAAGTTGATGAAAATTACCATGCGCGTAACGGGCTCTCGGCTATTCTTTCAGTCTTTAATTTAAGTAGGGCTATATTTCGGCCCTGAAGCTCGAAGGTGAGCGTTCAGAATGTTTTGCTGTGTTCATTAAACTGCAAATCAAGGTCATCGGGATTTAATTTAGCGTTCCCAGGACTTTAAATTATTCGCCAACTTCCGGAAAATCGAGCAAAAGGGGCCCAAAATCACCATGCGCGTAAGGCGGTCTCGGCTACTCTTTCAGTCTTAAAATTAAGGGGGGCTATATTTCGACCTAGAAGCTCGAGACCGGGCGTACGCTAGATTTACCTGTGTCCATTTCACTGACATCTTAGGCAATCAGGAGTTAGTTTAGAGTCCTTGGGACTGAAAAATATTTCCCAAATTCTGGCAGATCGAGCCAAAGTTGCTCAAAATCACGATGCGCGTAAGGCGGTCTCGGCTACTCTTTCAGTCTTAAAATGAAGTGGGGCGATACTTCGGGCGACAAGCTCAACACCGAGCGTGCGCTACTTTTGCCTGTGTACATATCACTGAAAACTAAGTTCATCAGGAGTTAGCATAGAGTCCTCGGGACTGGAAAATATTGCCCGAATTCCGGCAAATCGAGCCAAAGATGCTGAAAATCACGATGCGCGTAAGGCGGTCTCGCCTACTGTTTCAGTCTTAAACTGAACTGGGGCTATATTTCATCCCAGAAGCTCGAAAATAACCCTTCAAAAAGTGTTACTGTGTTCATTTCACTGCAAACCAAGGCCATCAGGAGTTAGTTTAGACTCCTCGGGACTGGAAAATATCGCCCAAGTTCGGGGAAATCGAGCCGAATTTTGTCAAAATCACGATGCGCATAGGGCGGTCTCAGCTACTCTTTCAGTCTTAAAGTGACGTGGCTGTATATTTCGGCCCAGAAGCTCGAAAGTGAGCGTTCAAAAAGTTATGCTGTGCCCATTTCACTGCAAAGCAAGGCCCTCAGGAAGTAGTTTACAGTGTCCGGAACTGGAAAATATCCCCCAAGTTCCGCGAAATCGAGACGAAGTTGGTCAAAATAACGATTCGCGTAAGGCGGTCTCGGCTACTCTTTCAGTCTTAAAGTGAAGTAGCGCTATATTTCGGTCTAGAAGCTCGAAAGTGAGCGTTCAAAAAGTTTTCCTCTCTGAATTTCACTGAAAACCAAGGCCATCATAAGTTAGTTTAGAGTCCCCGGGACTGGAAAATATCTTTTAAGTTCTGGCAACTGAAGCCGAAGTTGGTCAAAATCACGATGCGCTTAAGGCGGCCTCGGCTACTCTTTTAGTCTTAAATTGAAGTAGGGCTCTATTTCGGCCCAGAAGCTACAAAGCGAGCGCTGCAAAAAATTTCCTGTGTCCATTTCAGTGCAAACCAAGGCCATCAGGAGTTAGTTTAGAGTCCCCGGAACTCCAATATATTTCCCAAGTTCCGGAAAATCGAGAAGACGTTGGTCAAAATCACGATGCGCGCAAGACGCTCTTGGCTAGTCTTTCAGTCTTAAAGTGAAGTGGGGCTATATTTCGGCCCAGAAGCTTAAAAGTGAGCGTTCAAAAAGTTTTGCTTTATCCATTTCAATGTAAACGAAGGCCATCAGGGGTTACTTAAGAGTCTTCGGGACTGGAAAATATCCCTCAAGTTCAGGAAAATTTAGCCGAAGTTGGTGAAAATCACGGTGCGAGTTAGGCGGTCTCGCTTACTGTTTCAGTCTTAAAGTAATAGGGGGGGGGGGGCTATATTTCGGCCCAGAAGCTCGAAAGTGAACGTTCAAAGAGTTTGGCTGTGTCCATTTCACTGAAAACCAAGGCCATCAGGAATTAGTTTAGAGTGCCCGGAACTGGGAATTATCTCCCAAGTTCCGGGAAATCGAGCCCAAGTAGCCCAAAATCACGATGCGCGTAAGGCGGTCTCGGCTAGTCTTTCAGTCTTAAAGTGAAGTAGGGCTATGCTTCGGCCCAGAAGCTCAAAAGTGAGCGTTCAAAAAGTTGTGTTGTGTCCATTTCACTGCAAACCAAGGCAATCAGGAGTTAGTTTAGAGTCCCCGGTACCGGAAAATATCTCCCATTTCCCGGGAAATCGAGCCAAAGTTTGTCAAAATCACGATGCGTCTAAGGCGGTCCCGGTTACTCTTTCATTCTTAAAGTGAACTGGGGCAATATTTCCGCCCAGAAGGTGGAAAGTGAGCGTTCAAAAAGCTGCGCTGTGTCCATTTCACTCCAGAGCAAGGCCATCAGGAGTTACTTTTAGAGTCCGCGGGACTGGAAAATATCCGCCAAGTTGCGGGAAATCGAGCCCAAGTAGATCAAAATTACGATGGGGGTAAGGCGGTCTCGGCAACTCTTTCACTCTTAAGGTGAAGTGGAGCTATATTTTTGCCAAGAAGCTCAAAAGTGAGCGGTCAAAAAGTTTTGCTGTGTCCATTTTACTGCAGACCAAGGACGTCAGCGGTCAGTTTAGAGTCCCTGGGACTGGAAAATATCCACCAAGTTCCGGGAAATTTAACCGAAGTTGGTCAAAATCACGACGCGCGTACGGCGGTCTCGGCTACTCTTTCAGTCTTAAAGTGAAGTGGGGCAATATTTCGGCCCAGAAGCTCGAAACTGTGTGTTTAAAACGTTTTGCTGTGTCCATTTCACTGCAAAACAAGGCCATCACGACTTAGTTTAGCGTCCAAGGGATTGGAAATATCCCCCAAGTTACGGGAAATCCACCCGAAGTTAGTCAAAATCAAGATGCGCTAAGGGGGTCTCGGCTACTCTTTCAGTCTTAAGGTAAAGTGGGCTTAGATTTAACTCCAGAAGCTCGAAAGTAAGGGTTCAAAAATTTTTGTCTCTATTTCACTCGCATCTTAGACAATCGGGAGTGAGTTTAGAGACTTTGGGACTGGAAAATATCTCCCAAGTTTCGCCATATCGAGCCGAAGATCCTCAAAATCACAATGCGCGTAAGGCGCTCCCGCCTACTCTTTCAGTCTTAAAAAGAAGTAGGGCTATATTTCGGCCAGCAAGCTCGACAGTGCGCGTTCAAAAAGTGTTCCTGTGTCCATTTCACTAGAAACCAAGGCTATCAGGAGTTAGTTCAGAGTCCCCGGGACTGGAAAATATCCCCCTATTTGCGGGAAATCCAGCCGAAGTATCCCAAAGTCACGGTGCGCGTAAGGCGGTCTCGGCTACTCTTTCAGTCTTAAAGGTAAGTGGGGCTATATTTCGACCCATAAGCTCGAAAGTGAGCGTTCAAAAAGTTTTGCTGTGTCCATTTAACTGCAAACTAAGGCCATCGGAAGTTAGTTTAGCTTCCCCGGGAATTGAAAATATTCGCCAACTTCCAGGAAATCGAGCCGAAGTTGGTCAAAATTACGATGCGCGTAAGGCGGTCTCGGCTACTCTTTCAGTCTTAAAGTGAAGTAGGGCTATATTTCGGCCGACAAGCTCGAAAGTGAGCGTTCAAAAAATGTGCTGTGCCCATTTCACTGCAAACCAAGGCTATCAGCAGTTAGTTTAGAGTTCCCGGGACTGGAATATATCCCCGAAGTTCCGCGAAATCGAACGGAGGTTGGTTAAAATCACGATGCGCCTAAGACGGTCTCGGCTACTCTTTCAGTCTTAAAGTAAAGTGGGGCTGTATTTCGGCCCAGAAGCTCGAAAGTGATCCTTTAAAAAGTTACGCTTTGTGCATTTAACTTCAAACCAAGGCCATCAGGAGTTAGTTTAAAGTCCCCCGGACTGGAAAATATCCCCCAAGTTCCGGGAAATCGAGCTGAACTTGGTCAAAATCACGATGCTCGGCTACTATTTCAGTCTTAAAGTGAAATACGGTTGTATTTCGGCCCAGAAGCTCGCAACTGAGCGTTCAAAAAGTTTTCCTGCGTCCATTTCACTGCAAACCAAGGCCATCAGGAGTTAGTTTAGAGTCCCCGCGACTTGAAAATATCGCCAAAATTCTAGAAAATTGAGCGGAAGTTGCTCAAAATCACGATGCGCGTCAGGCGGTCTCGCCTACTCTTTCAGTCTTAAAGTGAAGTGGGGCTATATTTCATCCCAGAAGGTCGAAAATAAGCCTTCAAAAAGTGTTACTGTTTTCATTTCACTGCAAGCCAAGGCCATCAGGAGTTAGTTTAGAGTCCTCGGGACTGGAAAATATCGCCCAAGCTCGGGCAAATCGAGCCCAATTTTGTCAAAATCACCATGCGCGTAAGGCGGTCTCGGCTACTCTTTCATTCTTAAAGTGAACTGGGGCTATATTTCGGCCGAGAAGCTAGAAAGTGAAAGTTCAAAAAGTTTTCCTGTGTTCATTTCACTGCAAACCAAGGCCATCAGCAGCTAGTTTAGACTCCTCGGGACTGGAAAATATCGCCCAAGTTCGGGCAAATCGAGCCCAATTTTGTCAAAATCACGATGCGCGTAAGGCGGTCTCGGCTACTCTTTCATTCTTAAAGTAAACTGGGGCTATATTTCGGCCGAGAAGCTAGAAAGTGAAAGTTCAAAAAGTTTTGCTGTGTTCATTTCACTGCAAACCAAGGCCATCAGGAGTTAGTTTAGACTCCTCGGGAGTGGAAAATATCGCCCAAGTTCGGGGAAATGGAGCCGAATTTTGTCAAAATCACGATGCGCATAGGGCGGTCTCGGCTACTCTTTCATTCTTAAAGTGAACTGGGGCTATATTTCGGCCCAGAAGCTGGAAAGTGAAAGTTCAAAAAGTTTTGCTGTGTCCATTTCACCGCAAACCAAGCCACATCAGCAGATTGTTTACAGTGTCCGGGACATCAAAATATCCCCCAAGTACCGGTAAATCGAGCCGAACTTTGTCAAAATCACGAATCGCGTAAAGCAGTCTCGGCTACTCTTTTAGTCTTAAAGTGACGTGGCTGTATATTTCGGCCCAGAAGCTCGAAAGTGAGCGTTCCAAAAGTTATGCTGTCCCTATTTCACTGCAAAGCAAGGCCCTCAGGAAGTAGTTTACAGTGCCCGGAACTGGAAAATATGCCCCAAGTTTCGCGAAATCGAGACGAAGTTGGTCAAAATAACGATTCGCGTAAGGCGGTGTCGGCTACTCTTTCAGTCTTAAAGTTAAGTAGGGCTATATTTCGGTCTAGAAGCTCGAAAGTGAGCGTTCAAAAAGTTTTCCTCTCTGAATTTCACTGAAAACCAAGGCCATCATGAGTTAGTTTAGAGTCCCCGGGACTGGAAAATAACTTTTAAGTTCTGGCAACTGAAGCCGAAGTTGGTCAAAATCACGATGCGCCTAAAGCGGCCTCGGCTACTCTTTCAGTCTTAAAGTGAAGTGGGGCTCTATCTCGGCCCAGAAGCTCCAAAGTGAGTGCTGCAAAAAATTTGCTGTGTCCATTTCAGTGCAAACCAAGGCCATCAGGAGTTAGTTTAGAGTCCCCGGGACTGCAATATATTTCCCAAGTTCCGGAAAATGGAGAAGAAGTTGGTCAAAATCACGATGCGCGGAACCCGGTCCTGGCTAGGCTTTCAGTCTTAAAGTGAAGTGGGGCTATATTTCGGCCCAGAAGCTCAAAAGTGAGCGTTCAAAAAGTTTTGCTTTATCCATTTCAATGCAAACCAAGGCCATCAGGGGTTACTTAAGAGTCCCCGGGACTGGAAAATATCCCCCAAGTTCCGGTAAATCGAGCCGAAGTTGGTCAAAATCACGATGCCCCTAAATTTGTCTCCGCTACTCTTTCTGTCTTAAAGTGAAGTGGGGCTGTATTTCGGGCCAGAAGCCCGAAAGTGAGCGTTCAAAAAGTTTTGCTCTGTCCATTTCAATGCAAAGCAAGGCGATCATGAGTTAGTTTAGAGTCATCGGGACTGGAAAATATCCCCGAAGCTCCAAGAAATCGATCGGAAGATGGTCAAAATCACGATACGCGTAAGGCGATCTCGGCTACTCTTTTAGTCTTAAAGTGAAGTGGCGCTATATTTCCGCCCAGAAGCTCCAAAGTGGGAGTTGAAAAAGTTATGCTGCGCGCATTTCACTGCAAACCAAGGCCATCCGGAGTTAGTTTAGAGTCCCACAATGCGCGTAAGGTGGTCTTGGTTACTCTTTAAGTCTTAAAGTAAAGTGGGGCTTTATTTCGGCCAGGAAGCTCGAAGGTGAGCGTTCAAAAAGTTTTGCTCTGTCCATTTCACTGGAAACCAAGGCCATCAGGAGTTAGTTTAGAGTTCCTGGGACTGGAAAATATCCCCCAAGTTCCGGAATATGGACCCGAAGTTTGTCAAACTCACGATGCGAGCAAGACGGTCTCGGCTACTCTTTCAGTCTTAAAGTAAAGTGGGGCTATATTTCGGTCCAGAAGCTCGAGAGTGAGCGTTCAAAAAGTTTCGCTTTGTCCATTTCGCTGAAAACCAAGACAATCAGGAGTTAGTCTAGAGTCCCCGGGACTGGAAAATATCCCCCAAGGTCCGGCAAATCAAGCCGAAGTTGGTCAAAATCACGGTGTTCTTAAGGCGGTGTCGGCTACTGCTTCAGTCTTAAAGTGAAGTGGTGCTCTATTTCGGCCCACAAGCTCAAAGCTCAAAAAAAATTACTGTCTGTTTCACTGCAAACCAAGGCTATCAGGAGTTAGTTTAGAGTCCCCAGGAGTGGAATGTATTTCCCAAGTTCCGGAAAATCGAGAAGACGTTGGTCAAAATCACGATGCGCTCAGGGCGGTCTCGGCTGCTCTTTCAGTCTTAAAGTGAAGTTGGGCTATATTTCGGCCCAGAAGCTCAAAAGTGAGCGTTCAAAAAGTTTTGCTGTATCCATTTCAATGCAAACCAAGGCCATCAGGGGTTACTTAAGAGTCCTCGGGACTGGAAAATATCCCCCAAGTTCCGGTAAATCGAGCCGAAGTTGGTCAAAATCACGATGTGCGTAAGGTGGTTTCGGCTGCTCTTTCAGTCTTAAAGTGAAGTGGGGCAATATTTCGGTCCAGAAGCTCGAAAGTGAGCGTTTAAAAAGTTTTGCTCTGTAAGTTTCAGTGCAAACCAAGGCCATCAGAAGTTAGTTTAGAGTCCCTGGGACTGGAGAATATCTCCCAAGTCCCAGGAAATCGAGCCGAAGTTGATCCAATTCATGATGCGCGTAACGTGGTCTCGGCTACCGTGTTAGTCCTAAAGTGAAGTGTGGCTACATTTCGCCCCAGAAGCTAGAAAGTGAGCGTTCAAAAAGTTTCGTTGTGTCCATTTTACTTCAAAACAAGGTCATCAGGACTTAGTTTAGCGTCCAAGGGACTGCAAAATATCCCCCAAGTTCCGGGAAATCCATTCGAAGTTCGTCAAAATTACGATGCGCGTAAGGCGGTCTCATCTACTCTTTCAGTCTTAAAGTAATGTGGGGCTATATTTCTGCCCAGAAACTCCAAAGTTGTGCTGTGTCCATTTCATTGAAAGCCAAGGCCATCAGGAGTTACTTTAGAATCCCTTTGACTGGAATATATCCCCTAAGTTTCGGGAAATAAACGCGAAATTGGTCAAAATCACGATTCGCTCAAGACGGTCTCGCCTACTCTTTCAGTCTTAAAGTAAAATGGGGCTCTATTGCGGCCCAGAAGCTCGAGAGTGAGCGTTCAAAAACTTTCGCTGTGTCCATTTCACTGCATACCAAGACAAGGAGGAGTTAGTTGAGAGTCCCCGGGACTGGAAAATATCCCCCAAGTTCCGGGAAATCCACCCGAAGTTTGTCAAAATCACGATGCGCGTAAGGCGGTCTCGGCTACTCTTTCAGTGTTAAAGTAATGGGGGGCTATATTTTGGCCCAGAAGCTCGAAATTGAGCGTTCAAAAAGTTTTGCTGGGTCCATGTTACTGCAAACCAAGGCCATCAGGAATTAGTTTAGAGTCCTGACAACTGGAATATATCCCCTTAGTTCCGGGAAATTGAGCCGAAGTTGCTCAAAATCACGATGCACGTAAGGCGGTCTCGGCTACTCTTTCAGTCTTCAAGTGAAGTGGGGCTCTATTTCGGTCCAGAAGCTCGAAAGTATGCGTCCAAAAACTTTTTCTGTTTCCGTTTCACTGCAAACTAAGACCAGTGCGAGCTAGTTTAGAGTCCCCGGGACTGGAAAATATTTCGCAAGTTCCGGGAAATCGAGCCGAAGTTGATCAAAATTACGATGCCCGAAACGTGGTCTCGGCTACTGTTTCAGTCTTAGAGTGAAGTATGGCTATATTTCGGCCCACAACCTGGAAAGTGAGCGTTCAAAAAGTTTTGCTGTCTCCATTTCACTGCAAACCAAGGCCATCAGGAGTTAGGTTAGAGTCCCCGGGACTGGAAAATATTCTCCAAATTCCAGGAAATGGCGCCGAAGTTGATGAAAATTACGATGCGCGTAACGGGCTCTCGGCTATTCTTTCAGTCTTAAATTTAGGTAGGGCTATATTTCGGCCCTGAAGCTCGAAGGTGAGCGTTCAGAATGTTTTGCTGTGTTCATTAAACTGCAAACCAAGGTCATCGGGAGTTAGTTAAGCGTCCCTGGGACTTGAAATTATTCGCCAACTTCCGGGAAATCGAGCAAAAGTGGCCCAAAATCACGATGCGCGTAAGGCGGTCTCGGCTACTCTTTCAGTCTTAAAATTAAGGAGGGCTATATTTCGACCTAGAAGCTCGAGACCGGGCGTGCGGAAATTTTTTCTGTGTCCATTTCACTGACATCTTAGGGCATGAGGAGTTAGTTTAGAGTCCTTGGGACTGGAAAATATTTCCCAAATTCTGGCAGATGGAGCCAAAGTTGCTCAAAATCACGATGCGCGTAAGGCGGTCTCGGCTACTCTTTCAGTCTTAAAATGAAGTGGGGCTATATTTCGGCCGACAAGCTCAACACCGAGCGTGCGCTCCTTTTGCCTGTGTACATATCACTGAAAATTAAGTTCATCAGGAGTTAGCATAGAGTCCTCGGGAGTGGATAATATTCCCCGAATTCCGGCAAACCGAGCAAAAGATGCTGAAAATCACGATGCGCGTAAGGCGGTCTCGGCTACTCGTTTACTCCGATAATGAAGTGGGGCTATATTTCGGTTCTACAAGCTCGACATCGAGCGTGCTCTCCTTTTACCTGTGTCCATTTCACTAAGAACTAAGTCCATCAGGAGATAGTTTAGAATCCTGGAGACTGGAAGCTATCCTCCAAGTTTCGGTAATTTCAGCCATACTTTCTTAAAATTACGATAAGCGTACGGCAGTTTCGTTTACTCTTTCAGTCTTAAAATGAACTGGGGCTACATTTCGGCCTAGGCAATCAGGAGTTAGTTTAGAGTCCCCGGTACCGGGAAATATCCCCCATTTTCCGGGAAATCGAGCCAAAGTTGGTCAAAATCATGATGCGCGTAAGGCGGTCCCGGTTACTCTTTCATTCTTAAAGTGAACTGGGGCAATATTTCCGCCCAGAAGCTCGAAAGTGAGCGTTCAAAAAGTTGTGCTGTGTCCATTTCACTCCAGAGCAAGGCCATCAGGAGTTACTTTAGAGTCCGCGGGACTGGAAAATATCCCCCAAGTTCCGGGAAATCGAGGCGAAGTAGGTCAAAATTACGATGGGCGTAAGGCGGTTTCGGCTACTCTTTCACTCTTAAAGTGAAGTATGGCTATATTTCGGCCCAGAAGCTCAAAAGTGAGCGTTCAAAAAGTTTTGCTGTGTCCATTTTACTGCAGACCAAGGACATCGAGGGTCAGTTTAGAGTCCCCGGGAATGGAAAATATTCCCCAAGTTCCGGGAAATTTCACCGAAGTTGGTCAAAATCACGACGCGCGTACGGCGGTCTCGGCTACTCTTTCAGTCTTAAAGTGAAGTGGGGCAATATTTCGGCCCAGAAGCTCGAAACTGAGTGTTTAAAAAGTTTTGCTGTGTCCATTTCACTGCAAAACAAGGCCATCACGACTTAGTTTAGCGTCCAAGGGACTGGAAATATCCCCCAAGTTACGGGAAATCCACCCGAAGTTAGTCAAAATCACGATGCGCTTAAGGGGGTCTCGGCTACTCTTTCAGTCTTAAGGTAAAGTGGGCTTAGATTTAACTCCAGAAGCTCGAAGGTAAGGGTTCAAAAATTTTTGTCTCTATTTCACTCACATCTGAGACAAACAGGAGTGAATTTAGAGACTTTGGGACTGGAAAATATCTCCCAAGTTTCGCCAGATCGAGCCGAAGATCCTCAAAATCACAATGCGCGTAAGGCGCTCCCGCCTACTCTTTCAGTCTTAAAAAGAAGTAGGGCTATATTTCGGCCAGCAAGCTCGAAAGTGCGCGTTCAAAAGGCGGTCCTGTGTCCATTTCACTAGAAACCAAGGCCATCAGGAGTTAGTTCAGAGACCCCGGGACTGGAAAATATCCCCCTATTCGCGGGAAATCGAGCCGAAGTAACCCAAAATCACGATGCGTGGAACGCGGTCTCGGCTACTCTTTCAGTCTTAAAGTTAAGTGGGGCTATATTTCGACCCATAAGCTCGAAAGTGAGCGTTCAAAAAGTTTTGCTGTGTCCATTTAACTGCAAACTAAGGCCATCGAAAGTTAGTTTAGCTTCCCCGGGAATTGAAAATATTCGCAAACTTCCAGGAAATCGAGCCGAAGTTGGTCATAATTACGATGCGCGTAAGGCGGTCTCGGCTACTCTTGCAGTCTTAAAGTGAAGTAGGGCTATATTTCGGCCGAGAAGCTCAAAAGTGAGGGTTCAAAAAAATATGCTGTGTCCATTTCACTGCAAACCAAGGCCATCAGCAGTTAGTTTAGAGTTCCCGGGACTGGAATATATCCCCGAAGTTCCGGGAAATCGAACGGAAGTTGGTCAAAATCACCATGCGCCTAAGACGGTCTCGGCTACTCTTTCAGTCTTAAAGTAAAGTGGGGCTATATTTCGGCCCAGAAGCTCGAAAGTGACCCTTTAAAAAGTTACGCTTTGTGCATTTAACTGCAAACCAAGGCCATCAGTCCCCCGGAGTGGAAAATATCCTCTAAGTTCCGGGAAATCGAGCTGAACTTGGTCAAAATCACGATGCTCGTAAGGCGGTCTCGGCTACTATTTCAGTCTTAAAGTGAAATACGGTTGTATTTCGGCCCAGAAGCTCGCAACTGAGCGTTCAAAAAGTTTTCCTGCGTCCATTTCACTGCAAACCAAGGCCATCAGGAGTTAGTTTAGAGTCCCCGGGACTTGAAAATATCGCCAGAATTCTAGAAAATCGAGCGGAAGTTGCTCAAGTCATGATAGCGTAAGGCGGTCTCGCCTACTCTTTCAGTCTTAAAGTGAAGTGGGGCTATATTTCATCCCAGAAGCTCGGAAATAAGCCTTCAAAAAGTGTTACTGTGTTCATTTCACTGCAAACCAAGGTCATCAGGAGTTACTTTAGGCTCCTCGGGACTGGAAAGTATCGCCCAAGGTGGGGGAAATCGAGCCGAATTTTGTCAAAATCACGATGCGCGTAAGGCGGTCTCGGCTACTCTTTCATTCTTAAAGTGAACTGGGACTATATTTCGGCCGAGAAGCTAGAAAGTGAAAGTTCAAAAAGTTTTGCTGTGCTCATTTCACTGCAAACCAATGCCATCAGGAGTTAGTTTAGACTCCTCTTGACTGGAAAATATCGCCCAAGTTCGGGGAAATCGAGCCGAAGTTTGTCAAAATCACGATGCGCGTAAGGCGATCTCGGCTACTCTTTCATTCTTAAAGTGAGCTCGGGCTATATTTCGGCCCAGAAGCTAGAAAGTGAAAGTTCAAAAAGTTTTGCTGTGTCCATTTCACCGCAAACCAAGCCACATCAGCAGATTGTTTACAGTGTCCGGGACATCAAAATATCCCCCAAGTACCGGTAAATCGAGCCGAAGTTTGTCAAAATCACGATGCGCGTAAAGCAGTCTCGGCTACTCTTTTAGTCTTAAAGTGACGTGGCTGTATATTTCGGCCCAGAAGCTCGAAAGTGAGCGTTCAAAAAGTTTTGCTCTCTCAATTTAACTGAAAACCAAGGCCATCATCAGTTAGTTTCGAGTCCACGGGACTGGAAAATATCCCTTAAGTTCTGGCAACTCAAGCCGAAGTTGGTCAAAATCACGATGCGTCTAAGGCGGTCTCGGCTACTATTTCAGTCTTAAAGTGAAGTGGGGCTATATTTCGGCTTAGAATTTCGAAAGTAAGCGTTCAAAAAAAATTTCTGTGTCCATTTCACTGCAGACCAAGGCCATCACGGGTTAGTTTAGAGTCCTTGGGACTTGAATATATCCCCGAAGCTTCGGGAAATCGAGCCGAAGTTGGTCAAAATCACGATGCGCGTAAGACGGTGTCGGCTACTCTTTCAGTCTTAAACTGAAGTGGGGCTATATTTCGGCTCAGAAGCCCGAAGGGGAGCGTTGAAAAAGTTTTGCTCTCTCCATTTCAATACAAACCAAGGCAATCAGGAGTTACTTTAGAGTCCCCGTTACCGGAAAATATTCCCCATTTCCCGGGAAATCGAGTCACAGTTGGTCAAAATCACGGTGCGCGTAAGGCGGTCTCGGCTATTTTTTCATTCTTTAAAGTGAAGTCGGGCTATATTTCGGCCCAGAAGCTCGAAAGTGAAAGTTCAAAAAGTTTTGCTGTGTCCATTTCACCGCGAACCAAGCCACATCAGGAGATAGTTTACAGTATCCGGGACATCAAAATATCCCCCAAGTTTCGTGAAATCGAGCCGAAGTTTGTCAAAATCACGATGCGCGTAAAGCAGTCTCGGGTACTCTTTGAGTCTTAAACTGACGTGGCTGTATATTTCGGCCCACAAGCTCAAAAGTGAGCGTTGAAAAAGTTATGCTGTGCCCATTTCACTGCAAAGCAAGGCCCTCAGGAAGTAGTTTACAGTGCCCGGAACTGGAAAATATCCCCCAAGTTCCGCGAAATCGAGACGAAGTTGGTCAAAATAACGATTCGCGTAAGGCGGTCTCGGCTACTCTTTCAGTCTTAAAGTTAAGTAGGGCTATATTTCGGTCCAGAAGCTCGAAAGTGAGCGTTCAAAAAGTTTTCCTCTCTGAATTTCACTGAAAACCAAGGCCAACATGAGTTAGTTTAGAGTCCCCGGGACTGGAAAATATCTTTTAAGTTCTGGCAACTCAAGCCGAAGTTGGTGAAAATCACGATGCGCCTAAAGCGGCCTCGGCTACTCTTTCAGTCTTAAAGTGAAGTGGGGCTGTATTTCCGCCCAGAAGCTCCAAAGTGAGCGCTGCAAAAAAGTTGCTGTGTCCATTTCACTGCAAACCAAGGCCATCAGGAGATAGTTTAGAGTCCCCGGGACTGCCATATATTTCCCAAGTTCCGGAAAATGGAGAAGACGTTGGTCAAAATCACGATGCGCGCAAGACGGTCTTGGCTAGTCTTTCAGTCTTAAAGTGAAGTGGGGCTATATTTCGGCCCAGAAGCTCAAAAGTGAGCGTTCAAAATCACGACGCGCGAAATGCGGTATCGGCTACTGTTTCAGTCTTAAAGTGAAGTGGGGCTATGTTTCGGGCCAGAGGCCGAAAAGTGAGCGTTCAAACAGTTTTGCTGTGTTCTTTGAGTGAAAAACAAGGCAATCACGAGTTAGTTTAGCGTCCCTGGTACTGGAAAATATTCCCCAAGTTCCGGTAAATCGAGCTGAAGTTGGTCAAAATCACGACGCTCCCAAAGCGGTCTCGGCTACCATTTAAGTCTTAAAGTAAAGTGGGGCTTTATTTCGGCCAGGAAGCTCGAAGGTGAGCGTTCAAAAAGTTTTGCTCTGTCCATTTCACTGCAAACCAAGGCCATCAGGAGTTAGTTTAGAGTTCCTGGGACTGGAAAATACTCCCCAAGTTTCGGAATATGGACCCGAAGTTTGTCAAACTCACGATGCGAGCAAGGCGGTCTCGGCTACTCTTTCAGTCTTAAGTGAAGTGGGGCTATATTTCGGCCCAGAATCTCCAAAGTGTGCGTTAAAAAAATTGTGCTATGTCCATTTCAATGCAAACCAAGGACATCAGGAGTTAGTTTAGAGTCCCCGGGACTGGAAAATATCCCCCCAGTCCGGGAATTGGAGCCGAAGTTGATAAAATTCATGATGCGCGTAACGTCGTCTTGGCCACTGTTTCAGTCTTTAAGTGAAGTGTGGCTATATTTCGGCCCACAAGCTAGAAAGTGAGGGTTCAAAAAGTTTTGCTGTGTCCATTTCACTTCAAAACAAGGCCATCAGGACTTAGTTTAGCGTCCAAGGGACTGGAAAATATACCCCACGTTCCGGGAAATACATTCGAAGTTCGTCAAAATTACCATATACGTCAGGCGGTTTCGGCTACTCTTTCGGTCTTATAGTAAAGTCGGGCTATATTTCTGTCCAGAAGCTCGAAAGTGAGCGTTCAAAAAGTTTTGCTGTGTGCATTTCACTGCAAACCAAAGCTATCAAAAGTTAGTTTAGGGTCCCCGGGACTGGAAAATATTCCCCAAGTTCCGGGAAAGCGAGCCGAAGTTGATCAAAATCACGATGCGCGAAATGCGGTCTCGGCTACTGTTTCAGTCTTAAAGTAAAGTGTGGCTATATTTCGGCCCACAAGATCGAAAGTGAGCGTTCAAAAAGTTTTGCTCTGTCCATTTCAATGCAAAGCAAGGCGATCAGGAGTTAGTTTAGAGTCCCCGGGACTGGAAAATATCCCCCAAGTTCCGAGAAATCGATCCGAAATACGTCAAAATCACGATGCGCGTAAGGCGATCTCGGCTACTCTTTCAGTCTTTAAGTGAAGTAGGGCTATAGTTCGCCCCACAAGCTCCAAAGTGGGCGTTCAAAAAGTTATGCTGTGCGCATTTCAGTGCAAACCAAGGCCATCCGGAGTTAGTTTAGAGTCCCCGGGACTGGAAAATATCCCAAAAGTTGCGTGAAATCCAGCTGACCTTGGTCTAACTCACGATGCGCGTGAGGCGGTCTGGGCTACTATTTCAGTCTGAAAGTGAAGTGGGATTCTATTTCGGGCCAGAAGCTACAAAGAGAGTGTTCAAAAAGCTTTCCTTTGTCCATTTCACTGAAAACCAAGGCCATCAGGAGTTAGTTTAGAGCCCGCGGAAATGGAATATATCCCCCAAGTTCCGGGAAACCGACCCGAAGTTGGTCAAAATCACGATTTGCGCAAGACGGTCTCGGCTACTCTTTCAGTCTTAAAGTAAAGTGGGGCTATATTTCGGTCCTGAAGCTCGAGAGTGAGCGTTCAAAAAGTTTCGCTGTGTCCATTTCACTGAAAACCAAGACAATGAGGAGTTAGTTTAGAGTCCCCGGGACTGGAAAATATCCCCCAAGTTCCGGCAAATCGAGCCGAAGTTGGTCCAAATCACGACGTGCGTAAGGTTGTTTCGGCTACTCTTTCAGTCTTAAAGTGAAGTGGGGAATTATTTCGGCCCAGAAGCTCGAAAGTGAGTGTTTAAAAAGTTTTGCCTTGTCACTTTCAGTGCAAACCAAGGCCATCAGAAGTTAGTTTAGAGTCCCCGGGACTGGAGAATATCCCCCAAGTCCCGAGAAAACGAGCCGAAGTTGATCAAATTCCTGATGCGCGTAACGTTCTCTCGGCTACTGTGTCAGTCCTAAAGTGAAGTGTGGCTATATTTCGGCCCACAAACTAGAAAGTGAAAGTTCAAAAAGTTTCGTTGTGTCCATTTTACTTCAAAACAAGGCCATCAGGACTTAGTTTAGCGTCCAAGGGACTGCAAAATATCCCCCAAGCTCCGGGAAATCCATTCGAAGTTCGTCAAAATTACGATGCGCGTAAGGCGGTCTCATCTACTCTTTCAGTCTTAAAGTAAAGTGGGGCTCTATTTTGGCCCACAAGCTCAAAGCTCAAAAAAAATTACTGTGTCTATTTAACTGCAAACCAAGGCTATCAGGAGTTAGTTTACAGTCCCCGGGGGTGGAATGTATTTCCCAAGTTCCGGAAAATCGAGAAGACGTTGGTCAAAATCACGATGCGCGTAAGACCTTCTCGGCTACTCTATCAGTCTTAAAGTGAAGTGGGGCTATATTTCGGCCCAGAAGCTCAAACATGAGCGTTCAAAAAGTTTTGCTGTATCCATTTCAATGCAAACCAAGGCCATCAGGGGTTAGTTAAGAGTCCTCGGGACTGGAAAATATCTCCCAAGTTCCGGTAAATCGAGCCGAAGTTGGTCAAAATCAGGATGCGCGTAACGTGCTCTCGGCTACTGTGTCAGTCCTAAAGTGAAGTGTGGCTATATTTCGCCCCAGAAGCTAGAAAGTGAGCGTTCAAAAAGTTTCGTTGTGTCCATTTTACTTCAAAACAAGGCCATCAGGACTTAGTTTAGCGTCCAAGGGGCTGGAATATATGCCCCAAGTTCCGGGAAATCCATTCGAAGTTCGTCAAAATTACGGTGCGCGTAAGGCGGTCTCATCTACTCTTTCAGTCTTAAAGTAAAGTGGGGCTATATTTCTGCCCAGAAGCTCCAAAGTTGTGCTCTGTCCATTTCACTGAAAACCAAGGCCATCAGGAGTTACTTTAGAGTCCTTTTGCCTGGAATATATCCCGCAAGTTTCGGGAAATAAACGCGAAATTGGTCAAAATGACGATTCGCTCAAGACCGTCTCGCCTACTCTTTCAGTCTTAAAGGAAAATGGGGCTCTATTGCGGCCCACAAGCTCGAAAGTGAGCGTTGAAAAAGTTTTGCTGTGTCCATTTAACTGCAAACCAAGGCCATCAGGAGTTAGTTTAGAGTCCCCGGGACTGGAAAATATTCTCCAAGTTCCAGGAAATTGCGCCGGAGTTGATGAAAATTACGATGCGCGTAACGGGCTCTCGGCTATTCTTTCAGTGTTAAATTTAAGTAGGGCTATATTTCGGCCCTGAAGCTCGAAGGTGAGCGTTCAGAATGTTTTGCTGTGTTCATTAAACTGCAAACCAAGGTCATCGGGAGTTAGTTTAGCGTTCCCGGGACTTGAAATTATTCGCCAACTTCCGGGAAATCGAGCAAAAGTGGCCGAAAATCACGATGCGCGTAAGGCGGTCTCGGCTACTCTTTCAGTCTTAAAATTAAGGGGGGCTATATTTCGACCTAGAAGCTCGAGACCGGGCGTGCGCTAAGTTTACCTGTGTCCATTTCACTGGCATCTTAGGCCATCAGGAGTTAGTTTAGAGTCCTTGGGACTGGAAAATATTTCCCAAATTCTGGCAGATCGAGCCAAAGTTGCTCAAAATCACGATGCGCGTAAGGCGGTCTCGGCTACTCGTTTACTCCGAAAATGAAGTGGGGTTATATTTCGGTTCTAGAAGCTCGACACCGAGCGTGCTCTCCTTTTACCTGTGTCCATTTCACTAAGAACTAAGTCCATCAGGAGATAGTTTAGAATCCTCGAGACTGGAAGCTATCCTCCAAGTTTCGGCAAATTGAGCCATACTTTCTTAAAATTACGATAAGCGTACGGCAGTTTCGTTTACTCTTTCAGTCTTAAAATGAACTGGGGCTACATTTCGGCCTAGAAGTTCGACACGGAGCGTGCGCTCCTGTTACCTGTGACCATTTTACTGAAAAATAAGGCCATCACGAGTTGGGGTAGAGGCCCCGGGACTGGAAAATATCCCCCAAGTTTTGGCAGATCGAGCCATAGTGGCTAAAAATTTCGATGCGCTTAAGGCGGTTTCGTGTACACTTTCAGTCTTAAAATAAAGTGGGGCTATATTTCGGCCTACAACCTGGAAACCTAGCGTGCGCCCCTTTTACCTGTGTCCATTTCACTAAAAGCCAAGGCATTCAGGAGTTAGTTTAGAGCTTCCGGGACTGGAAAATATCCCCCAAGTCCCAAGAAATCAAGCCGAAGTTCGACAAAATTACCATGCGCGTAAGGCGGTCCCGGCTACTCTTTCAGTCTGAAAGTGAAGTGGGGCTATATTTCGGCCCAGAAGCTCGAAAGTCAACGTTCAAAAAGTTTGGCTGTGTCCATTTCACTGAAAACCAAGGCCATCAGAAATTAGTTTAGAGTGTCCGGGACTGGGAATTATCTCCCAAGTTCCGGGAAGTCGAGCCGGAGTAGCCCAAAATCACGATGCGCGTAAGGCGGTCTCGGCTAGTCTTTCAGTCTTAAAGTGAAGTAGGGCTATGCTTCGGCCCAGAAGCTCAAACGTGAGTGTTCAAAAAGTTGTGCTGTGTCCATTTCACTGCAAACCAAGGCAATCAGGAGTTAGTTTAGAGTCCCCGGTACCGGAAAATATCCCCCATTTCCCGGGAAATCGAGCCAAAGTTCGTCAAAATCACGATGCGCGTAAGGCGGTCCCGGTTACTCTTTCATTCTGAAAGTCAACAGGGGCAATATTTCCGCCCAGAAGCTAGAAAGTGAGCATTCAAAAAGTTGCGCTGTGTCCATTTCACTCCAGAGCAAGGCCATCAGGAGTTACTTTTAGAGTCCGCGGGACTGGAAAATATCCCCCAAGTTGCGGGAAATCGAGCCGAAGTTGGTCAAAATTACGATGGGCGTAAGGCGGTCTCGGCTACTCTTTCACTCTTAAAGTAAAGTGGAGCTATATTTCGGCCCAGAAGCTCAAAAGTGAGCGTTCAAAAAGTTTTGCTGTGTCCATTATACTGCAGACCAAGGATGTCGGGGGTCAGTTTAAAGTCCCCGGGACTGGAAAATATCCCCTAAGTTCCGGGAAACTTAACCGAAGTTGGTCAAAATCACGACGCGCGTATTGCTGTCTTGGCTACTCTTTCAGTCTTAAAGTGAAGTGGGGCAATATTTCGGCCCAGAAGCTCGAAACTGAGTGTTTAAAAAGTTTTGCTGTGTCCATTTCACTGCAAAACAAGGCCATCACGACTTAGTTTAGCGTCCAAGGGACTGGAAATATCCCCCAAGTTACGGGAAATCCACCCGAAGTTAGTCAAAATCACGATGCACTTAAGGGGGTCTCGGCTACTCTTTCAGTCTTAAGGTAAAGTGGGCTTAGATTTAACTCCAGAAGCTCGAAAGTAAGGGTTCAAAAATTTTCTTCTCTATTTCACTCACATCTTAGACAATCAGGAGTGAGTTTAGAGACTTTGGGACCTGAAAATATCTCCCAAGTTTCGCCAGATCGAGCCGAAGATCCTCAAAAACACAGTGCGCGTAAGGCGCTCCCGCCCACTCTCTCAGTCTTAAAAAGAAGTAGGGCTATAGTTCGGCCAGCAAGCTCGAAAGTGTGCGTTCAAAAACTTGTGCTGTGTGAATTTCACTGCAAACCATGGCCATCAGGAGTTAGTTTAGAGTGCCCGGGACTGGAAAATATTTCCCAAGTTCCAGGAAAGCGAGCAGAAGTTGATCAAAATCACGATGCGCGTAACGCGGTCTCGGCTACTGTTTCAGTCTTAAAGTGAAGTGTGGCTATATTTAGGCCCACAAGCTCGAAAGTGAGCGTTCAAAAAGTTTTGCTGTGTCCATTTCACTGCAAACCAAGGCTATCAGGAGTTCGTTTAGAGACCCCGGGACTTGAAATTATTCTCCAAATTCCAGGAAATGGCGCCGGAGTTGATGAAAATTACGATGCGCGTAACGGGCTCTCGGCTATTCTTTCAGTCTGAAATTTAAGTAGAGCTATATTTCGGCCCTGAAGCTCGAAGGTGAGCGTTCAGAATGTTTTGCTGTGTTCATTAAACTGCAAACCAAGGTCATCGGGAGTTAGGTTAGCGTCCCTGGGACTTGAAATTATTCGCTAACTTCCGGGAAATCGAGCAAAAGTGGCCCAAAATCACCATGCGACTAAGGCGGTCTCGGCTACTCTTTCAGTCTTAAAATTAAGGGGGGCTATATTTCGACCTAGAAGCTCGAGACCGGGCGTGCGCTAATTTTACCTGTGTCCATTTCACTGACATCTTAGGCCATCAGGAGTTAGTTTAGAGTCCTTGGGACTGGAAAATATTTCCCAAATTCTGGCAGATCGAGCCAAAGTTGCTCAAAATCACGATGCGCGTAAGGCGGTCTCGGCTACTCTTTCAGTCTTAAAATGAAGTGGGGCTATATTTCGGCCGACAAGCTCAACACCGAGCGTGCGCTCCTTTTGCCTGTGTACATATCACTGAAAACTAAGTTCATCAGGAGTTAGCATAGAGTCCTCGGGACTGGAAAATATTGCCCGAATTCCGGCAAATCGAGCCAAAGATGCTGAAAATCACGATGCGCGTAAGGCGGTCTCGGCTACTCGTTTACTCCGAAAATGAAGTGGGGCTATATTTCGGTTCTACAAGCTCGACACCGAGCGTGCTCTCCTTTTACCTGTGTCCATTTCACTAAGAACTAAGTCCATCAGGAGATAGTTTAGAATCCTCGAGACTGGAAGCTATCCTCCAAGTTTCGGCAAATTGAGCCATACTTTCTTAAAATTACGATAAGCGTACGGCAGTTTCGTTTACTCTTTCAGTCTTAAAATGAACTGGGGCTACATTTCGGCCTAGGCAATCAGGAGTTAGTTTAGATTCCCGGTACCGGAAAATATCCCTCATTTCCCGGGAAATCGAGCCAAAGTTGGTCAAAATCACGATGCGCGTAAGGCGGTCCTGGTTACTCTTTCATTCTTAAAGTGAACTGGGGCAATATTTCCGCCCAGAAGCTCGAAAGTGAGCGTTCAAAAAGTTGTGCTGTGTCCATTTCACTCCAGAGCAAGGCCATCAGGAGTTACTTTAGAGTCCGCGGGACTGGAAAATATCCCGCAAGTTCCGGGAAATAGAGCCGAAGTTGCTCAAAATTACGATGCGCGTAAGGCGGTCTCGGCTACTCTTTCACTCTTAAAGTGAAGTGGAGCTATATTTCGGCCCAGAAGCTCAAAAGTGAGCGTTCAAAAAGTTTTGCTGTGTCCATTTTACTGCAGACCAAGGACGTCGGGTCAGTTTAGAGTCCCCGGGACTGGAAATATCCCCCAAGTTCCGGGAAATTTAACCGAAGTTGGTCAAAATCACGACGCGCGTACGGCGATCTCGGCTACTCTTTCAGTCTTAAAGTGAAGTGGGGCAATATTTCGGCCCAGAAGCTCGAAACTGGGTGTTTAAAAAGTTTTGCTGTGTCCATTTTACTGCAAAACAAGGCCATCACGACTTAGTTTAGCGTCCAACGGACTCAAACTACCCCCAAGTTACGGGAAATCCACCCGAAGTTAGTCAAAATCACGATGCACTTAAGGGGGTCTCGGCTACTCTTTCAGTCTTAAGGTAAAGTGGGCTTAGATTTAACTCCAGAAGCTCGAAAGTAAGTGTTCAAAAATTTTTTTTTGTATTTCAGTCACATCTTAGACAATCAGGAGTGAGTTTAGAGACTTTGGGACTGGAAAATATCTCCCAAGTTTCGCCAGATCGAGCCGAAGATCCTCAAAATCACAATGCGCGTAAGGCGCTCCCGCCCACTCTTTCAGTCTTAAAAAGAAGTAGGGCTATATTTCGGCCAGCAAGCTCGAAAGTGCGCGTTCAAAAAGTGTTCCTGTGTCCATTTCACTGGAAACCAAGGTCATCAGGAGTTAGTTTAGAGTCCCCGGGACTGGAAAATATCCCCCTATTTGCGGGAAATCGAGTCGAAGTATCCCAAAATCACGATGCGCGTAAGGCGGTGTCGGCTACTCTTTTAGTCTTAAAGTTAAGTGGGGCTATATTTTGACCCATAAGCTCGAAAGTGAGCGTTCAAAAAGTTTTGCTGTGTCCATTTAACTGTAAACTAAAGCCATCGGAAGTTATTTTAGCTTCCCCGGGAATTGAAAATATTCGCTAACTTCCGGGAAATCGAGCCGAAGTTGTTATAATAATAATAATAATAATAATAATAAAATATTTATATAGCGCCAATATCCAAAAAGTTCAAAAGCGCTTTACAGTTAGAAATATTAAAAACACTTTAGACAAATAAAGTAAAAATAAGAAAATGTCGCTAAAAAGTTATAAAAATGCTTTCTTAAAAAGGAACGTTTTTAGTTTATGTTTAAAAAGGGACACTGAGGAGCTGTTCTTGATATCAGACGGAAGAGTGTTCCAAAGTGTAGGAGCTGCTACAGAGAAAGATCTTGCGCCATATGTTTTCAAATTGAAGTGCGGAATGGAAAGAAGTTGTTTAGAAGATGAACGTAGCTGACGAGACGGAGTGTAAGGAGTGAGAAGATCACGAACGTATGAAGGTGCCAGATCTTTTAGGGCCTTGTACGTGATGAGTAGAATTTTAAAGATGATACGATAGTTAACAGGAAGCCAGTGGAGATTAAACAAAATAGGTGTGATACGTTCGTGTTTTCTAGAGAGGGTGATGAGACGAGCAGCGGCATTCTGGACGTGCTGTAACTTTTTTACATCGACATCCAATTTTGAAGAAACAAACGCATGAACAAGTATTTCAGTGGTGGTCGATGACAGGTACTTCCTTATATTGCTGATATTACGGCGATGATAAAAAGATGATTTGCAAATACTTGCAATATGTTCATTAAAACGAAAATGATGGTCAAAAATGACACCGATGTTTCTTGCTTTCTGTGACGAGCAGATGGTTTCATCGACGACAGAGATTTCTTGAAGGGTTGGTCTCGGTAGATGTTTTGCGGAGATCACTAGAAGTTCAGTCTTATCCTTGTTAAGTTTAAGACGATTAATCAACATCCAGTGATCCTTATCACTGGGTATAGTTGGCTGAAAGAACAGATAAAGTTGTGAATCGTCAGCATAAAAATGATAACTCAAGTTCAATTTTTTTACAATGTCTGAAAGGGGTGAAGTGTAAAGAACGTACAAAATGGGTCCCAACACTGATCCTTGTGGAACACCACATTGAAGAGCATGATCTGAGGAAGCTGCACCATCAACAGAGACATACTGCATGTCATTGGACAGATAGGATTTAAACCATAGTAACGGCTTGCCAGTAACTCCAAAGCGCTGTTGTAGACGGAAGAGGAGAATATCATGGTCAACAGTATCGAAAGCAGCAGAGAGGTCCAAAAGTAATAAAATTACCGTTCTACGTTTATCAATTGCGGTGAGGATGTCATTATGCACGCGAATGAGAGCCGTTTCTGTGCTATGATACTGTTTGTAGGCAGACTGTAATGGCTCATTCAGGTTGTTGTTGTTAACATAGGAGATCAGTTGGTTAGCAACCAACTTCTCAATTGCTTTGCTGAGAAAAGTAAGATTCGAAACAGGCGATAATTTGAAAACTGCGTGTGATCCAGAGAAGGCTTCTTAAGAAGAGGACGTAGCTTAGCAACTTTTAATTGAGAGGGTATTTGGCCAGATTGCAACGAAGTATTTATAATCTTGGTGATAAATGGAAGAAGTGTGTTCAAGGCATTTCTTGTGACATAGCCAGGAACAGGATCAAGATCACATGACTTGGAAGATAATTTCACAACACATTTGCGGACTTCGTCAACATCTACCAAACTGAACTCATCAAACGTATAAGGACAGACCCGGTTAACTTCAGGAACTTGATGGATTATGAGAGCTAAAAAATTACGATGCGCGTAAGGCGGTCTCGGCTACTCTTTCAGTCTTAAAGTGAAGTAGGGCTATATTTCGGCCGAGAAGCTCGAAAGTGAGCGTTCAAAAAAATGTGCTGTCCATTTCACTGCAAACCAAGGCCATCAGCAGTTACTTTAGAGTCCCCGGGACTGGAAAATATCGCCCAAGTGCGGGCAAATCGAGCCGAATTTTGTCAAAATCACGATGCGCGTAAGGCGGTCTCGGCTACTCTTTCAGTCTTAAAATGAAGTGGGGCTATATTTCATCCTCGAAGCTCGAAAATAAGCCTTCAAAAAGTGTTACTGTGTTCATTTCACTGCAAACCAAGGCCATCAGGAGTTAGTTTAGACTCCTCGGGACTGGAAAATATCGCCCAAGTTCGGGGAAATCGAGCCGAATTTTGTCAAAATCACGATGCGCGTAAGGCGGTCTCGGCTACTCTTTCATTCTTAAAGTGAACTGGGGCTATATTTCGGCCCAGAAGCTAGAAAGTGAAAGTTCAAAAAGTTTTGCTGTGTTCCTTTCACTGCAAACCAAGGCAATCAGGAGTTAGTTTAGACTCCTCGGGACTGGAAAATATCGCCCAAGTTCGGGGAAATCGAGCCGAAGTTTGTCAAAATCACGATGCGCGTAAGGCGGTCTCGGCTACTCTTTCATTCTTAAAGTGAACTGGGGCTATATTTCGGCCCAGAAGCTAGAAAGTGAAAGTTCAAAAAGTTTTGCTGCGTCCATTTCACCGCAAACCAAGCCACATCAGCAGATTGTTTACAGTGTCCGGGACATCAAAATATCCCCCAAGTTCCGGGAAATCGAGACGAAGTTTGTCAAAATCACGATGTGCGTAAAGCAGTCTCGGCTACTCTTTTAGTCTTAAAGTGACGTGGCTGTATATTTCGGCCCAGAAGCTCGAAAGTGAGCGTTCAAAAAGTTTTGCTCTCTCAATTTAACTGAAAACCAAGGCCATCATCAGTTAGTTTAGAGTCCACGGGACTGGAAAATATCCCTTAAGTTCTGGCAGCTCAAGCCGAAGTTGGTCAAATTCACGATGCGTCTAAGGCGGTCTCGGCTACTATTTCAGTCTTAAAGTGAAGTGGGGCTATATTTCGGCTTAGAATTTCGAAAGTAAGCGTTCAAAACAAAATTGCTGTGTCCATTTCACTGCAGACCAAGGCCATCAGGGGTTAGTTTAGAGTCCTTGGGACTTGAATATATACCCGAAGCTTCGGGAAATCGAGCCGAAGTTGGTCAAAATCACGATGCGCGTAAGACGTTGTCGGCTACTCTTTCAGTCTTAAACTGAATTGGGGCTATATTTCGGCCCAGAAGCCCGAAGGGGAGCGTTGAAAAAGTTTTGCTCTCTCCATTTCAATGCAAACCAAGGCAATCAGGAGTTACTTTAGAGTCCCTGGTACCGGAAAATATCCCCCAAGTTGCGAGAAATCGATCCGAAAATGGTCAAAATCACGATGCGCGTAAGACGATCTCGGGTACTCTTTCAGTCTTAAAGTGAAGGGGGGGGTATATTTCGGCCCCGAAGCTCCAAAGTGGGCGTTCAAAAAGTTATGCTGTGCACATTTCAGTGCAAACCAAGGCCACCCAGAGTTAGTTTAGAGTCCTCCAGACTGGAAAATATCCCAAAAGTCGCGTAAAATCGAGCTGAACTTGGTCTAACTCACGATGCGCGTGGGGCGGTCTCGGGTACTATTTCAGTCTGAAAGTGAAATAGGATTCTATTTCGGCCCAGAGGCTACAAAGAGAGTGTTCAAAAAAGTTTCCTTTGTCCATTTCACTGAAAACCAATGCCACCAGGAGTTAGTTGAGAGTCCCCCGGGACTGGAAAATATCCTCCAAGTTCCGGGAAATCAACCCGAAGTTTGTCAAAATCACGATGCGCGTAAGGCGGTCTCGGCTACTCTTTCAGTCTTAAAGTAAAGTGAGGCTATATTTCGGTGCAGAAGCTCGAGAGTGAGCGTTCAAAACGTTTCGCTGTGTCGATTTCACTGAAAACCAAGACAATCAGGAGTTAGTTTAGAGTCCCCGGGACTGGAAAATATCCCCCAAGTTCCGGCAAATCGAGCCGAAGTTGGTCAAAATCACGGTGCGCTTAAGGCGGTGTCGGCTACTCCTTCAGTCTTAAAGTGAAGTGGGGCTCTATTTCGGCCCACAAGCTCAAAGCTCAAAATAAATTACTGTGTCTATTTCACTGCAAACCAAGGCTATCAGGAGTTAGTTTAGAGTCCCCGGGAGTGGAATGTATTTCCCAAGTTCCGGAAAATCGAGAAGACGTTGGTCAAAATCACGATGCGCGTAAGACCTTCTCGGCTACTCTATCAGTCTTAAAGTGAAGTGGGGCTATATTTCGGCCCAGAAGCTCAAAAGTGAGCGTTCAAAAAGTTTTGCTGTATCCATTTCAATGCAAACCAAGGCCATCAGGGGTTACTTAAGAATCCTCGGGACTGGAAAATATCCCCCAAGTTCCGGTAAATCGAGCCGAAGTTGCTCAAAATCACGATGTGCGTAAGGTGGTCTCGGCTACTCTTTCAGTCTTAAAGTGAAGTGGGGCAATATTTCGGCCCAGAAGCTCGAAAGTGAGTGTTTAAAAAGTTTTGCTCTGTCACTTTCAGTGCAAACCAAGGCCATCAGAAGTTAGTTTAGAGTCCCCGAAACTGGAGAATATCTCCCAAGTCCCGGGAAATCGAGCCGAACTTGATCCAATTCATGATGCGCGTAACGTGGTCTCGGCTACTGTGTCAGTCCTAAAGTGAAGTGTGGCTATATTTCGGCCCACAAGCTAGAAAGTGAGCGTTCAAAAAGTTTTGTGTTGTCCATTTTACTTGAAAACAAGGCAATCAGCACTTAGTTTAGCGTCCAAGGGACTGCAAAATATCCCCCAAGCTCCGAGAAATCCATTCGAAGTTCGTCAAAATTACGATGCGCGTAAGGCGGTCTCATCTACTCTTTCAGTCTTAAAGTAAAGTGGGGCTATATTTCTGCCCAGAAGCTCCAAAGTTGTGCTGTGTCCATTTCACTGAAAACCAAGGACATCAGCAGTTACTTTAGAGTCCCTTTGACTGGAATATATCCCCCAAGTTTCGGGAAATAAGCGCGAAATTGGTCAAAATCACGATTCGCTCAAGACGGTCTCGCCTACTCTTTCAGTCTTAAAGTAACATGGGGCTCTATTTCGGCCCAGAAGCTCGAAAGTGAGCGTTCAAAAACTTTCGCTGTGGCCATTTCACTGCAAACCAAGACAAGCAGGAGTTAGTTGATAGTCCCCGGGACTGGAAAATATCCCCCAAGTTCCGGGAAAT
The DNA here is from genome assembly GCF_042242905.1 of Orbicella faveolata. NCBI lineage: Eukaryota > Metazoa > Cnidaria > Anthozoa > Scleractinia > Merulinidae > Orbicella > Orbicella faveolata. The sequence continues at coordinate 17,083,652 of NW_028301578.1, read as the reverse complement.
CAACCCGAAGTTTGTCAAAATCACGATGCCCGTAAGGCGGTCTCGGCTACTCTTTCAGTGTCAAAGTAATGGGGGGCTATATTGTGGCTCAGGAGATCGAAATTGAGCGTTCAAAAAGTTTTGCTGGGTACATTTTACTGCAAACCAAGGCAATCAGGAATTAGTTTAGAGTCCTGACAACTGGAATATATCCCCTTAGTTCCGGCAAATCGAGCCGAAGTTACTCAAAATCACGATGCACGTAAGGCGGTCTCGGCTACTCTTTCAGTCTTCAAGTGAAGTGGGGCTCTATTTCGGTCCAGAAGCTCGAAAGTATGCGTTCAAAAACTTTTTCTGTTTCCGTTTCACTGCAAACCAAGACCAGCACGAGTTACTTTGGAGTCCCCGTGACTGGAAAATATTTCGCAAGTTCCGGGAAATCGAGCCGAAGTTGATCAAAATCACGATGCGCGAAACGTGGTGTCGGCTACTGTTTCAGTCTTAAAGTGAAGTATGGCTATATTTCGGCCCACAAGCTCGAAAGTGAGCGTTCAAAAAGCCTTGCTGTGTCCATTTCACTCCAAAACAAGGCCATCGGCACCTAGTTTAGCGTCCAAGGCACTGGAAAATATCCCCCAAGTTCCGGGAAATCCACCCGAAGTTTGTCAAAATCACGATGCGCGTAAGGCGGTCTCGGCTACTTTTTCAGTATTAAAGTAAAGTGGGCTATATTTCGGCCCGGAAGCTCGAGAGTGAGCGTTCAAAAACTTTCGCTGTGGCCATTTCACTGCAAACCAAGACAAGCAGGAGTTAGTTGAGAGTCCCCGGGACTGGAAAATATCCCCCAAGTTCCGGGAAATCAACCAGAAGTTTGTCAAAATCACGATGCGCGTAAGGCGGTCTCCGCTACTCTTTCAGTGTTAAAGTAATGGGGGGCTATATTTTGGCCCAGAAGATCGAAATTGAGCGTTCAAAAAGTTTTGCTGTCTCCATTTCACTGCAAACCAAGGCTATCAAGAGTTAGTTTGGAGTTTCTGGGACTGGAAAATATCCCCGAAGTTCCGGAATATCGACCCGAAGTTGGTCAAAATCACGATGCGCGCACGACGGTCTCGGCTACTCTTTAAGTCGTAAGTGATGTGGGACTATATTTCGGCCTAGAAGCTCGAAAGTGTTCGTTCAAAAACTTGTGCTGTGTGAATTTCACTGCAAACCATGGCCATCAGGAGTTAGTTTAGAGTCTCCGGGACTGGAAATATTCCCCAAGTTCCAGGAAAGCGAGCAGAAGTTGATCAAAATCACGATGCGCGTAACGCGGTTCGGCTACTGTTTCAGTCTTAAAGTGAAGTGTGGTTATATTTAGGCCCACAAGCTCGAAAGTGAGCGTTCAAAAAGTTTTCCTGTGTCCATTTCACTGCAAACCAAGGCCATCAGGAGTTAGTTTAGAGTCCCCGGGACTGGAAAATATTCTCCAAGTTCCAGGAAATGGCGCCGAAGTTGATGAAAATTACGATGCGCGTAACGGGCTCTCGGCTATTCTTTCAGTCTTAAATTTAAGTAGGGCTATATTTTGGCCCTGAAGCTCGAAGGTGAGCGTTGAGAATGTTTTGCTGTGTTCATTAAACTGCAAACCAAGGTCATCGGGAGTTAGTTTAGCGTCCCCGGGACTTGAAATTATTCGCCAACTTCCGGGAAATCGAGCAAAAGTGGCCCAAAATCACGATGCGCGTAAGGCGGTCTCGGCTACTCTTTCAGTCTTAAAATTAAGGAGGGCTATATTTCGACCTAGAAGCTCGAGACCGGGTGTGCGCTAATTTTGCCTGTGTCCATTTCACTGGCATCTTAGGCCATCAGGAGTTAGTTTAGAGTCCTTGGGACAGGAAAATATTTCGCAAATTCTGGCAGATCGGGCCAAAGTTGCTCAAAATCACGATGCGCGTAAGGCGGTCTCGGCTACTCTTTCAGTCTTAAAATGAAGTGGGGCTATATTTCGGCCGAGAAGCTCAACACTGAGCGTGCGCTCCTTTTGCCTGTGTACATATCACTGAAAACTAAGTTCATCAGGAGTTAGCATAGAGTCCTCGGGACTGGAAAATACTCCCCGAATTGCGGGAAATCGAGCCAAAGATGCTCAAAATCACGATGCGCGTAAGGCGGTCTCGGCTACTCGTTTACTCCGAAAATGAAGTGGGGCTATATTTCGGTTCTACAAGCTCGACACCGAGCGTGCTCTTCTTTTACCTGTGTCCATTTCACTAAGAACTAAGTCCATCAGGAGATAGTTTAGAATCCTCCAGACTGGAAGCTATCCTCCAAGTTTCGGCAAATTGAGCCATACTTTCTTAAAATTACGATAAGCGTACGGCAGTTTCGTTTACTCTTTCAGTCTTAAAATGAACTGGCGCTACATTTCGGCCTCGAAGCTAAACACCGAGTGTGCGCTCCTATTACCTGTGACCATTTTACTGAAAACTAAGGCCATCAAGAGTTAGGGTAGAGTCCCCGGGACTGGAAAATATCCCCCAAGTTTTGGTAGATCGAGCCATAGTGGCTAAAAATTTCGATACGCTTAAGGGGGTTTCGTGTACACTTTCAGTCTTAAAATAAAGTGGGGCTATATTTCGGCCTACAACCTGGAAACCTAGCGTGCGCCCCTTTTACCTGTGTCCATTTCGCTAAAAACCAAGGCATTAAGGAGTTAGTTTAGAGCTTCCGGGAGTGGAAAATATCCCCCAAGTCCCAGGAAATCAAGCCGAAGTTCGACAAAATTACCATGCGCGTAAGGCGGTCCCGGCTACTCTTTCAGTCTTAAAGTGAAGTGGGGCTATATTTCGGCCCAGAAGCTCGAAAGTGAACGTTCAAAGAGTTTGGCTGTGTCCATTTCACTGAAAACCAAGGCCATCAGGAATTAGCTTAGAGTGCCCGGGACTGGGAATTATCTCCCAAGTTCCGGGAAATTGAGCCGAAGTAGCCCAAAGTCACGATGCGCGTAAGGCGGTCTCGGCTAGTCTTTCAGTCTTAAAGTGAAGTAGGGCTATGCTTCGGGCCAGAAGCTCAAACGTGAGCGTTCAAAAAGTTGTGCTGTGTCCATTTCACTGCAAACCAAGGCAATCAGGAGTTACTTTAGGGTCCCCGGTAGCGGAAAATATCCCCCATTTCCCGGGAAATCGAGCCAAAGTTCGTCAAAATCACGATGCGCGTAAGGCGGTCCCGGTTACTCTTTTATTCTTAAAGTGAACTGGGGCACTATTTCCGTCCAGAAGCTCGAAAGTGAGCATTCAAAAAGTTGTGCTGTGTCCATTTCACTCCAGAGCAAGGCCATCAGGAGTTACTTTAGAGTCCGCGGGACTGGAAAATATCCCCCAAGTTCCGGGAAATCGAGCCGAAGTTGCTCAAAATTACGATGCGCGTAAGGCGGTCTCGGCTACTCTTTCACTCTTAAAGTAAAGTGGAGCTATATTTCGGCCCAGAAGCTCAAAAGTGAGCGTTCGAAAAGTTGTGCTGTGTGGATTTTACTGGAGACCAAGGACGTCGGGTGTCAGTTTAGAGTCCCCGGGACTGGAAAATATCTCCCAAGTTCCGGGAAATTTAACCGAAGTTAGTCAAAATCACGACGCGCGTACGGCGGTCTCGGCTACTCTTTCAGTCTTAAAGTGAAGTGGGGCAATATTTCGGCCCAGAAGCTCGAAACTGAGTGTTTAAAAAGTTTTGCTGTGTCCATTTCACTGCAAAACAAGGCCGTCACGACTTAGTTTAGCGTCCAAGGGACTGGAAATATCCCCCAAGTTACGGGAAATCCACCCGAAGTTAGTCAAAATCACGATGCGCTTAAGGGGGTCTCGGCTACTCTTTCAGTCTTAAGGTAAAGTGGGCTTAGATTTAACTCCAGAAGCTCGAAAGTAAGGGTTCAAAAATTTTTGTCTGTATTTCACTCGCATCTTAGACAATCAGGCGTGAGTTTAGAGACTTTGGGACTGGAAAATATCTCCCAAGTTTCGCCAGATCGAGCCGAAGATCCTCAAAATCACAATGCGCGTAAGGCGCTCCCGCCTACTCTTTCAGTCTTATAAAGAAGTAGGGCTATATTTCGGCCAGCAAGCTCGAAAGTGCGCGTTCAAAAAGTGTTCCTGTGTCCATTTCACTGGAAACCAAGGTCATCAGGAGTTAGTTTAGAGTCACCGGGACTGGAAAATATCCCGCTATTTGCGGGAAATCGAGCTAAAGTATCCCAAAATCACGAAACGCGTAAGGCGGTCTCGGCTACTCTTTCAGTCTTAAAGTTTAGTGGGGCTATATTTCGACCCATAAGCTGGAAAGTGAGCGTTCAAAAAGTTATGCTGTGCCCATGTCACTGCAAAGCATGGCCCTCAGGAAGTAGTTTACAGTGCCCGGAACTAAAAAATATCCCCCAGGTTCCGCGACATCCAGACGAAGATGGTCAAAATAACGATTCGTGTAAGGCGGTCTCTGCTACTCGTTGAGTCTTAAAGTGAAGTAGGGCTATATTTCGGTCCAGAAGCTCCAAAGTGAGCGTTCAGAAAGTTTTCCTCTCTGAATTTCACTGAAAACCAAGGCCATCATGAGTTAGTTTAGAGTCCCCGGGACTGGAAAATATCATTTAAGTTCTGGCAACTCAAGCCGAAGTTGGTCAAAATCACGATGCGCCTAAGGCGGCCTCGGCTACTCTTTCAGTCTTAAAGTGAAGTGGGGCTCTATTGCGGAACAGAAGCTCCAAAGTGAGCGCTGCAAAAAAATTGCTGTGTCCATTTCACTGCAAACCGAGGCCATCAGGAGTTAGTTTAGAGTCCCCGGGACTGCATTATATTTCCCAAGTTCCGGAAAATCGAGAAGACGTTGGTCAAAATCACGATGCGCGCAAGACGGTCTTAGCTAGTCTTTCAGTCTTAAAGTGAAGTGGGGCTATATTTCGGCCCAGAAGCTCGAAAGTGAGCGTTCAAAAAGTTTTGCTGTATCCATTTCAATGCAAACGAAGGCCATCAGGGGTTACTTAAGAGTCTTTGGGACTGGAAAATATCTCCCAAGTTCAGGGAAATTTGGCCTAAGGTGGTGAAAATCACGGTGCGCGTTAGGCGGTCTCGCTTACTGTTTCAGTCTTAAAGTGAAGTGAGGCTTTATTCCTGCCCAGGAGCTTGAAAGTGAGCGTTCAAACAGTTTCCCTGTGTTTATTTCACTGCAAACCAAAGACATCAGGAGCTAGTTTAGAGTCCCCGGGACTGGAAAATATCCCCCAACTTCCGGGAAATCGAGCCGAAGTTGGTCAAAATCACGATTTGCGTAAGGTAGTGTCGGCTACTCTTTCAGTCTTAAAGTGAAGTGGGGCTATATTTCGGGCCACAAGCCCAAAAGTGAGCGTTCAAAAAGTTTTGCTGTGTTCATTTCACTGCAAACCAAGGCCATCAGGAGTTAGTTTAGCGTCCCCAGGACAAGAAAATATGCCCCAAGGTCCGGGAAATTGAGCGAAGGTTGGTCAAAATCACGATGCCCCTAAAGTGGTATCGGCTACTCTTTTTGTCTTAAAGTGAAGTGGGGCTATATTTCGGGCCAGAAGTCCGAAAGTGAGCGTTCAAAAAGTTTTGCTGTGTCCATTTCAATGGAAACCAAGGCGATCAGGAGTTAGTTTAGAGTCCGCGGGACCGGAAAATATCCCCCAAGTTCCAAGAAATCGATCCGAAAATGGTCAAAATCACGATGCGCGTAAGGCGATCTCGGCTACTCTTTCAGTCTTAAAGTGAAGTGGGGCTATATTTCGGCCCAGAAGCTCCAAAGTGGGCGTTCAAAAAGTTATGCTCTGCGCATTTCAGTGCGAACGAAGGCCATCCGGAGTTAGTTTAGAGTCCCCCGGACTGGAAAATATCTCAAAAGTTGCGTGAAATCGAGCTGAACTTGGTCTAACTCACGATGCGCGTGAGGCGGTCTCGGCTACTATTTAAGTCTAAAGGTGAAGTGGGATTCTATTTCGGCCCAGAAGCTACAAAGAGAGTGTTCAAAAAGCTTTCCTTTGTCCACTTCACTAAAAACCAAGGCCATCAGGAGTTAGTTTAGAGCCCGCGGAAATGGAATATATCCCCCAAGTTCCGGGAAACCGACCCGAAGTTGGTCAAAATCACGATTTTCGCAAAACGCTCTCGGCTACTCTTTCAGTCTTAAAGTAAAGTGGGGCTATATTTCGGTGCAGAAGCTCGAGAGTGAGCGTTCAAAAAGTTTCGCTGTGTCCATTTCACTCAAAACCAAGGCAATCAGGAGTTAGTTTAGAGTCCCCGGGACTGGAAAATATCCCCCAAGTTCCGGCAAATCGAGCCGAAGTTGGTCAAAATCACGGTGCGCTTAAGGCGGTGTCGGCTACTCCTTCAGTCCTAAAGTGAAGTGGGGCTCTATTTCGGCCCACAAGCTCAAAGCTCAAAATAAATTACTGTGTCTATTTCACTGCAAACCAAGGCTATCAGGAGTTAGTTTAGAGTCCCCGGGAGTGGAATGTATTTCCCAAGTTCCGGAAAATCGAGAAGACGTTGGTCAAAATCACGATGCGCGTAAGACGGTCTCGGCTACTCTTTCAGTCTTAAAGTGAAGTGGGGCTATATTTCGGCCCAGAAGCTCAAAAGTGAGCGTTCAAAAAGTTTTCCTGTATCCATTTCAATGCAAACCAAGGCCATCAGGGGTTACTTAAGAGTCCTCGGGACTGGAAAATATCCCCCAAGTTCCGGTAAATCGAGCCGAAGTTGCTCAAAATCACGATGTGCGTAAGGTGGTCTCGGCTACTCTTTCCGTTTTAAACTGAAGTGGGGCAATATTTGGGCCCAGAAGCTCGAACGTGAGTGTTTAAAAAGTTTTGCTGTGTCACTTTCAGTGCAAAACAAGACGATTAGCAGTTAGTTTAGAGTCCCCGGGACTGGAGAATTTCTCCCCAGTCCCGGGAAATCGAGCCGAAGTTGATCAAATTCATGATGCGCGTAACGTAGTCTCGGCTACTGTGTCAGTCCCAAAGTGAAGTGTGGCTATATTTCGGCCCACAAGCTAGAAAGTGAGCGTTCAAAAAGTTTTGCTGTGTCCATTTCACTGCAAACCAAGGCCATCAGGAGTTAGTATAGAGTCCCCGGGACTGGAAAATATTCTCCAAATTCCAGGAAATGGCGCCGAAGTTGATGAAAATTACGATGCGCGTAACGGGCTCTCGGCTATTTTTTCAGTCTTAAATTTAGGTAGGGCTATATTTCGGCCCTGAAGCTCGAAGGTGAGCGTTCAGAATGTTTTGCTGTGTTCATTAAACTGCAAACCAAGGTCATCGGGAGTTAGTTTAGCGTCCCCGGGACTTGAAATTATTCGCCAACTTCCGGGAAATCGAGCAAAAGTGGCCCAAAATCACCATGCGCGTAAGGCGGTCTCGGCTACTCTTTCAGTCTTAAAATGAAGTGGGGCTATATTTCGGCCGACAAGCTCAACACCGAGCGTGCGCTCCTTTTGCCTGTGTACATATCACTGGAAATTAAGTTCATCAGGAGTTAGCATAGAGTCCTCGGGAGTGGATAATATTCTCCGAATTCCGGCAAACAGAGCCAAAGATGCTGAAAATCACGATGCGCGTAAGGCGGTCTCGGCTACTCGTTTACTCCGAAAATGAAGTGGGGCTATATTTCGGTTCTACAAGCTCGACACCGAGCGTGCTCTCCTTTTACCTGTGTCCATTTCACTAAGAACTAAGTCCATCAGGAGATAGTTTAGAATCCTCGAGACTGGAAGCTATCCTCCAAGTTTCGGCAAATTGAGCCATACTTTCTTAAAATTACGATAAGCCTACGGCAGTTTCGTTTACTCTTTCAGTTTTAAAATGAACTGGGGCTACATTTCGGCCTAGAAGCTCGACACCGAGCGTGCGCTCCTATTACCTGTGACCATTTTACTGAAAACTAAGGCCATCAAGAGTTAGGGTAGAGTCCCCGGGACTGGAAAATATCCCCCAAGTTTTGGCAGATCGAGCCATAGTGGCTAAAAATTTCGATGCGCTTAAGGCGGTTTCGTGTACACTTTCAGTCTTAAAATAAAGTGGGGCTATATTTCGGCCTACAACCTGGAAACGTAGCGTGCGCCCCTTTTAGCTGTGTCCATTTCACTAAAAACCAAGGCATTCAGGAGTTAGTTTAGAGCTTCTGGGAGTGGAAAATATCCCCCAAGTCCCAGGAAATCAAGCCGTAGTTCGACAAAATTACCATGCGCGTAAGGCGGTCCCGGCTACTCTTTCAGTCTTAAAGTGAAGTGGGGCTATATTTCGGCCCAGAAGCTCGAAAGTGAACGTTCAAAGAGTTGCCTGTGTCAATTTCACTGAAAACCAAGGCCATCAGGAATTAGTTTAGAGTGCCCGGGACTGGGAATGATCTCCCAAGTTCCGGGAAATCGAGCCGGAGTAGCCCAAAATCACGATTCGCGTAAGGCGGTCTCGGCTTGTCTTTCAGTCTTAAAGTGAAGTAGGGCTATGCTTCGGCCCAAAAGTTCAAAAGTGAGCGTTTAAAAAGTTGTGCTGTGTCTATTTCACTGCAAACCAAGGCAATCAGGCGTTAGTTTAGAGTCCCCGGTACCGGAAAATATCCCCCATTTCCCGGGAAATCGAGCCAAAGTTCGTCAAAATCACGATGCGCGTAAGGCGGTCGCGGTTACTCTTTCATTCTTAAAGTGAACTGGGGCAATATTTCCGCCCAGAAGCTCGAAAGTGAGCGTTCAAAAAGTTGCGCTTTGTCCATTTCACTCCAGAGCAAGGCAATCAGGAGTTACTTTAGAGTGCGCGGGACTGGAAAATATCCCCCAAGTTGCGGGAAATCGAGCCGAAGTTGGTCAAAATTACGATGGGCGTAAGGCGGTCTCGGCTACTCTTTCACTCTTAATGTGAAGTGGAGCTTTATTTCTGCCCACAAGCTCAAAAGTGAGCGTTCAAAAAGTTTTGCTGTGTCCATTTTACTGCAGACCAAGGACGTCGGGGGTCAGTTTAGAGTCCCCGGGACTGGAAAATATCCCCAAAGTTCCGGGAAATTTAACCGAAGTTGGTCAAAATCACGACGCGCGTACGGCGATCTCGGCTACTCTTTCAGTCTTAAAGTGAAGTGGGGCAATGTTTCGGCCAGCAAGCTCGAAAGTGCGCGTTCAAAAAGTGTTCCTGTGTCCATTTCAATGGAATGCAAGGGAATCAGGGATTAGTTTAGAGTCCCCGGGACTGCAAAATATGCCCCTATTTGCGGGAAATCGAGCCGAAGTATCCCAAAATCACGATGCGCGTAAGGCGGTCTCGGCTACTCTTTCAGTCTTAAAGTTAAGTGGGGCTATATTTCGACCCATAAGCTCGAAAGTGAGCGTTCAAAAAGTTTTGCTGTGTCCATTTAACTGCAAACTAAGACCATCGGAAGGTAGTTTAGCTTCCCCGGGAATTGAAAATATTCGCCAACTTCCGGGAAATCCAGCCGAAGTTGGTCAAAATTACGATACGCGTAAGGCGGTCTCGGCTACTCTTTCAGTCTTAAAGTGAAGTAGGGCTATATTTCGGCCCAGAAGCTCGAAAGTGAGCCTGCAAAAAAATGTGCTGTGTCCATTTCACTGCAAACCAAGGCCATGAGAAGTTAGTTTAGAGTCCGCGGGACTGGAATATATCCCCGAAGTTCCGGGAATTCGAACGGAGGTTGGTCAAAATCACGATGCGCGTAAGACGGTCTCGGCTACTCTTTCAGTCTTAAAGTAAAGTGGGGCTATATTTCGGCCCAGAAGCTCGAAAGTGACCCTTTAAAAAGTTACGCTTTCTGCATTTAACTGCAAACCAAGGCCATCAGCAGTTAGTTTAAAGTCCCCCGGACTGGAAAATATCCCCCAAGTTCCGGGAAATCGAGCTGAACTTGGTCAAAATCACGATGCTCGTAAGGCGGTCTCGGCTACTATTTCAGTCTTAAAGTGAAATACGGTTGTATTTCGGCCCAGAAGCTCGAAACTGAGCGTTCAAAACGTTTTCCTGCGTCCATTTCACTGCAAACCAAAGCCATCAGGAGTTGGTTTAGAGTCCCCGCGACTTGAAAATATCGCCAAAATTCTAGAAAATCGAGCGGAAATTGCTCAAAATCACGATGCGCGTAAGGCGGTCTCGGCTACTCTTTCAGTCTTAAAGTGAGGTGGGGCTACATTTCATCCCAGAAGCTGGAAAATAAGCCTTCAAAAAGTGTTACTGTGTTCATTTCACTGCAAACCAAGGCAATCAGGAGTTAGTTTAGACTCCTCGGGACTGGAAAATATCGCCCAAGTTCGGGGAAATCGAGCCGAATTTTGTCAAAATCACGATGCGCGTAAGGCGGTCTCGGCTACTCTTTCATTCTTAAAGTGAACTGGGGTTATATTTCGGCCCAGAAGCTAGAAAGAGAAAGTTCAAAAAGGTTTGCTGTGTTCAATTCACCGCAAACCAAGCCACATCAGCAGATTGTTTACAGTGTCCGGGACATCAAAATATCCCCCAAGTTCCGGGAAATCGAGCCGAAGTTTGTCAAAATCACGATGCGCGTAAAGCAGTCTCGGCTACTCTTTTAGTCTTAAAGTGACGTGGCTGTATATTTCGGCCCAGAAGCTCGAAAGTGAGCCTCCAAAAAGTTTTGCTCTCTCAATTTAACTGAAAACCAAGGCCATCATGAGTTAGTTTAGAGTCCACGGGACTGGAAAATATCCCTTAAGTTCTGGCAACTCAAGCCGAAGTTGGTCAAAATCACGATGCGTCTAAGGCGGTCTCGGCTACTATTTCAGTCTTAAAGTGAAGTGGGGCTATATTTCGGCCCAGAATTTCGAAAGTAAGCGTGCAAAAAAATTTGCTGTGTCCATTTCACTGCAGACCAAGGCCATCAGGGGTTAGTTTAGAGTCCTTGGGACTTGAATATATCCCCGAAGTTTCGGGTAATTGAGCCGAAGTTGGTCAAAATCACAATGCGCGTAAGACGGTGTCGGCTACTCTTTCAGTCTTAAACTGAATTGGGGCTATATTTTGGCTCAGAAGCCCGAAGGGGAGCGTTGAAAAAGTTTTGCTCTCTCCATTTCAATGCAAACCAAGGGAATCAGGAGTTACTTTAGAGTCCCCGGTACCGGAAAATATTCGCCATTTCCCGGGAAATCGAGCCAAAGTTGGTCAAAATCACGATGCGCGCAAGGCGGTCTCGGCTATTCTTTCATTCTTTAAAGTGAACTCGGGCGATATTTGGGCCCAGAAACTCGAAAGGGAAAGTAAAAAAAGTTTTGCTGTGTCCATTTCACTGCGAACCAAGCCACATCAGGAGATAGTTTACAGTCTCCGGGACATCAAAATATCCCCCAAGGTCCGGAAATCGAGCCGAAGTTTGTCAAAATCACGATGCGCGTAAAGCAGTCTCGGCTACTCTTTGAGTCTGACGTGGCTGTATATTTCGGCCATGAAGCTCGAAAGTGAGCGTTCACAAAGTTATGCTGTGCCCATTTCACTGCAAAGCAAGCCCCTCAGGAAGTAGTTTACAGTGCCCGGACTGGAAAATATCCCCCAAGTTCCGCGAAATCGAGACGAAGTTGGTCAAAATAACGATTCGCGTAAGGCGGTCTCGGCTACTCTTTCAGTCTTAAAGTGAAGTAGGGCTATATTTCGGTCCAGAAGCTCCAAAGTGAGCGTTCAAAAAGTTTTCCTCTCTGAATTTCACTGAAAACCAAGACAATCAGGAGTTAGGTTAGAGTCCCCGGGACTGGAAAATGTCCTTCAAGTTCCGGCAAATCGAGCCGAAGTTGGTCAAAATCACGGTGCGCTTAAGGTGGTGTCGGCTACTCCTTCAGTCTTAAAGTGAAGGGGGGCTCTATTTCGGCCCGCAAGCTCGAAGCTCAAAAAAATTACTGTGTCTATTTTACTCTAAACCAAGGCTATCAGGAGTTAGTTTAGAGTCCCCGGGAGTGGAATGTATTTCCCAAGTTCCGGAAAATCGAGAAGACGTTGGTCACAATCACGATGCGCGTAAGACGGTCTCGGCTACTCTTTCAGTCTTAAAGTGAAGTGGGGCTATATTTCGGCCCAGAAACTCAAAAGTGAGCGTTCAAAAAGTTTTGCTGTATCCATTTCAATGCAAACCAAGGCCATCAGGGGTTACTTAAGAGTCCTCGGGACTGGAAAATATCCCCCAAGTTCTGGGAAATTTAACCGAAGTTGGTCAAAATCACGACGCGCGTACGGCGGTCTCGGCTACTCTTTCAGTCTTAAAGTGAAGTGGGGCAATATTTCGGCCCAGAAGCTCGAAACTGAGTGTTTAAAAAGTTTTGCTTTGTCCATTTCACTGCAAAACAAGGCCATCACGATTTAGTTTAGCGTCGAAGGGACTGGAAATATCCCCCAAGTTACGGGAAATCCACCCGAAGTTAGTCAAAATCACGATGCGCTTAAGGGGGTCTCGGCTACTCTTTCAGTCTTAAGGTAAAGTGGGCTTAGATTTAACTCCAGAAGCTCGAAAGTAAGGGTTCAAAAATGTTTGTCTCTATTTCACTCACATCTTAGACAATCAGGAGTGAGTTTAGAGACTTTGGGACTGGAACATATCTCCCAAGTTTCGCCAGATCGAGCCGAAGATCCTCAAAATCACAATGCGCGTAAGGCGCTCCCGCCTACTCTTTCAGTCTTAAAAAGAAGTAGGGCTATATTTCGACCAGCAAGCTCGAAAGTGCGCGTTCAAAAAGTGTTCCTGTGTCCATTTCACTGGAAACCAAAGCTATCAGGAGTTAGTTTAGAATCCCCGGGACTGCAAAATATGCCCCTATTTGCGGGAAATCGAGCCGAAGTATCCCAAAATCACGATGCGCGTAAGGCGGTCTCGGCTACTCTTTCAGTCTTAAAGTTAAGTGGGGCTATATTTCGACCCATAAGCTCGAAAGTGAGCGTTCAAAAAGTTTTGCTGTGTCCATTTAACTGCAAACTAAGGCCATCGGAAGGTAGTTTAGCTTCCCCGGGAATTGAAAATATTCGCCAACTTCCGGGAAATCCAGCCGAAGTTGGTCCAAATTACGATGCGCGTAAGGCAGTCTCGGCTACTCTTTCAGTCTTAAAGTGAAGTAGGGCTATATTTCGGCCGAGAAGCTCGAAAGTGAGCGTTCAAAAAAATATGCTATGTCCATTTTACTGCAAACCAAGGCCATCAGCAGTTAGTTTAGAGTCCCCGGGACTGGATATATCCCCGAAGTTCCGGGAAATCGAACGGAGGTTGGTCAAAATCACGATGCGCGTAAGACGGTCTCGGCTACTCTTTCAGTCTTAAAGTAAAGTGGGGCTATATTTCGGCCCACAAGCTCGAAAGTGAGCGTTCAAAAAGTTTTGCTCTGTGCATTTCAATGCAAACCAAGGCGATCAGGAGTTAGTTTAGAGTCCCCGGGACCGGATAATATCCCCGAAGTCCCGAGGAATTGATCCGAAAATGGTCAAAATCACGATGCGCGTAAGGCGATCTCGGCTACTCTTTCAGTCTTAAAGTGAAGTGGGGCTATATTTCGGCCCAGAAGCTCCAAAGTGGGCGTTCAAAAAGTTATGCTCTGCGCATTTCAGTGGAAACCAAGGCCATCCAAAGTTCGTTTAGAGTCCCCCGGACTTGAAAATATCCCAAAAGTTGCGTGAAATCGAGCTGAACTTGGTCTAACTCACGATGCGCGTGAGGCGGTCTCGGCTACTATTTCAGTCTGAAAGTGAAGTGGGATTCTATTTCGGCCCAGAAGCTACAAAGAGAGTGTTCAAAAGGCTTTCGTTTGTCCATTTCACTGAAAACAAGGGCCATTAGGAGTTAGTTTAGAGCCCGCGGAAATGGAATATATCCCCTAAGTTCCGGGAAACCGACCCGAAGTTAGTCAAAATCACGATTTCCGCAAGACGGTCTCGGCTACTCTTTCAGTCTTTAAGGAAAGTGGGGCTATATTTCGGTCCAGAAGCGCGACAGTGAGCGTTCAAAAAGTTTCGCTGTGTCCATTTCACTCAAAACCAAGGCAATCAGGAGTTAGTTTAGAGTCCCCGGGACTGGAAAATATCCCCCAAGTTCCGGCAAATCGAGCCGAAGTTGGTCAAAATCACGGTGCGCTTAAGGTGGTGTCGGCTATTCCTTCAGTCTTAAAGTGAAGTGGGGCTCTATTTCGGCCCACAAGTTCAAAGCTGAAAAAAAATTACTGTGTCTATTTCACTGCAAACCAAGGCTATCAGGAGTTAGTTTAGAGTCCACAGGAGTGGAATGTATTTCCCAAGTTCCGGAAAATCGAGAAGACGTTGGTCAAAATCACGATGCGCGTAAGACGGTCTCGGCTACTCTTTCAGTCTTAAAGTGAAGTGGGGCTCTATTTCGGCCCAGAAGCTCAAAAGTGAGCGTTCAAAAAGTTTTGCTGTATCCATTTCAATGCAAACCAAGGCCATCAGGGGTTACTTAAGAGTCCTCGGGACTGGAAAATATCCCCCAAGTTCCGGTAAATCGAGCCGAAGTTGGTCAAAATCACGATGTGCGTAAGGTGGTCTCGGCTACTCTTTCAGTTTCAAAGTGAAGTGGCGCTATATTTCGGCCCAGAAGCTCAAAAGTGAGCGTTCAAAAAGTTTTGCTGTATCCATTTCAATGCAAACCAAGGCCATCAGGGGTTACTTAAGAGTCCTCGGGACTGGAAAATATCCCCCAAGTTCCGGTAAATCGAGCCGAAGTTGGTCAAAATCACGATGTGCGTAAGGTGGTCTCGGCTACTGTTTCAGTTTCAAAGTGAAGTGGGGCAATATTTCGGCCCAGAAGCTCGAAAGTGAGTGTTTAAAAAGTTTTGCTCTGTCACTTTCCGTGCAAAAGAAGACGATCAGAAGATAGTTTCGAGTCCCCGGGACTGGAGAATATCCCCCAAGTCCCGGGAAATCGAGCCGAAGTTGATCAAATTCATGATGCGCGTAACGTGGTCTCGGCTACTGTGTCAGTCCTAAAGTGAAGTGTGGCTATATTTCGGCCCACAAGCTAGAAAGTGAGCGTTCAAAAAGTTTTGCTGTGTCCATTTCACTTCAAACCAAGGCCATCAGGAGTTAGTATAGAGTCCCCGGGACTGGAAAATATTCTCCAAATTCCAGGAAATGGCGCGGAAGTTGATGAAAATTAGGATGCGCGTAACGGGCACTCGGCTATTCTTTCAGTCTTAAATTTAAGTAGGGCTATATTTCGGCCCTGAAGCTCGAAGGTGAGCGTTCAGAATGTTTTGCTGTGTTCATTAAACTGCAAACCAAGGTCATCGAGAGTTAGTTTAGCGTCCCCGGGACTTGAAATTATTCGCCAACTTCCGGGAAATCGAGCAAAAGTGGCCCAAAATCACGATGCGCGTAAGGCGGTCTCGGCTACTCTTTCAGTCTTAAAATTAAGGGGGGCTATATTTCGATCTAGAAGCTCGAGACCGGGCGTGCGCTAATTTTACCTGTGTCCATTTCACTGACTTCTTAGGCCATCCGGAGTTAGTTTAGAGTCCTTGGGACTGGAAAATATTTCCCAAATTCTGGCAGATCGAGCCAAAGTTGCTCAAAATCACTATGCGCGTAAGGCGGTCTCGGCTACTCTTTCAGTCTTAAAATGAAGTGGGGCTATATTTCGGCCGACAAGCTCAACACCGAGCGTGCGCTCCTTTTGCCTGTGTACATATCACTGAAAACTAAGTTCATCAGGAGTTGGCATAGAGTCCTCGGGACTGGAAAATACTCCCCAAATTTCGGCAAATCGAGCCAAAGATGCTCAAAATCACGATGCGTGTAAGGCGGTCTCGGCTACTCGTTTACTCCGAAAATGAAGTGGGGCTATATTTCGGTTCTACAAGCTCGACACCGAGCGTGCTCTCCTTTTACCTGTGTCCATTTCACTAAGAACTAAGTCCATCAGGAGATAGTTTAGAATCCTCCAGACTGGAAACTATCCTCAGACTTTCGGCAAATTGAGCCATACTTTCTTAAAATTACGATAAGCCTAGGGCAGTTTCGTTTACTCTTTCAGTCTTAAAATGAACTTGGGCTACATTTCGGCCTAGAAGCTCGACACCGAGCGTGCGCTTCTATTACCCGTGACCATTTTACTGAAAACTAAGGCCATCAAGAGTTAGGGTAGAGTCCCCGGGACTGGAAAATATCCCCCAAGTTTTGGCAGATCGAGCCATAGTGGCTAAAAGTTTCGATGCGCTTAAGGCGGTTTCGTGTACACTTTCAGTCTTAAAATAAAGTGGGGCTATATTTCGGCCTACAACCTGGTAACCTAGCGTGCGCCCCTTTTACCTGTGTCTATTTCACTAAAAACCAAGGCATTTAGGAGTTAGTTTAGAGCTTGCGGGAGTGGAAAATATCCCCCAAGTCCCAGGAAATCAAGCCGAAGTTCGACAAAATTACCATGCGCGTAAGGCGGTCCCGGCTACTCTTTCAGTCTTAAAGTGAAGTGGGGCTATATTTCGGCCCAGAAGGTCGAAAGTGAACGTTCAAAGAGTTTGGCTGTGTCCATTTCACTGAAAACCAAGGCCATCAGGAATTAGATTAGAGTGGCCGGGACTGGGAATTATCTCCCAAGTTTTGGGAAGTCGAGCCGAAGTAGCCCAAAATCACGATTCGCGTAAGGCGGTCTCGGCTTGTCTTTCTGTCTTAAAGTGAAGTAGGGCTATGCTTCGGCCCAGAAGCTCAAAAGTGAGCGTTAAAAAAGGTGTCCTGTGTCCATTTCACTGCAAACCAAGGCAATCAGGAGTTAGTTTAGAGTCCCCGGTAGCAGAAAATATCCCCCATTTCCCGGGAAATCGAGCCAAAGTTGGTCAAAATCACGATGCGCGTAAGGCGGTCCCGGTTACTCTTTCATTCTTAAAGTGAACTGGGGCAATATTTCCGCCCAGAAGCTCGAAAGTGAGCGTTCAAAAAGTTGCGCTTTGTCCATTTCACTCCAGAGCAAGGCCATCAGGAGTTACTTTAGAGTCCGCGGGACTGGAAAATATCCCCCAAGTTCCGGGAAATCGAGCCGAAGTTGGTCAAAATTACGATGGGCGTAAGGCGGTCTCGGCTACTCTTTCACTCTTAAAGTGAAGTGGAGCTATATTTCGGCCCAGAAGCTCAAAAGTGAGCGTTCAAAAAGTTTTGCTGTGTCCATTTTACTGCAGACCAAGGACGTCGGGGGTCAGTTTAGAATCCCCGGGACTGGAAAATATCCCCCAAGTTCCGGGAAATTTAACCGAAGTTGGTCAAAATCACGACGCGCGTACGGCGGTCTCGGCTACTCTTTTAGTCTTAAAGTGAAGTGGGGCAATATTTCGGCCCAGAAGCTCGAAACTGAGTGTTTAAAAAGTTTTGCTTTGTCCATTTCACTGCAAAACAAGGCCATCACGATTTAGTTTAGCGTCGAAGGGACTGGAAATATCCCCCAAGTTACGGGAAATCCACCCGAAGTTAGTCAAAATCACGATGCGCTTAAGGGGGTCTCGGCTACTCTTTCAGTCTTAAGGTAAAGTGGGCTTAGATTTAACTCCAGAAGCTCGAAAGTAAGGGTTCAAAAATGTTTGTTTCTATTTCACTCACATCTTAGACAATCAGGAGTGAGTTTAGAGACTTTGGGACTGGAAAATACCTCCCAAGTTTCGCCAGATCGAGCCGAAGATCCTCAAAATCACAATGCGTGTGAGGCGCTTCCACCTACTCTTTCAGTCTTAAAAAGAAGTAGGGCTATATTTCGGCCAGGAAGCTCGAAAGCGCGCGTTCAAAAAGTGTTCCTGTGTCCATTTCACTGGAAAGCAAGGGCATCAGGGATTAGTTTAGAGTCCTCGATACTGGAAAATATCCCCCTATTCGCGGCAAATCGAGCCGAAGTATCCCAAAATCACGATGCCCGTAAGGCGATCTCGGCTACTCTTTCAGTCTTAAAGTTAAGTGGGGCTATATTTCGACCCATAAGCTCGAAAGTGAGCGTTCAAAAAGTTTTGCTGTGTCCATTTAACTGCAAACTAAGGCCATCGGAAGTTAGTTTAGCTTCCCCGGGAATTGAAAATATTGGCCAACTTCCGGGAAATCCAGCCGAAGTTGGTCAAAATTACGATGCGCGTAAGGCGGTCTCGGCTACTCTTTCAGTCTTAAAGTGAAGTAGGGCTATATTTCGGCCGACAAGCTCGAAAGTGAGCGTTCAAAAAAATATGCTGTGTCGATTTCACTGCGAACCAAGGCCATCAGCAGTTACTTTAGAGTCCCCGCGTCTGGAATATCTCCCCGAAGTTCCGGGAATTCGAACGTAGGTTGGTCAAAATCACGATGCGCGTAAGACGGTCTCGGCTACTCTTTCAGTCTTAAAGTAAAGTGGGGCTATATTTCGGCCCAGAAGCTCGAAAGTGACCCTTTAAAAAGTTACGCTTTCTGCATTTAACTGCAAACCAAGGCCATCAGCAGTTAGTTTAAAGTCCCCCGGACTGGAAAATATCCCCCAAGTTCCGGGAAATCGAGCTGAACTTGGTCAAAATCACGATGCTCGTAAGGCGGTCTCGGCTACTATTTCAGTCTTAAAGTGAAATACGGTTGTATTTCGGCCCAGAAGCTCGAAACTGAGCGTTCAAAAAGTTTTCCTGCGTCCATTTCACTGCTAACCAAGGCCATCAGGAGTTAGTTTAGAGTCCCCGGGACTTGAAAATATCGCCAAAATTCTAGAAAATCCAGCGGAAGTTGCCCAAAATCACGATGCGCGTAAGGCGGTCTCGGCTACTTTTTCAGTCTTAAAGTGAAGTGGGGCTATATTTTATCCCAGAAGCTCGAAAATAAGCGTTCAAAAAGTCTCACTGTGTTCATTTCACTGCAAACCAAGGCCATCACGAGTTAGTTTAGACTGCTCGGGACTGGAAAATATCGCCCAAGTTCGGGGAAATCGAGCCGAATTTTGTCAAATTCACGATGCGCGTAAGGCGGTCTCGGCTACTCTTTCATTCTGAAGGTGAACTGGGGCTATATTTCGGCCGAAAAGCTAGAAAGTGAAAGTTCAAAAAGTTTTGCTGTGTTCATTTCACTGCAAACCAAGGCCATCAGGAATTAGTTTAGACTCCTCGGGAGTGGAAAATATCGCCCAAGTTCGGGGAAATCGAGCCGAAGTTTGTCAAAATCACGATGCCGTAAGGCGGTCTCGGCTACTCTTTCATTCTTAAAGTGAACTGGGGCTATATTTCGGCCCAGAAGCTAGAAAGTGAAAGTTCAAAAAGTTTTGCTGTGTCCATTTCACTGCAAACCAAGCCACATCAGCAGATTGTTTACAGTG
This sequence comes from Orbicella faveolata, assembly GCF_042242905.1. Taxonomy (NCBI): domain Eukaryota; kingdom Metazoa; phylum Cnidaria; class Anthozoa; order Scleractinia; family Merulinidae; genus Orbicella; species Orbicella faveolata. Next base: position 17,064,411 of record NW_028301578.1, on the reverse strand, counting down.
TCCGGGACATCAAAATATCCCCCAAGTCCCGGAAATCGAGCCGAAGTTTGTCAAAATCACGATGCGCGTAAAGCAGTCTCGGCTACTCCTTTAGCCTTAAAGTGACGTGGCTGTATATTTCGGCCCAGAAGCTCGAAAGTGAGGGTTCAAAAAGTTTTGCTGTGTCCATTTCACCGCGAACCAAGCCACATCAGGAGATAGTTTACAGTCTCCGGGACATCAAAATATCCCCCAAGTTCCGGGAGATCGAGCCGAAATTTGTCAAAATAACGATTCGCGTAAGGCGGTCTCGGCTACTCTTTCAGTCTTAAAGTGAAGTAGGGCTATATTTCGGTGTAGACGCTCGAAAGTGAGCGTTCAAAAAGTTTTCCTCTCTGAATTTCACTGAAAAACAAGGCCATCATGAGCTAGTTTAGAGTCCCCGGGACTGGAAAATATCTTTTAAGTTCTGGCAACTCAAGCCGAAGTTGGTCAAAATCACGATGCGCCTAAGGCGGCCTCGGCTACTCTTTCAGTCTTAAAGTGAAGTGGGACTCTATTTCGGCCCAGAAGCTCCAAAGTGAGCGCTGCAAAAAATTTGTTGTGTCCATTTCACTGCAAACCAAGGCCATCAGCAGTTAGTTTAGAGTCCCCGGGACTGCAATATATTTCCCAATTTCCGGAAAATCGAGAAGACGTTGGTCAAAATCACGATGCGCGCAAGACGGTCTTGGCTAGTCTTTCAGTCTTAAAGTGAAGTGGGGCTATATTTAGGCCGAGAAGCTCAAAAGTGAGCGTTCAAAAAGTTTTGCTGTGTTTATTTCACTGCAAACCAAGGCCATCAGGAGTTAGTTTAGCGTCCCCGGGACAAGAAAACATGCCCCAAGGTCCGGGAAATTGAGCCATGGTTGATCAAAATCACGATGCCCCTAAAGTGGTCTCGGCTACTCTTTCAGTCTTAAAGTGAAGTGGGGCTATATTTCGGGCCAGAAGCCCGAAAGTGAGCGTTCAAAAAGTTTTGCTGTATCCATTTCAATGCAAACCAAGGCCATCAGGGATTAGTTTAGAGTCCTCGAGACTGGAAAATATCCCCCAAGTTCCGGTAAATCAAGCCGAAGTTGGTCAAAATCACGATGTGCGTGATGTGGTCTCGGCTACTGTTTCAGTCTTAAAGTGAAGTGGGGCAATATTTCGGCCCAGAAGCTCGAAAGTGAGTGTTTAAAAAGTTTTGCTCTGTCACTTTCAGTGCAAACCAAGGCCATCAGAAGTTAGTTTAGAGTCCCCGGGACTGAAGAATATCCCCCAAGTCCCGGGAAATCGCGTCGAAGTTGATCAAATTCATGATACGCGTAACGTGGTCTCGGCTACTGTGTCAGTCCTAAAGTGAAGTAGGGCTATATTTCGGCCCACAAGCTAGAAAGTGAGCGTTCAAAAAGTTTTGTTGTGTCCATTTTACTTCTAAACAAGGCCATCAAGACTTAGTTTAGCGTCCAAGGGACTGCAAAATATCCCCCAAGCTCCGGGAAATCCATTCGAAGTTCGTCAAAATTACGATGCGCGTAAGGCCGTCTCGACTACTCTTTCAGTCTTAAAGTAAAGTGGGGCTATATTTCTGCCCAGAAGCTCCAAAGTTGTGCTCTGTCCATTTCACTGAAAACCAAGGCCATCAAGAGTTTCTGTAGAGTCCCTTCGACTGGAATATATCCCCCAAGTTTCGGGAAATAAAGGCGAAACTGGTCAAAATCACGATTCGCTCAAGACGGTCTCGCCTACTCTTTCAGTCTTAAAGTAAAATGGGGCTCTATTTCGGCCCAGAAGCTCGAGAGTGAGCGTTCAAAAACTTTCGCTGTGTCCATTTCACTGCAAACCAAGACAAGCAGGAGTTAGTTGAGAGTCCCCGGGACTGGAAAATATCCCCCAAGTTCCGGGAAATCAACCCGAAGTTTGTCAAAATCACGATGCCCGTAAGGCGGTCTCGGCTACTCTTTCAGTGTTAAAGTAATGGGGGGCTATATTTTGGCCCAGAAGCTCGAAATTGAGCGTTCAAAAAGTTTTGCTGGGTCCATCTTACTGCAAACCAAGGCCATCAGGAATTAGTTTAGAGTCCTCAGAACTGGAATATATCCCCTTAGTTCCGGCAAATCGAGCCGAAGTTGCTCAAAATCACGATGCACGTAAGGCGGTCTCGGCTACTCTTTCAGTCTTCAAGTGAAGTGGGGCTCTATTTCGGTCCAGAAGCTCGAACGTATGCGTTCAAAAACTTTTTCTGTTTCCGTTTCACATCAAACCAAGACCAGCACGAGTTAGTTTAGAGTCCCCGGGACTGGAAAATATTTCGCAAGTTCCGGGAAATCGAGCCGAAGTTGAACAAAATCACGATGCGCGAAACGTGGTGTCGGCTACTTTTTCAGTCTTAAAGTGAAGTATGGCTATATTTCGGCCCACAAGCTCGAAAGTGAGCGTTCAAAAAGCCTTGCTGTGTCCATTCCACTGCAAAGCAAGGCCATCGGAACCTAGTTTAGCGTCCAAGGGACTGGAAAATATCCCCCAAGTTTCGGGAAATAAACGCGAAATTGGTCAAAATCACTATTCGCTCAAGACGGTCTCGCCTACTCTTTCAGTCTTAAAGTAAAATGGGGCTCCCTTTCGGCCCAGAAGCTCGAGAGTGAGGGTTCAAAAACTTTCGCTGTGTCCATTTCACTGCAAACCAAGGCAAGCAGGAGTTAACTGAGGGTCCCCTGGACTGGAAAATATCCCCCAAGTTCCGGGAAATCAACCTGAAGTTTGTCAAAATCACGATGCGCGTAAGGCGGTCTCGGCTAGTCTTTAAGTCGTAAGCGATGTGGGACTATATTTCGGCCTAGAAGCTCAAAAAGCTTTGCTGTGTCCATTTCACTGCAAAACAAGGCCATCGGCACCTAGTTTAGCGTCCAAGGGACTGGAAAATATCCCCCAATTTCCGGGAAATCCACCCGAAGTTTGTCAAAATCACGATGTGCGTAAGGCGGTCTCGGCTACTTTTTCAGTATTAAAGTAAAGTGGGCTATATTTCGGCCCAGAAGCTTGAAGGTGAGCGTTCAAAACGTTTTGCTGTCTCCATTTCACTGCAAACCAAGGCCATCAAGAGTTAGTTTAGAGTCTCTGGGACTGGAAAATATCCCCCATGTTCCGGAATATCGATCCGAAGTTGTTCAAAATCACGATGCGCGCACGCCGGTCTCGGCTACTCTTTAAGTCGTAAGTGATGTGGGACTATATTTCGGCCTAGAAGCTCGAAAGTGGGCGTTCAAAGACTTGTGCTGTGTGAATTTGACTGTAAACCATGGCCATCAGGAGTTAGTTTAGAGTCCCCGGGACTGGAAAATATTCTCCAAGTTCCAGGAAATGGCGCCGAAGTTGATGAAAATTACCATGCGCGTAACGGGCACTCGGCTATTCTTTCAGTCTTAAATTTAAGTAGGGTTATATTTCGCCCCTGAAGCTCGAAGGTGAGCGTTCAGAATGTTTTGCTGTGTTCATTAAACTGCAAACCAAGGTCATCGGGAGTTAGTTTAGCGTCCCCGGGACTTGAAATTATTCGCCAACTTCCGCGAAATCGAGCAAAAGTGGCCCAAAATCACGATGCGCGTAAGGCGGTCTCGGCTACTCTTTAAGTCTTAAAATTAAGGGGCGCTATATTTCGACCTAGAAGCTCGAGACCGGGCGTGGGCTAATTTTACCTATGTCCATTTCACTGACATCTTAGGCCATCCGGACTTAGTTTAGAGTCCTTGGGACTGGAAAATATTTCCCAAATTCTGGCAGATCGAGCCAAAGTTGCTCAAAATCACGATGCGCGTAAGGCGGTCTCGGCTACTCTTTCAGTCTTAAAATGAAGTGGGGCTTTATTTCGACCTAGAAGCTCGACAGGGAGCGTGCGTTGCTGTTACCTGTGACCATTTTACTGAAAACTAAGGTTATCAGGAGTTAGCTTAGAGTCCCCGGGACTGGAAAATATCCCCCAAGTTTTGGCAGATCGAGCCATAGTGGCTAAAAATTTCGATGCGCTTAAGGCGGTGTCGTCTACCCTTTATGTCTTAAAATAAAGTGGGGCTACATTTCGGCCTACAACCTGGAAACCTAGCGTGCGCTCCTTTTACCTGTGTCCATTTCACTGAAAACCAAGGCAATCAGGAGTTAGTTTAGAGCTTCCGGGACTGGAAAATATCCCCCAAACCCCGAGAAAGCAAGCCGAAGTTGGACAAATTTACCATGCGCGTAAGGCGGTCTCGGCTACTCTTTCAGTCTTAAAGTGAAGTGGGGCTATATTTCGGCCCAGAAGCTCGAAAGTGAACGTTCAAAAAGTTTGGCTGTGTCCATTTCACTGCAAACCAAGGCCATCAGGAATTACTTTAGAGTCCTTGGGACTGGAATATATCCCCGAAATCTCGGGAAATCTAGCCGAAGTTCGTCAAAACCACGATGCGCGTAAGACGGTCCCGGCTACTCTTTCAGTCTTAACGTGAAGTGGGGCTATATTTCGGCTCAGAAGCCTCGAAGGGGAGCGTTCAAAAAGTTTTGCTCTCTCCATTTCAATGCAAACCAAGGCAATCAGGAGTTACTTTAGAGTCCCCGGTACCAGAAAATATCCCCTAAGTTCCGGGAAATCGAGCCAAAGTTGGTCACAATCACGATAAGCGTAAGGCGGTCTCGGCTACTCTTTCATTCTAAAAGTGAGCTGGGGCAATATTTCCGCCCAGAAGCTTGAAAGTGAGCGTTCAGAAAGTTTTGCTGTGTCGATTTCACTCCAAAGCAAGGCCATCAGGAGTTACGTTAGAGTCCGCGGGACTGTAAAATATACCCCAAGTTCCGGGAAATCGAGCCGAAGTTGGTCAAAATTACGATGCGCGTAAGCCGGTCTCGCCTACTCTTTCAGTCTTAAAGTAAAGTGGGGCAATATTTCTGCCCAGAAGCTCGAAAGTGAGTGCTTAAAAAGTTTTGCTGTGTCCATTTCACTGCAAACCAAAGCAACCAAGAGTTAGTTTAGAGACCCAGGGAGTGGAAAATATCCCCCAAATTCCGGCAAATTTAGCCGAAGTTTCTCAAAATCACCAGGGCGTAAGGCGGTCTCGGCTAATCTTTCAGTCTTAAGGTGAAGTGGGGCTATATTTCGCCCCAGAAGCTTGAAAGTGAGCGTTCAAAAAGTTTTCCTGTGTCAATTTCACTTCGAACCAAAGCCATCAAGAGTTAGTTTAGAGTCCCAGGGACTGAAAAATATCCCGTAAGTACCGAAAAATCGAGACAAAGTTTGGCAAAATAAATAAGCGCGTAAGGCCGTCTCGGCTACTCTTTCAGTGTTTAAATAAAGTGGGGCTCTATTTCGGCCCAGAAGCTCCAAAGTAAGGGTTCAAAAAAATTTGCTGTGTCCGTTTCACTGGAAACCAAGGCCATCAGGAGTTAGTTTAGTGTTTCCGGGACTGGAATATATCCCCCAGGTTCAGGGAAATCGAGCCGAAGTTAGTCAAAATCACGATTTGCGTAAGACAGACTCGGCTACTCTTACTCTTAAAAAGAAGTGGGGCTATATTTCGGCCCAGAAGCTCGAAGGTGAGACTTCACAACGTTTTCCTCTGTCAGTTTCAATGCAAAGCAAGGCGATCAGGAGTTAGTTTAGAGTCCCCGGGACTGGAAAATATCCCCCAAGTTCCGGGATATCGATCCGAAGTTGGTCAAAATCACGATAAGCGAAACGCGATCTCGGCTATTGTTTCAGTCTTAAAGTGAAGTGGGGCTATATTTCGGCCCAGAAGCTCGAAAGTGACCGTTTAAAAAGTTACGCTTTGTGCATTTAACTGCAAACAAAGGCCATCAGGAGTTAGTTTAGAGTCCCCCGGACTGGAAAATATGCCCCAAGTTCCGGGAAATCGAGCTGAACTTGGTCAAAATCACGATGCGCGTAAGGCGGTCTCGGCTACTATTTCAGGGTTAAAGTGAAGTGGGCTTCTATTTAAGCCCACAAGCTAGAAGGTGAGTGTTAAAAAAGTTCTGCTCTGTCCATTTCTCCGAGAACCAAGGCCATAAGGAGTTAATTTAGAGCTCGCGGGACTCGAATATATCCGCCAAGCTCCCTGAAAGCGACCCGAAGTTGGTCAAAATCACGATTCGCGCAAGACGGTTTCGGCTACTCTTTCAGTCTTAAAGTAAAGTGGGCTATATTTCGGGCAAGAAGCTCGAAAGTGAGCGTTCAAAAAGTTTCGCTGTGTCCATTTCAATGCAAACCAAGACGATCAGGAGTTAGTTTAGAGTCTCCGGGACTGGAAAATATCCCCCAAATTTCGGGAAATCGAGCCGAAGTTGGTCAAAATCACGATGCGCGCAAGGCGGTCTCAGCTATTCTTTCAGTCTTAAAGTGAAGTTGGGCTATATTTTAGGCCAGAAGCTCGAAGATAAGCGTTCAAAGAGGTTTTGCATTGTCCATTTCACTGCAAACCAATTCCATCAGGAATAAGTTTAGAGTCCACAGAACTGGAAAATATTCCCTAACTTCCGGCAAATCGAGCCGAAGTTAGTCAATATCACAATGCGTGTAAGGCGGACTCGGCTCATCTTTCACTCTTCAAGTGAAGTGGGGCTATATTTGGGCCCAGAAGCTCGAAACTTTGCTATCAAAAAGTTTGGCTGTTTCAATTTGACTGCAAAACAAGGCCGTCCGGACTTAGTTTAGAATGCCCGCGACTAGAAAATATCCCCCAAGTCCCGCGAAATCAAGCCGAAGATGGTCAAAATCACGATGCGCGTAAGGCGGTGTCGGCTACTCTTTAAGTCTTAAAGTGAAGTGGGGCTTTGTTTCGGCCCAGAAGCTCGAAAGGAAGCGTTCAAAACGTTTTGCTGTGTCCATTTCACTGCAAACCCAGGCCATCAGGAGTTAGTTTAGAGTCCCCGGGACTGGAATATATCCCCCAAGTTCCGGGAAATCGAGCCAAATTTGGTCAAAATCACCATGCGCGTAAGCCGGTCTCGGCTACTCTATCAGTCTTAAAGTAAAGTTGGGCTATATTTTGTTCCAGAAACTCACAACTGAGCGTTTAAAAAGTTCTGCTAAGTCCACTTCACTGCAAACCACGACGATGAGGAGTTAGTTTAGAAATCCCGGGACTGGAAAATGTCCTCGGAGTTGCGGCAAATCGAGCCGAAGTTGGTGAAAATCACGATGCGCGGAAGGCGTTCTTTGCTACTCTTTCCGTCTTAAAGTGAAGTGGGGCTATATTTCGGCCTAGAAGCTCGACACCGAGCGAGCGCTCCTTTTATCTGTGTCCATTTTAGTAAAAATTAAGGCCATCAGAAGTTAGTTTAGAGTCCCCGGGACTGTAAAATATCAACCAAAATCCGGCAAATCAACCAAAGTTGCTGAAAATCACGATGTGCGTAAGAGTTTATGGCATTCTTACCGTTTTAAATTAACGTGGTGCTATATTTCGGCCTAGAAGCTCTACACCTAGCGTCCGCTTCGTTTACCTCTGTCCTTTTCACTTAATAATACGGCAATCAGGAGTTAGTTTAGAGTCCCCGGAACTAAGAAATATCCCCCTAGTTCCCGCAAATCCAGCCAAAGATGCTCAAAAATCACCATTCGCGTAAGGCGGTCTCGGCTACTCTTTTAGTCTTAAAATGAAGTGGGGCTATATTTCGGCCTAGAAGCTCGACACCTAGGTTGCGCTTCTTTAACCTGTGTCCCTTTCAGCAAAAAATAAAGACATCAGGGTTTAGTTTAGAGATTCCGGCACTGGAAAATATCCCCCAATTTCCGGAAAATCGAGCCGAAGTTGATCAAAATCACGATGCGCGTAAGGCGGTCTCGGCTACTCTTTCAGTCTTGAAGTGAAGTGGGGCTACATTGCTGCCCAAGAGCTTGAAAGTGAGCGTTTAAAAAGTTTTGCTCTGTCTATTTCACTGCAAACGAAGGCCATCAGGAGTAAATTTAGAGTTTCCGGGAGTAGAAAATATCCCCCAACTTCCTGGCAATCGAGCCGAGGTTGGTTAAAATCACCATTCCCGTAAGGCGGTCTCGGCTACTCTTTCAGTCTTAAAGTGAAGTGGGGCAATATTTCGGCCCAGAAGCTCTAAAGTGAGTGTTTAAAAAGGTTTTGCTGTGTCAATTTCACTGCAAACAAAAGCCATCAGGAATTAGTTTAGAGACCCAGGGAGTGGAAAATAAGTTCCTAGAAATCGATCCGAAATTGGTCAAAATCACGATGCGCGTAAGGCGGTCTCGGCTACTCTTTCAGTCTGAAAGTGAAGTGTGGCTATATTTCGGCAAAGAAGGTCGAAAGTGAGCGTTGAAAAAGTTATGCTGTGCCCAATTCACGGCAAAGCAAGGCAATCAGGTGTTAGTTTAGAGTCCGCCGGATTTGAAAATATCCCCCAAGTTCCGGGAAATCGACCATAAGCTGGTCAAAATCACGATGCGCGTAAGGCCGTCTCGGCTACTCTTTCAGTCTTAAAGTGAAGTGGGGCAATATTTCGCGACAGAAGCTCGTAACTGAGTGTTTAAAACGTTTTCCTGTGTCAATTTCACTGCAAACCAAGGCCATCAGGAGTTAGGATAGAGACCCAGGGAGTGGAAAATATCCCCCAAATTCCGGGAAATTTAGGCTAAGTTTGTCAAAATCACCATGGGCGTAAGACCGTCTTGGCTACCCTTTCAGTCTTAAAGTGAAGGGGGGCTATATTTCGCCCCAGAAGCTCGAAAGTGAGCGTTCAAACAGTTTTCCCTTGTCAAGTTCACTTCAAACCAAGGTGATCAGGAGTTAGTTTAGGGTCCCCAGGACTGGGAAATATCTCCCAAGTTCCGGGATATCGATCCGAAGTTGATCAAAATCACGATTCGCGAAACGCGGGTCGGCTATTGTTGCAGCCTTAAAGTGAAGTGGGGCTATATTTCAGCCCAGAAGCTCGAAAGTGACCGTTTAAAAAGTTACGCTTCTTCCCTTTAACTTCAAAAAAAGGCCATCAGGAGTTATTTTAAAGTCCCACGGACTGGAAAATATCCGCCAAGTCCCGCGAAATCGAGCCGAAGATGGTCAAAATCACGATGCGCGTAAAGCGGTCTCGGCAACTCTTTAAGTCTTAAAGTGAAGTGGAGCTATATTTCGGCCCAGAAGCTCGAAAGGAAGCGTTCAAAAAGTTTTCCTGTGTCCATTTCACTGCAAAGCAAGGCAATCAGGAGTTAGTTTAGAGTCCCCGGGACTGGAAAATATCCCCCAAGTTCCGGAAAATCAAGCCAAAGTTGGTCAAAATCACGATGCGCGTAAAACGGTCTCGGCTACTCTTTCAGGGTTAAAGTGAAGTGGAGCTATATTCGGCTCAGAAGCTTGAAGGTGAGCGTTTAAAATGTTTTGCTCTTTCCATTTCAATGCAAACCAAGGCGATCGGGAGTTAGTTTACAGTCCCTGGGACTGAAAAATATCCCACAATTTCCGGCAAATTGAGCCAAAGTTGCTCAAAATCACCATGCGCGTAAGGCCGTTTTGTCTATTTTTTCAGTCTTAAAATGAAGTGGGGCTATATTTCGACCTAGAAGCTCGGCACCGAGCGTGCGCTAATTTCATCTGTGTCGATTTCACTGAAAACTAAGGCAATCAGGAGTTAGTTTCGAGCTACCAAAGCTGGAAACTATCCCCCAAGTTCCGGGAAATCGAGCCATAGAGGCTCAAAATCACGATGCGCGTAAGGCGGTCTCGTCTACTCTTTCAGCCTTAAAATGAAATGGGCTATATTTCGGCCCAAAGGCTCGAAAGTGAGCGTTCAAAAAGTTTTCCTGTGTCCATTTCACTGCAAACCAAGGCAGAGAGGAAATACGTTAGAGTCCCCAGGACTGTAAAATATCCCCCAAGTTCCGGGAAATCAAGCGGAAGTTGGTCAAAATCACATTGCGCGCAAGGCGGTATCGGCTACTCTTTCAGTTTTAAAGTGAAGTGGGGCTATATTTCGACCCAGCAGCTCGAAAGTGAGCGTTCAAAAAGTTTTCCTGTGTCGATTGCTCGGCCAACCAAGGCAATCAGGAGTTAGTTTAGAGTCCCCGGGACTGGAAAATATCCCCCCAGTTCCGGGAAATGGAGCCGAACTTGGTCAAAATCACGATGCGCTTAAGACGGTCTCGGCTACTCTTTAAGTCTTAAAGTCAAGTGGGGCTATGTGTTAGCCCAGAAGCTCTAAAGTGAGCGTTGAAAAAGTTTTGCCGTCTCCATTTTACTGCAAACCAAGGAAATCAGGAGTTAGTTTAAAGTTCCCGGGTCTGGAAAATATCCCCCAAGTTCCGGGAAATCGAGGCGTAGTTTGTCAAAATCACGATTCGCATAAGGCGGTCTCGGCTACTCTTTCAGTCTTAAAGTGAAGTGTGGCTATATTTTGGCCCAGAAGCTCGCACAAGAGCGTTAAAAAAGTTTTCCTGTGTCCATTTCACTGCAAAGCAAGGCCATCAGGAGTTAGTTTAGAGTCCCCGGGACTGGAAAATATCCCCCAAGTTTCCGAAAATCGAGCTTAAGTTAGTCAAAATTACGATGCGCGTAATGCGGCCTCGGCTACTCTTTCAATCATAAAATGAAGTGGGGCTAAACTTTTGGGCCCAGAAGCTGGAAAGTCAGCGTTCAAAGAGTTTTGCTGTTTCCATTTCACTCCAAACCAAGACAAGCAGGAGTTAGTTTAGAGTCCCCGGGACTGGAAAATATCCCCCAAGTTCCGGGAAATCAACCCGAAGTTTGTCAAAATCACCATGCGCGTAAGGCGGTCTCGGCTACCCTTTTAGTGTTAAAGTAAAGTGGGGCAATATTTTGGCCCAGAAGCTCGAAATTGAGCGTTCAAAAAGTTTTGCTGTGTCCATTTTACTGCAAACCAAGGCCATCAGGAATTTGTTTAGAGTCCTCAGAACTGGAATATATCCGCTAAGTTCTGGCAAATCGAGCCGAAGTTGCTCAAAATCAGGATGCGCGTAAGTCGGTCTCGGCTACTCTTTCAGTCCTCAAGTGAAGTGGGGCTCTATTTCGGTAAAGAACCTCGAAAGTGTGCGTTTAAAAACTTGTGCTGTGTAAATTTCACTGCAAACCATGGCCATAAGGAGTTAGTTTAGAGTCCCCGGGACTAGAAAATATTCCCCAAGTTCCGGGAAATCGAGCAGAAGTTGATCAAAATCACGATGCGCGTAACGCGGTCTCGGCTACCCTTTCAGTCTCAAGGTGAAGTGTGGGTGTATTTCGGCCCACAAGCTCGAAAGTGAGCATTCAAAAAGTTTTGCTGTGTCCATTTCACTGCAAAGCAAGGCCATCAGGCGTTAGATTAGAGTACGCGGAAGTAGAAAATATCCCCCCAGTTCCGGGAAATCGAGCGCAAGTTGGTCAAAATCACGATGCGCGCAAGGCGGTCCCGGCTACCCTTTCAGTCTTAAAGTGAAGTTGCGCTATATTTGGGCCCAGAGGCTCGAAAGTGCGCATTCGAAAAGTTTTGCTGTGTCCATTTCACTGCAAAGCAAGGCCATCAGGAGTTAGTTTAGAGCCCTTGGGACTAGAAAATATTTCCCAAGTTCCGCCTGATCGAGCCGAAGTTGGTCAAAGTCACGATGCGCGTAAGGCGCTCTCGGTTAGTCTTTCAGTCTTAAAGTGAGGTTGGGCTATAGTTCGGCCAAGAAGCTCGAAAGTGCGCGTTCAAAAAGTTTTGCTCGGTCCCTTTCACTGGAAACCAAGGCCGTCAGGAGTTAGTTTAGAGTCCCCGGGATTGGAAAATATTCTCCAAGTTCCAGGAAATCGCGCCCAAGTTGATCAAAATCACGATGCGCGTAACGGGCTCTCGGCTACTCTTTCAGTCTTAAAGTGAAGTAGGGCTATATTTCGGTCCAGAAGCTCGAAAGTGAGCGTGCAAAAAGTTTTTCTCTCTCAATTTAACTGAAAACCAAGGCCATCGTGAGTTAGTTTAGAGTTCCCGTGACTGAAAAATATCCCTTAAGTTCCGGAAAATCGAGTGGAAGTTGGTCAAGATCGCGATGCGACTAAGGCGCTCTCGGCTACTCTTTCAGTTTTAAGGTGAAGTGGGGCTATATTTCTCCCCAGAATTTCGAAAGTATGCGTTCAAAAAAATTGGCTGTGTCCATTTCACTGCAAACCAAGGCCATCAGGAATTACTTTAGAGTCCTTGGGACTGCAATATATCCCCGAAGTTTCGGGAAATCTAGCCGAAGTTGGTCAAAACCACGATGCGCGTAAGACGGTCTCGGCTACTCTTTTAGTCTTAAAGTGAAGTGGGGCTATATTTCCGCCCAGAAGCTTGAAAGTCAGCGGTTAGAAAGTTTTGCAGTGTCCATTTCACTCCAAAGCAAGGCCATCAGGAGTTACTTTGGAGTCCGCGGGACTGTAAAATATCCCCCAAGTGCCGGGAAATCAAGCCGAAGTTGCTCAAAATTACGATGCGCGTAAGCCGGTCTCGGCTACTCTTTCAATCTTAAAGTAAAGTGGAGCTATATTTCGGCCCAGAAGCTCCAAAGTGAGCGTTCAAAAAGTTTTGCTGTGTCCAGTTTACTGCAGACCAAGGACGTCGGGGGCCAGTTTAGAGTCCCCGGGAATGGAAAATATCCCCCAATTTCCGGGAAATTTAGCCAAAGTTGGTCAAAATCACCACGCGCGTACGGCGGTCTCGGCTACTCTTTCAGTCTTAAAGTGAAGTGGGGCAATATTTCGGCCCAGAAGCTCGAAACTGAGTGTTTAAAAAGTTTTGCTGTCTCAATTTCACTGCAAACCAAGGGCATCAGCAGTTAGTTTAGAGACCCAGGGAGTGGAAAATATTCCCCAAATTCCGGCAAATTTAGCCGAAGTTTCTCAAAATCATCAGGGCGTAAGGCGGTCTTGGCTAATCTTTCAGTCTTAAAGTGAAGTGGGGCTATATTTCGCCCCAGAAGCTTGAAAGTGAGCGTTCAAAAAGTGTTCCTGTGTCAATTTCACTTTGAACCAAACCCATCAAGAGTTAGTTTAGAGTCCCGGGAACTGGAAAATATCCCGTAAGTACCGAAAAATCGAGACAAAGTTTGGCAAAATAAATAAGCGCGTAAGGCCGTCTCGGCTACTCTTTTATTGTTAAAATAAAGTGGGGCTCTATTTCGGCCCAGAAGCTCCAAAGTAAGGGTTCAAAAAAATTTGCTGTGTCCATTTGACTGGAAACCAAGGCCATCAGGAGTTAGTTTAGTGTTCCCGAGACTGCAATATATCCCCCAGGTTCCGGGAAATCGAAGCGAAGCTAGTCAAAATCACGATTTCCGTAAGACAGACTCGGCTACTCTTACTCTTAAAAAGAAGTGGGGCTATATTTCGGCCCAGAAGCTCGAAGGTGAGTCTTCACAACGTTTTGCTCTGTCAGTTTCAATGCAAAGCAAGGCGATCAGGAGTTAGTTTAGAGTCCCCGAGACTGGAAAATATCCCCCAAGTTCCGGGATATCGATCCGAAGTTGGTCAAAATCACGATAAGCGAAACGCGATCTCGGCTATTGTTTCAGTCTTAAAGTGAAGTGGGGCTATATTTCGGCCCAGAAGCTCGAAAGTGACCGTTTAAAAAGTTACGCTTTGTGCATTTAACTGCAAACAAAGGCCATCAGGAGTTAGTTTAAACTCCCCCGGACTGGAAAATATCCCTCAAGTTCCGGGAAACCGAGCTAAAGTTGGTCAAAATCACGATGCCTGTAAGGCGGTCTCCGCTACTCTTTCAGTCTTAAAGTGAAGTGGGGCTATATTTCGGCCCAGAAGCTGCAAAGTGATCGTTTAAAAAGTTATGCTCTGTGCATTTCACTGCAAACCAAGGCCATCGGGAGTTAGTTTAGAGTCCCGCGGACCGGAAAATATCCCCCAAGTTCCGGGAAATCGAGCTGAACTTGGTCAAAATCACGATGCGCGTAAGGCCGTCTCGGCTACTATTTCAGGGTTAAAGTGAAGTGGGCTTCTATTTAAGCCCCCAATCTAGAAGGTGAGTGTTAAAAAAGTTCTGCTCTGTCCATTTCTCCGAGAACCAAGGCCATAAGGAGTTAATTTAGAGCTTGCGGGACTCGAATATATCCGCCAAGCTCCAGGAAATCGACCCCAAGTCGGTCAAAATCACGATTCGCGGAAGATGGTTTCGGCTACTCTTTCAGTCTTAAAGTAAAGTGGGCTATATTTCGGGCAAGAAGCTCGAAAGTGAGCGTTCAAAAAGTTTCGCTGTGTCCATTTCAATGCAAACCATGACGATCAGGAGTTAGTTTAGAGTCTCCGGGACTGGAAAATATCCCCCAAATTCCGGGAAATCGAGCCGAAGTTGGTCAAAATCACGATGCGCGCAAGGCGGTCTCAGCTATTCTTTCAGTCTTAAAGTGAAGTTGGGCTATACTTTAGGTCAGAAGCTCGAAGATAAGCGTTCAAAAAGTTTCGCTGTGTCCATTTCACTGCAAACCAAGGCCATCAGGAATAAGTTTAGAGTCCACAGAACTGGAAAATATTCCCTAATTTCCGGCAAATCGAGCCGATGTTGGTCAAAATCACGATGCGCGTAAGGCGGTTTCGGCTCATCTTTTACTCTTCAAGTGAAGTGGGGCTATATTTGGGTCTAGAAGCTCGAAACTTTGCTTTCAAAAAGTTTGGCTGTTTCAATTTGACTGCAAAACAAGGCCATCCGGACTTAGTTTACAATCCCCGGGACTAGAAAATATCCCCCAAGTCCCAGGAAATCAAACCGAAGATGGTCAAAATCACGATGCGCGTAAAGCGATGTCGGCTACTCTTTAAGTCTTAAAGTGAAGTGGGGCTATGTTTCGGCCCAGAAGCTCGAAAGGAAGCGTTCAAAAAGTTTTCCTGTGTCCATTTCACTGCAAACCCAGGCCGTCAGAAGTTAGTTTAGAGTCCCCGGGACTGGAAAATATCCCCCAAGTTCCGGGAAATCAAGCCAAAGTTGGTCAAAATCACGATGCGCGTAAAACGGTCTCGGCTACTCTTTCAGGTTTAAAGTGAAGTGGAGCTATATTCGGCTCAGAAGCTTGAAGGTGAGCGTTTAAAATGTTTTGCTCTGTCCATTTCAATGCAAACCAAGGCGATCGGGAGTTAGTTTACAGTCCCTGGGACTGAAAAATATCCCACAAGTTCCGGCAAATTGAGCCAAAGTTGCTCAAAATCACCATGCGCGTAAGGCCGTTTTGTCTATTTTTTCAGTCTTAAAATGAAGTGGGGCTATATTTCGACCTAGAAGCTCGGCACCGAGCGTGCGCTAATTTCATCTGTGTCGATTTCACTGAGAAGTAAGGCAATCAGGGGTTAGTTTAGAGCTCCCAAAGCTGGAAACTATCCCCCAAGTTCCGGGAAATCGAGCCATAGAGGCTCAAAATCACGATGCGCGTAAGGCGGTCTCGTCTACCCTTTCAGTCTTCAAATGAAATGGGCTATATTTCGGCCCAAAGGCTCGAAAGTGAGCGTTCAAAAAGTTTTCCTGTGTCCATTGCTCGGCCAACAAAGGCAATCAGGAGTTAGTTTAGAGTCCCCGGGACTGGAAAATATCGCCCCAGTTCCGGGAAATGGAGCCGAACTTGGTCAAAATCACGTTGCGCGCAAGGCGGTCTCGGCTACTCTTTCAGTTTTAAAGTGAAGTGGGGCTATATTTCGACCCAGCAGCTCGAAAGTGAGCGTTCAAAAAGTTTTCCTGTGTCCATTGCTCGGCCAACCAAGGCAATCAGGAGTTAGTTTAGAGTCCCCGGGACTGGAAAATATCTCCCCAGTTCCGGGAAATGGAGCCGAACTTGGTCAAAATCACGATGCGCTTAAGACGGTCTCGGCTACTCTTTAAGTCTTAAAGTCAAGTGGGGCTATGTGTTAGCCCAGAAGCTCTAAAGTGAGCGTTGAAAAAGTTTTGCCGTCTCCATTTTACTGCAAACCAAGGAAATCAGGAGTTAGTTTAAAGTTCCCGGGTCTGGAAAATATCCCCCAAGTTCCGGGAAATCGAGGCGTAGTTTGTCAAAATCACGATTCGCATAAGGCGGTCTCGGCTACTCTTTCAGTCTTAAAGTGAAGTGTGGCTATATTTTGGCCCAGAAGCTCGCACAAGAGCGTTAAAAAAGTTTTCCTGTGTCCATTTCACTGCAAAGCAAGGCCATCAGGAGTTAGTTTAGAGTCCCCGGGACTGGAAAATATCCCCCAAGTTCCGGGAAATCGAGCCCAAGTTGGTCAAAATCACGATGCGCGCAAGGCGGTCCCGGCTACCCTTTCAGTCTTAAAGTGAAGTTGCGCTATATTTGGGCCCAGAGGCTCGAAAGTGCGCATTCGAAAAGTTTTGCTGTGTCCATTTCACTGCAAAGCAAGGCCATCAGGAGTTAGTTTAGAGCCCTTGGGACTAGAAAATATTTCCCAAGTTCCGCCAGATCGAGCCGAAGTTGGTCAAAGTCACGATGCGCGTAAAGGCGCTCTCGGTTAGTCTTTCAGTCTTAAAGTGAAGTTGGGCTATAGTTCGGCCAAGAAGCTCGAAAGTGCGCGTTCAAAAAGTTTTGCTCTGTCCATTTCACTGGAAACCAAGGCCGTCAGGAATTAGTTTAGAGTCCCCGAGAGTGGAAAATATTCTCCAAGTTCCAGGAAATCGCGCCGAAGTTGATCAAAATCACCATGTGCGTAACGGGCTCTCGGCTATTCTTTCAGTCTTAAATTTAAGTAGGGCTATATTTCTCCCCTGAAGCTCGAAGGTGAGCGTTCAGAATGTTTTGCTGTGTTCATTAAATTGGAAACCAAGGTCATCGGGAGTTAGTTTAGCGTCCCCGGGACTTGAAATTATTCGCCAACTTCCGCGAAATCGAGCAAAAGTGGCCCAAAATCACGATGCGCGTAAGGCGGTCTCGGCTACTCTTTCAGTCTTAAAATGAAGGGAGGCTATATTTCGACCTAGAAGCTCGAGACCGGGCGTGCGCTAATTTTACCTGTGTCCATTTCACTGACATCTTAGGCGATCAGGTGTTAGTTTAGAGTCCTTGGGACTGGAAAATATTTCCCAAATTCTGGCAGATCGAGCCAAAGTTGCTCAAAATCACGATGCGCGTAAGGCGGTCTCGGCTACTCTTTCAGTCTTAAAATGAAGGGGGCTATATTTCGGCCGAGAAGCTCGACACCGAGCGTGCGCTCCTTTTCCCTGTGTACATATCACTGAAAACTAAGTTCATCATGAGTTGGCATAGAGTCTTCGGGACTGGAAAATATTGCCCGAATTCCGGCAAATCGAGCCAAAGATGCTCAAAATCAAGATGCGAGTAAGGCGGTGTCGGCTACTCTTTCACTCTGAAAATGAAGTGGGGCCATATTTCGGTCCTACAAGCTCGACACCGAGCGTGCGATCCTTTTGCCTGTGTCCTTTTCACTAAGAACTAAGTCCATCAGGAGATACTTTAGAGTCCTCGAGACTGGAAACTAACCTCCAAGTTTCGGCAAATTGAGCCATAGTTTCTTAAAATTACGATAAGCGTACGGCAGTTTCGTTTACTCTTTCAGTCTTAAAATGAAGTGGGGCTTTATTTCGACCTAGAAGCTCGACAGGGAGCGTGCGCTCCTGTTACCTGTGACCATTTTACTGAAAAATAAGGTTATCAGGAGTTAGCTTAGAGTCCCCGGGACTGGAAAATATCCCCCAAGCTTGGCAGATCGAGCCATAGTGGCTAAAAATTTCGATGCGCTTAAGGTGGTTTCGTCTACCCTTTCAGTCTTAAAATAAAGTAAGGCTACACTTCGGGCTACAACCTGGAAACCTAGCGTGCGCTCCTTTTACCTGTGTCTATTTCACTGAAAACCAAGGCATTCAGGAGTTAGTTTAGAGCTTCCGGGACTGGAAAATATCCCCCAAACCCCGAGAAATCAAGCCGAAGTTGGAAAAATTTACCATGCGCGTAAGGCGGTCTCGGCTACTCTTTCAGTCTTAAAGTGAAGTGGGGCCATATTTCGGTCCAGAAGCTCGGGCGTTCAAAAGCTCGTGAACGTTTAAAAAGTTTGGCTGTGTCCATTTCACTGAAAACCAAGGCCATCAGGAATTAGTTTAGAGTGCCCGTGACTGGGAATTACTTCCCAAGTTCCGGGAAATCGAGCCGAAGTAAGCCAAAATCAAGATGCGCGTAAGGCAATCTCAGCTACTCTTTCAGTCTTAAAGTGAAGTAGGGCTATGCTTCGGCCCAGAAGCTCGAAAGTGAGCGTTCAAAAAGTTATCCTGTGTCCAATTCACTGCAAACCAAAGCCATCAGGAGTTAGTTTAGAGTGCCCGGGACTGGGAATTACTTCCCAAGTTCCGGGAAATCGAGCCGAAGTAAGCCAAAATCAAGATGCGCGTAAGGCAATCTCAGCTACTCTTTCAGTCTTAAAGTGAAGTAGGGCTATGCTTCGGCCCAGAAGCTCGAAAGTGAGCGTTCAAAAAGTTATCCTGTGTCCAATTCACTGCAAACCAAAGCCATCAGGAGTTAGTTTAGAGTCCCCGGAACTGGAAAATCTCCCTCAAGTTCCGCGAAATCGAGACCGAGTTGGTCAAAATCACGATGCGCGTAAGGCGGTCTCGGCTACTCTTTCAGTCTTAAAGTGAAGTAGGGCTATATTTCGGTCCAGAAGCTCGAAAGTGAGTGTTCAAAAAGTTTTTCTCTCTCAATTTAACTGAAAACCAAGGCCATCGTGAGTTAGTTTAGAGTCCCCGGGACTGAAAAATATCCCTTAAGTCCCGGAAACTCGAGCCGAAGTTGGTCAAAATCACGATGCGCCTAAGGCGGTCTAGGCTACTCTTTGAGTTTTAAAGTGAAGTGGGGCTATATTTTTCCCCAGAATTTCGAAAGTATGCGTTCAAAACAATTGGCTGTGTCCATTTCACTTCAAACCAAGGCCATCAGGAATTACTTTCGAGTCCTTGGGACTGGAATATGTCCCCGAAGTTTCGGGAAATCTAGCCGAAGTTGGTCAAAACCACGATGCGCGTAGGACGGTCTCGGCTAGTCTTTCAGTCTTAAAGTGATGTGGGGTTATATTTCGGCTCAGAAGCTCGAAGGGGAGCGTTCAAAAAGTTTTTCTGTGTCCACTTTACTGCAGACCAAGGATGTCGGGGGCCAGTTTAGAGTCCCCGGGAATGGAAAATATCCCCCAAGTTCCGCGAAATTTAGCCAAAGTTGGTGAAAATCACGACGCGCGTACAGCGGTCTCGGCTACTCTTTCAGTCTTAAAGTGAAGTGGGGCAATATTTCGGCCCAGAAGCTGGAAACTGAGTGTTTAAAAAGTTTTGCTGTCTCAATTTCACTGCAAACCAAGGCCATCAGGAGTTAGTTTAGAGACCCAGGGAGTGGAAAATATCCCCCAAATTCCTTGAAATTTAGCCGAAGTTTGTCAAAATCATCAGGGCGTAAGGCGGTCTTGGCTAATCTTTCAGTCTTAAAGTGAAGTGGGGCTATATTTCGCCCCAGAAGCTTGAAAGTGAGCGTTCAAAAAGTTTTCCTGTGTCAATTTCACTTCGAACCAAAGTCATCAAGAGTTAGTTTAGAGTCCCAGGGACTGGAAAATATCCCGTAAGTGTCGAAAAATCCAGACAAAGTTTGGCAAAATAAATAAGCGCGTAAGGCCGTCTCGGCTACTCTTTTATTGTTAAAATAAAGTGGGGCTCTATTTCGGCCCAGAAGCTCCAAAGTAAGGGTTTAAAAAAAATTGCTGTGTCCATTTCACTGGAAACCAAGGCCATCAGGAGTTAGTTTAGTCTTCCCGGGACTGCAATATATCCCCCAGGTTCAGGGAAATCGAGCCGAAGTTAGTCAAAATCACGATTTGCGTAAGACAGACTCGGCTACTCTTACTCTTAAAAAGAAGTGGGGCTATATTTCGGCCCAGAAGCTCGAAGGTGAGTCTTCACAACGTTTTCCTCTGTCAGTTTCAATGCAAAGCAAGGCGATCAGGAGTTAGTTTAGAGTCCCCGAGACTGGAAAATATCCCCCAAGTTCCGGGATATCGATCCGAAGTTGGTCAAAATCACGATAAGCGAAACGCGATCTCGGCTATTGTTTCAGTCTTAAAGTGAAGTGGGGCTATATTTCGGCCCAGAAGCTCGAAAGTGACCGTTTAAAAAGTTACGCTTTGTGCATTTAACGGCAAAAAAAGGCCATCAGGAGTTAGTTTAAAGTTCCCCGGACTGAAAAATATCCGCCAAGTTCCGGGAAATCGAGCTGAAGTTGGTCAAAATCACGATGCCTGTAAGGCGGTCTCCGCTACTCTTTCAGTCTTAAAGTGAAGTGGGGCTTTATTTCGGCCCAGAAGCTGCAAAGTGATCGTTTAAAAAGTTATGCTCTGTGCATTTCACTGCAAACCATGGCCATCAGGAGTTAGTTTAGAGTCCCCCGGACCGGAAAATATCCCCCAAGTTCCGGGAAATCGAGCTGAACTTGGTCAAAATCACGATGCGCATAAGGCAGTCTCGGCTACTATTTCAGGGTTAAAGTGAAGTGGGCTTCTATTTAAGCCCACAAGCTAGAAGGTGAGTGTTAAAAAAGTTCTGCTCTGTCCATTTCTCCGAAAACCAAGGCCATAAGGAGTTAATTTAGAGCTCGCGGTACTCGAATATATCCGCCAAGCTCCGGGAAATCGACCCGAAGTCGGTCAAAATCACGATTCGCGCAAGACGGTTTCGGCTACTCTTTCAGTCTTAAAGTAAAGTGGGCTATATTTCGGGCCAGAAGTTCGAAAGTGACCGTTTAAAAAGTTACGCTTCGTGCATTTAACTGCAAGAAAAGGCCATCAGGAGTTATTTTAAGGTCCCCCGGACTGGAAAATATCTCTTAAGTTCCGGTAAATCGAGCTGAACTTGGTCAAAATCACAATGTCTGTAAGGCGGTCTCCGCTATTCTTTCAGTCTTCAAGTGAAGTGGGGCTATATTTTGGTGCAGAAGCTCGAAGATGAGCGTTCAAAAAGTTTTGCTGTGTCCATTTCATATCAAACCAAGTCCATCAGGAATTAGTTTAGAATCGACAGAACTGGAAAATATTCCCTAAGTTCCGGCCAATGGAGCCGAAGTTGGTCAAAATCACGATGCGCGTAAGGCGGACTCGGCTCATCTTTCACTCCTCAAGTGAAGTGGGGCTATATTTCGGCCCAGAAGCTCGAAACTCTGCTTTCAGAAACTTTTGCTGTTTCAATTTCACTGCAAAACAAGGTCATCACGACTTAGTTTAAAGTCCCCGGGACTAGAAAATATCCCCGAAGTACCGGGAAATGAAGCCGAAGATGGTCAAAATCACGATGCGCGTAAAACGGTCTCGGCAACTCTTTAAGTCTTAAAGTGAAGTGGGGTTATATTTCGGCCCAGAAGCTCCAAAGTGAGCGTTCCAAAAGTTTTGCTGTGTCCATTTCACTGCAAAGCAAGGCAATCAGGAGTTAGTTTAGAGTCCCCGGGACTGGAAAATATCCCCCAAGTTCCGGAAAATCAAGCCAAAGTTGGTCAAAATCACGATGCGCGTAAGACGGTCTCGGCTACTCTTTCAGGCTTAAAGTGAAGTGGGGCTATATTCGGCTCAGAAGCTTGAAGGTGAGCGTTTAAAATGTTTTGCTCTGTCCATTTCAATGCAAACCAAGGCAATCGGGAGTTAGTTTACAGTCCCTGGGACTGAAAAATATCCCACAAGTTCCGGCAAATTGAGCCAAAGTTGCTCAAAATCATCATGCGCGTAAGGCCGTTTTGTCTATTTTTTCAGTCTTAAAATGAAGTGGGGCTATATTTCGACCTAGAAGCTCGGCACCGAGCGTGCGCTAATTTAATCTGTGTCGATTTCACTGAGAAGTAAGGCAATCAGGAGTTAGTTTAGAGCTCCCAAAGCTGGAAACTATCCCCCAAGTTCCGGGAAATCGAGCCATAGAGGCTCAAAATCACGATGCGCGTAAGGCGGTCTCGTCTACTCTTTCAGCCTTAAAATGAAATGGGCTATATTTCGGCCCAAAGGCTCGAAAGTGAGCGTTCAAAAAGTTTTCCTGTGTCCATTGCTCGGCCAACCAAGGCAATCAGGAGTTAGTTTAGAGTCCCCGGGACTGTAAAATATCCCCCCAGTTCCGGGAAATGGAGCCGAACTTGGTCAAAATCACGATGCGCTTAAGACGGTCTCGGCTACTCTTTAAGTCTTAAAGTCAAGTGGGGCTATGTGTTGGCCCAGAAGCTTTAAAGTGAGCGTTGAAAAAGTTTTGCCGTTTCCATTTTACTGCAAACCAAGGAAATCAGGAGTTAGTTTAAAGTTCCCGGGTCTGGAAAATATCCCCCAAGTTCCAGGAAATCGAGGCGTAGTTTGTCAAAATCACGATTCGCATAAGGCGGTCTCGGCTACTCTTTCAGTCTTAAAGTGAAGTGTGGCTATATTTTGGCCCAGAAGCTCGCACAAGAGCGTTAAAAAAGTTTTCCTGTGTCCATTTCACTGCAAACCAAGGCCACCAGGGGTTAGTTTAGAGTCCCCGAGACTGAAAAATATTGCCCAAGTTCCGGGGAATCGAACCGAAGTTGATCAAAATCACGATGCGCGAAATCCGGTAGCGGCTACTGTTTCAGTCTTAAAGTGAAGAGGGGCTATATTTCGGCCCAGAAGCCCGAAAGTGAGCGTTCAAAAAGTTTTGCTGTGTTTTTTGACTGAAAAACAAGGCCATCACGAGTTAGTTTAGCGTCCCTGGGCCTGGAAAATATACCCCAAGTTCCAGGAAAGCGAACTGAAGTTGGTGAAAATCACCATGCTCCCAAAGCGGTCTCGGCTACCCTTTCAGTCTTAAAGTGAAGTGGGGCTATATTTCTCTCCAGAAGCTCGAAAGTGAGCGTTGAAAAACTTTTGCTGTGTGCATTTCACTGCAAACCAAAGCTATGAATAGTTAGTTTAGGGTCCCCGGGACTGGAAAATATTCCCCAAGTTCCGGGAAAGCGAGCCGAAGTTGATCAAAATCACGATGCGCGAAATGCGGTCTCGGCTACTGTTTCAGTCTTAAAGTAAAGTGTGGCTATATTTCGGCCCACAAACTCGAAAGTGAGCGTTCAAAAAGTTTTGCTGTGTCCATTTCACTGCAAAACAAGGCCATCAGGACTTAGTTTAGCGTGCAAGGGACTGGAAAATGTTCCCCAAGTTCCGGGAGATCCACCCGAAGTTTGTCAAAATCACAATGCGCGTAAGGTGGTCTCGGTTACTTTTTAAGTCTTGAAGTAAAGTGGGGTTTTATTTCGGCCAGGAAGCTCGAAGGTGAGCGTTCAAAAAGTTTTGCTCTGTCCATTTCACTGCAAACCAAGGCCATCAGGAGTTAGTTTAGAGTTCCTGGGACTGGAAAATATCCCCCAAGTTCCGGAATATCGACCCGAAGTTTGTCAAACTCACGATGAGAGCAAGGCGGTCTCGGCTACTCTTTCAGTCTTAAGTGAAGTGGGGCTATATTTTGGCCCAGAATCTCCAAAGTGTGCTTTCAAACAATTGTGCTGTGTCCATTCCAATGGAAACCAAGGCCATCAGGAGTTAGTTTAGAATCCCCTGGTCTGGAAAATATCCCCCAAGTCCCGGGAATATCACCCGAAGTGTATCAAATTCATAATGCGCGTAACGTGGTTTCGGCTACTGTTTCAGTCTTAAAGTCAAGTGTGCCTATATTTCGGCCCACAAGCTAGAAAGTGAGCGTTCAAAAACTTTTGGTGTGTGCATTTCACTGCAAACCAAAGCTATCAAAAGTTAGTTTAGGGTCCCCGGGACTAGAAAATATTCCCCAAGTTCCGGGAAAGCGAGCCGAAGTTGATCAAAATCACGATGCGCGAAATGCGATAAAGTAAAGTGTGGCTATATTTCGGCCCACAAGCTCGAAAGTGAGCGTTCAAAAAGTTTTGCTGTGTCCATTTCAATGCAAAGCAAGGCGATAAGGAGTTAGTTTAGAGTCCCCAGGACTTGAAAATATCACCCAAGTTCCGAGAAATCGATCAGAAAATGGTCAAAATCACGATGCGCGTAAGGCGATCTCGGCTACTCTTTCAGTCTTAAAGTGAAGTGGGGCTATATTTCGGCCCACAAGCTCCAAAGTGGGCGTTCAAAAAGTTATGCTGTGCGCATTTCAGTGCAAACCAAGGCCACCCAGAGTTAGTTTAGAGTCCCCCGGACTGGAAAATATCCCAAAAGTTGCGTGAAATCGAGCTGAACTTGGTCTAACTCACGATGCGCGTGAGGCGGTCTCGGCTACTATTTCAGTCTGAAAGTGAAGTGGGATTCTATTTCGGCCCAGAAGCTACAAAGAGAGTGTTTAAAAAGCTTTCCTTTGTCCATTTCACTGAAAACCAAGGTCATCAGGAGTTAGTTTAGAGCCCGCGGAAATGGAATATATCCTCCAAGCTCAGGGAAACCGACCCGAAGTTGGTCAAAATCACGATTTGCGCAAGACGGTCTCGGCTACTCTTTCAGTCTTAAAGTAAAGTGGGGCTATATTTCGGTCCAGAAGCTTGAGAGTGAGCGTTCAAAAAGTTTCGCTGTGTCCATTGCACTGAAACCCAAGACAATCAGGAGCTAGTTTAGAGTTCCCGGGACTGGAAAATATCCCCCAAGTTCCAACAAATCGAGCCGAAGTTGGTCAAAATCACGGTGCGCTTAAGGCGGTGTCGGCTACTCCTTCAGTCCTAAAGTGAAGTGGGGCTCTATTTCGGCCCACAAGCTCAAAGCTCAAAAAAAAATTACTGCGTCTATTTCACTGCAAACCAAGGCTATCAGGAGTTAGTTTAGAGTCCCCGGGAGTGGAATGTATTTCCCAAGTTCCGGAAAATCGAGAAGACGTTGGTCAAAATCACGATGCGCGTAAGACGGTCTCGGCTACTCTTTCAGTCTTAAAGTGAAGTGGGGCTATATTTCGGCCCAGAAGCTCAAAAGTGAGCGTTCAAAAAGTTTTGCTGTATCCATTTCAATGCAAACCAAGGCCATCAGGGGTTACTTAAGAGTCCTCGGGACTGCAAAATATCCCCCAAGTTCCGGTAAATCGAGCCGAAGTTGCTCAAAATCACGATGTGCGTAAAGTGGTCTCGGCTACTCTTTCAGTCTTAAAGTGAAGTGGGGCTATATTTCGGCCCAGAAGCTCAAAAGTGAGCGTTCAAAAAGTTTTGCTGTATCCATTTCAATGCAAACCAAGGCCATCAGGGGTTACTTAAGAGTTCTCGGGACTGGAAAATATCCCCCAAGTTCCGGTAAATCGAGCCGAAGTTGGTCAAAATCACGATGTACGTAAGGTGGTCTCGGCTACTCTTTCAGTTTTAAAGTGAAGTGGGGCAATATTTCGGCCCAGAAGCTCGAAAGTGAGTGTTTAAAAAGTTTTGCTCTGTCACTTTCAGTGCAAACCAAGGCCATCAGAAGTTAGTTTAGAGTCCCCGGGACTGGAGAATATCCCCCAAGTCCCGGGAAATCGAGCCGAAGTTGATCAAATTCATGATGCGCGCAACGTGGTCTCGGCTACTGTGTCAGTCCTAAAGTGAAGTGTGGCTATATTTCGGCCCACAAGCTAGAAAGTGAGCGTTCAAAAAGTTTTGTTGTGTCCATTTTACTTCAAAACAAGGCCATCAGGACTTAGTTTAGCGTCCAAGAGACTGGAAAATATCCCCCAAGCTCCGGGAAATCCATTCGAAGTTCGTCAAAATTACGATGCGCGTAAGGCGGTCTCATCTACTCTTTCAGTCTTTAAGTAAAGTGGGGATATATTTCTGCCCAGAAGCTCCAAAGTTGTGCTCTGTCCATTTCACTGAAAACCAAGGCCATCAGGAGTTACTTTAGAGTCCCTTTGACTGGAATATATCCCCCAAGTTTCGGGAAATAAAGGCGAAATTGGTCAAAATCACGATTCGCTCAAGACGGTCTCGCCTACTCTTTCAGTCTTAAAGTAAAATGGGGCTCTATTTCGGTCCAGAAGCTCGAGAGTGAGCGTTCAAAAACTTTCGCTGTGTCCATTTCACTGCAAACCAAGACAAGCAGGAGTTAGTTGAGAGTCCCCGGGACTGGAAAATATCCCCCAAGTTCCGGGAAATCAACCCGAAGTTTGTCAAAATCAGGATGCGCGTAAGGCGGTCTCGGCTACTCTTTCAGTGTTAAAGTAATGGGGGGCTATATTTTGGCCCAGAAGCTCGAAATTGAGCGTTCAAAAAGTTTTGCTGGGTCCATCTTACTGCAAACCAAGGCCATCAGGTATTAGTTTAGAGTCCTCAGAACTGGAATATATCCGCTAAGTTCCGGCAAATCGAGCCGAAGTTGCTCAAAATCACCATGCATGTAAGGCGGTCTCGGCTACTCTTTCAGTCTTCAAGTGAAGTGGGGTTCTATTTCGGTCCAGAAGCTCGAAAGTATGCGTTCAAAAACTTTTTCTGTTTCCGTTTCACTGCAAACCAAGACCAGCACGAGTTAGTTTAGAGTCCCCAGGACTGGAAAATATTTCGCAAGTTCCGGGAAATCGAGCCGAAGTTGATCAAAATCACGATGCGCGAAACGTGGTCTCGGCTACTGTTTCAGTCTTAAAGTGAAGTATGGCTATATTTCGGCCCACAACCTCGAAAGTGAGCATTCAAAAAGCTTTGCTGTGTGCATATCACTGCAAAACAAGGCCATCGGCACCTAGTTTAGCGTCCAAGGCACTGGAAAATATCCCCGAAGTTCCGGGAAATCCACCCGAAGTTTTTCAAAATCACGATGCGCGTAAGGCGGTCTCGGCTACTTTTTCAGTATTAAAGTAAAGTGGGCTATATTTCGGCCCAGAAGCTTGAAGGTGAGCGCTCAAAAAGTTTTGCTGTCTCCATTTCACTGCAAAGCAAGGCCATCAAGAGTTAGTTTACAGTCCCTGGGACTGGAAAATATCCCCAGAGTTCCGGAATATCGACCCGAAGTTGGTCAAAATCACGATGCGCGCACGCCGGTCTCGGCTACTCTTAAAGTCGTAAGTGATATGGGACTATATTTCGGCCTAGAAGCTCGAAAGTGTACGTTCAAAAACTTGTGCTGTGTGAATTTCACTGCAAACCATGGCCATCAGGAGTTAGTTTAGAGTCCCTGGGACTGGAAAATATTCCCCAAGTTCCACGAAAGCGAGCAGAAGTTGATCAAAATCACGATGCGCGTAATGCGGTCTCCGCTACTGTTTCAGTCTTAAAGTGAAGTGTGGCTATATTTAGGCCCACAAGCTCGAAAGTGCGCGTTCGAAAAGTTTTGCTGTGTCCATTTCACTGCAAACCAAGGCCATCAGGAGTTAGTATAGAGTCCCCGGGACTGGAAAATATTCTCCAAGTTCCAGGAAATGGCGCCGAAGTTGATGAAAATTACCATGCGCGTAACGTGCTCTCGGCTATTCTTTCAGTCTTAAATTTAAGTAGGGCTATATTTCGGCCCTGAAGCTCGAAGGTGAGCGTTCAGAATGTTTTGCTGTGTTCATTAAACTGCAAACCAAGGTCATCGGGAGTTAGTTTAGCGTCCCCGGGACTTGAAATTATTCGCCAACTTCCGGGAAATCGAGCAAAAGTGGCCCAAAATCACGATGCGCGTAAGGCGGTCTCGGCTACTCTTTCAGTCTTAAAATTAAGGGGGGCTATATTTCGACCTAGAAGCTCGAGGCCGGGCGTGCGCTAATTTTACCTGTGTCCATTTCACTGACATCTTAGGCCATCAGCAGTTAGTTTAGAGTCCTTGAGACTGGAAAATATTTCCCAAATTCTGGCAGATCGAGCCAAAGTTGCTCAAAATCACGATGCGCGTAAGGCGGTCTCGGCTACTCTTTCAGTCTTAAAATGAAGTGGGGCTATATTTCGGCCAACAAGCTCAACACCGAGCGTGCGCTCCTTTTGCCTGTGTACATATCACTAAAAACTAAGTTCATCAGGAGTTAGCATAGAGTCCTCGGGACTGGAAAATATTGCCCGAATTCCGGCAAATCGAGCCAAAGATGCTGAAAATCACGATGCGCGTAAGGCGGTCTCGGCTACTCGTTTACTCCGAAAATGAAGTGGGGCTATATTTCGGTTCTACAAGCTCGACACCGAGCGTGCTCTCCTTTTACCTGTGTCCATTTCACTAAGAACTAAGTCCATCAGGAGATAGTTTAGAATCCTGGAGACTGGAAGCTATCCTCCAAGTTTCGGCAAATTGAGCCATACTTTCTTAAAATTACGATAAGCCTAGGGCAGTTTCGTTTACTCTTTCAGTCTTAAAATGAACTGGGGCTACATTTCGGCCTAGAAGCTCGACACCGAGCGTGCGCTCCTGTTACCTGTGACCATTTGACTGAAAACTAAGGCCATCAAGAGTTAGGGTAGAGTCCCCGGGACTGGAAAATATCCCCCAAGTTTTGGCAGATCGAGCCATAGTGGCTAAAAATTTCGATGCGCTTAAGGGGGTTTCGTGTACACTTTCAGTCTTAAAATAAAGTGGGGCTACCTTTCGGCCTACAACCTGGAAACCTAGCGTGCGCCCCTTTTACCTGTGTCCATTTCACTAAAAACCAAGGCATTCAGGAGTTAGTTTAGAGCTTCCGGGACTGCAAAATATCCCCCAAGTCCCAGGAAATCAAGTCGAAGCTCGACAAAATTACCATGCGCGTAAGGCGGTCCCGGCTACTCTTTCAGTCTTAAAGTGAAGTGGGGCTATATTTCGGCCCAGAAGCTCGAAAGTGAACGTTCAAAGAGTTTGGCTGTGTCCATTTCACTGAAAACCAAGGCCATCAGGAATTAGTTTAGAGTGGCCAGGACTGGGAATGATCTCCCAAGTTTCGGGAAATCGAGCCGAAGTAGCCCAAAATCACGATGCGCGTAAGGCGGTCTCGGCAAGTCTTTTAGTCTTAAAGTGAAGTAGGGCTATGCTTCGGCCCAGAAGCTCAAAACTGAGCCTTCAAAAAGTTGTGCTGTGTCCATTTCACTGCAAACCAAGGCAATCAGGAGTTAGTTAAGAGTCCCCGTTAGCGGAAAATATCCCCCATTTTCCGGCAAATCCAGCCAAAGTTGGTCAAAATCACGATGCGCGGAAGGCGGTCCTGGTTACTCTTTCATTCTTAAAGTGAAGTGGAGATATATTTCGGCCCAGAAGCTCAAAAGTGAGCGTTCAAAAAGTTTTGCTGTGTCCATTTTACTGCAGGCCAAGGACGTCGGGGGTCAGTTTAGAGTCCCCAGGACTGGAAAATATGCCCCAAGTTCCGGGAAATTTAACCGAAGTTGGTCAAAATCACGACGCGCGTACGGCGGTCTTGGCTACTCTTTCAGTCTTAAAGTAAAGTGGGGCTATATTTCGGCCCAGAAGCTCGAAACTGAGTGTTTAAAAAGTTTTGCTGTGTCCATTTCACTGGAAACCAAGGCCATCAGGAGTTAGTTTAGAGTCCCCGGGACTGGAAAATATCCGCCTATTTGCGGGAAATCCAGCCGAAGTATCCCAAAATCACGATGCGCGTAAGGCGGTCTCGGCTACTCTTTCAGTCTTAAAGTTAAGTGGGGCTATATTTAGACCCATAAGCTCGAAATTGAGCGTTCAAAAAGTTTTGCTGTGTCCATTTAACTGCAAACTAAGGCCATCGGAAGTTAGTTTAGCTTCCCCGGGAATTGAAAATATTCGCCAACTTCCGGGAAATCGAGCCGAAGTTGGTCAAAATTACGATGCCCGTAAGGCGGTCTCGGCTACTCTTTCAGTCTTAAAGTAAAGTGGGGCTATATTTCGGCCCAGAAGCTCAAAAGTGACCCTTTAAAAAGTTACGCTTTCTGCATTTAACTGCAAACCAAGGCCATCAGGAGTTAGTTTAAAGTCCCCCGGACTGGAAAATATCCCCCAAGTTCCGGGAAATCGAGCTGAACTTGGTCAAAATCACGATGCTCGTAAGGCGGTCTTGGCTACTATTTCAGTCTTAAAGTGAAGTAAGGTTGTACTTCGCCCCAGAAGGTCGAAACTGAGCGTTCAAAAAGTTTTCCTGCGTCCATTTTACTGCAAACCAAGGCCATCAGAGGTTAGTTTAGAGTCCCCGGGACTTAAAAATATCGCCAAAATTCTAGAAAATCGAGCGGAAGTATCTCAAAATCACGATGCGCGTAAGGCGGTCTCGCCTACTCTTTCAGTCTAAAAGTGAAGTGGGGCTATATTTCATCCCAGAAGCTCGAAAATAAGCGTTCAAAAAGTGTTACTGTGTTCATTTCACTGCAAACCAAGGCCATCAGGAGTTAGTTTAGACTCCTCGGGACTGGAAAATATCGCCCAAGTTCGGGGAAATCGAGCCGACGTTTGTCAAAATCACGATGCGCGTAAGGCGGTCTCGGCTACTCTTTCATGCTTAAAGTGAACTGGGGCTATATTTCGGCCGAGAAGCTAGAAAGTGAAAGTTCAAAAAGTTTTGCTGTGTTCATTTCACTGCAAACCAAGGTCATCAGGAGTTAGTTTAGACTCCTCGGGACTGGAAAATATCGCCCAAGTTCGGGGAAATCGAGCCGAATTGTGTCAAAATCACGATGCGCATAAGGCGGTCTCGGCTACTCTTTCATTCTTAAAGTGAACTGGGGCTATATTTCGGCCCAGAAGCTAGAAAGTGAAAGTTCGAAAAGTTTTGCTGTGTCCATTTCACCGCAAACCAAGCCACATTAGCAGATTGTTAACAGTGTCCGTGACATCAAAATATCCCGCAAGTCCCGGGAAATCGAGCCGAAGTTTGTCAAAATCACGATGCGCCTAAAGCAGTCTCGGCTACTCTTTTAGTCTTAAAGTGACGTGACTGTATATTTCGGCCCAGAAGCTCGAAAGTGAGCGTTCAAAAAGTTATGCTGTGCCCATTTCACTGCAAAGCAAGGCCCTCAGGAAGTAGTTTACAGTGCCCGGAACTGGAAAATATCCCCCAAGTTCCGCGAAATCGAGACGAAGTTGGTCAAAATAACGATTCGCGTAAGGCGGTCTCGGCTACTCTTTCAGTCTTAAAGTGAAGTAGGGCTATATTTCGGTCCAGAAGCTCGAAAGTGAGCGTTCAAAAAGTTTTCCTCGCTGAATTTCACTGAAAACCAAGGCCATCATGAGTTAGTTTAGAGTCCCCGGGACTGGAAAATATCTTTTAAGTTCTGGCAACTCAAGCCGAAGTTGGTCAAAATCACGATGCGCCTAAGGCGGCCTCGGCTACTCTTTCAGTCTTAAAGTGAAGTGGGGCTCTATTTAGGCCCAGAAGCTCCAAAGTGAGCGCTGCAAAACATTTGCTGTGTCCATTTCACTGCAAACCAAGGCCATCAGCAGTTAGTTTAGAGTCCCCGGGACTGCAATATATTTCCCAAGTTCCGGAAAATGGAGAAGACGTTGGTCAAAATCACGATGCGCGCAAGACGGTCTTGGCTAGTCTTTCAGTCTTAAAGTGAAGTGGGGCTATATTTCGGCCCAGAAGCTCAAAAGTGAGCTTCAAAAAGTTTTGCTGTATCCATTTCAATGCAAACCAAGGCCATCAGGGGTTACTTAAGAGTCTTCGGGACTGGAAAATATCCCCCAAGTTCAGGGAAATTTAGCCGAAGTTGGTCAAAATCACGGTGCGAGTTAGGCGGTATCGCTTACTGTTTCAGTCTTAAAGTGAAGTGAGGCTTTATTCCTGCCCAGGAGCTTGAAAGTGAGCGTTCAAAAAGTTTCCCTGTGTTTATTTCACTGCAAACCAAAGCCATCAGGAGCTAGTTTAGAGTCCCCAGGACTGGAAAACATCCCCCAACTTCCGGGAAATCGAGCCGAAGTTGGTCAAAATCAGGATTTGCGTAAGGTAGTCTCGGCTACTCTTTCAGTCTTAAAGTGAAGTGGGGCTATATTTCGGGCAAAAAGCCCGAAAGTGAGCGTTCAGAAACTTTTCCTGTGTTCATTTCACTGCAAACCAAGGCCATCAGGAGTTAGTTTAGCGTCCCCGGGACAAGAAAATATGCTCCAAGGTCCGGAAAATTGAGCCGAGGTTGGTCAAAATCACGATGCCCCTAAAGTGGTCTCGGCTACTCTTTCTGTCTTAAAGTGAAGTGGGGCTATATTTCGGGCCAGAAGCCCGAAAGTGAGCGTTCAAAAAGTTTTGCTGTGTCCATTTCAACGCAAACCAAGACCATCAGGGGTTAGTTTAGAGTCCCCGAGACTGAAAAATATTGCCCAAGTTCCGGGGAATCGAACCGAAGTTGATCAAAATCACGATGCGCGAAATGCGGTATAGGCTACTCTTTCAGTCTTAAAGTGAAGTGGGGCTATATGTCGGCCCAGAGTCTCCAAAGTGTGCTTTCAAACAATTGTGCTGTGTCCATTTCAATGGAAACCAAGGCCATCAGGAGTTAGTTTAGAGTCCCCGGGACTGGAAAATATCCCCCAAGTCCCGGGAATATGAGCCGAAGTTGATCAAATTCATAATGCGCGTAACGTGGTCTCGGCTACTGCTTCAGTCTTAAAGTCAAGTGTGCCTATATTTCGGCCAAGAAGCTAGAAAGTGAGCGTTCAAAAAGTTTTGCTGTGTCCATTTCACTTCAAAACAAGGCCATCAGGACTTAGTTTAGCGTCCAAGGGACTGGAAAATATACGCCAAGTTCCGGGAAATCCATTCGAAGCTCGTCAAAATGACGATATACGTTAGGCGGTTTCGGCTACTCTTTCAGTCTTAAAGTAAAGTCGGGCTATATTTCGGCCCACAAGCTCGAAAGTGAGCGTTCAAAAACTTTCGCTGTGTCCATTTCACTGAAAACCAAGACAATCAGGAGTTAGTTTAGAGTCCCCGGGACTTGAAAATATCACCCAAGTTCCGGCAAATCGAGCCGAAGTTGGTCAAAATCACGGTGCGCTTAAGGCGGTGTCGGCTACTCCTTCAGTCTTAAAGTGAAGTGGGAATATATTTCGGCCCACAAGCTGAAAGCTCAAAAAATATTACTGTGTCTATTTCACTGCAAACCAAGGCTATCAGGAGTTAGTTTAGAGTCCCCAGGAGTGGAATGTATTTCCCAAGTTCCGGAAAATCGAGAAGACGTTGGTCAAAATCACGATGCGCGTAAGACCTTCTCGGCTACTCTTTCAGTCTTAAAGTGAAGTGGGGCTATATTTCGTTCCCGAAGCTCCAAAGTGGGCGTTCAAAAAGTTATGCTGTGCGCATTTCAGTGCAAACGAAGGCCATCCGGAGTTAGTTTAGAGTCCCGCGGACTGGAAAATATCCCAAAAGTTGCGTGAAATCGAGCTGAACTTGGTCTAACTCACGATGCGCGTGAGGCTGTCTCGGCTACTATTTCAGTCTGAAAGTGAAGTGGGATTCTATTTCGGCCCAGAAGCTACAAAGAGAGTGGTCAAAAAGCTTTCCTTTGTCCATTTCACTGAAAACCAAGGCCATCAGGAGTTAGTTTACAGTCCGTGGAAATGGAATATATCCCCCAAGCTCCGGGAAACCGATCCGAAGTTGGTCAAAATCACGATTTGCGC
The DNA here is from genome assembly GCF_042242905.1 of Orbicella faveolata. Lineage (NCBI taxonomy): Eukaryota > Metazoa > Cnidaria > Anthozoa > Scleractinia > Merulinidae > Orbicella > Orbicella faveolata. The sequence continues at coordinate 17,031,046 of NW_028301578.1, read as the reverse complement.
AAGACGGTCTCGGCTACTCTTTCAGTCTTAAAGTAAAGTGGGGCTATATTTCGGTCCAGAAGCATGAGAGTGAGCGTTCAAAAAGTTTCGCTGTGTCCATTTCACTGAAAACCAAGACAATCAGGAGTTAGTTTAGAGTCCCCGGGACTGGAAAACATCCCTTAAGTTCCGGCAAATCGAGCCGAAGTTGGTCAAAATCACGGTGCGCTTAAGGCGGTGTCGGCTACTCCTTCAGTCTTAAAGTGAAGTGGGGCTCTATTTCGGCCCACAAGCTGAAAGCTCAAAAAATATTACTGTGTCTATTTCACTGCAAACCAAGGCTATCAGGAGTTAGTTTAGAGTCCCCAGGAGTGGAATGTATTTCCCAAGTTCCGGAAAATCGAGAAGACGTTGGTCAAAATCACGATGCGCGTAAGACCTTCTCGGCTACTCTTTCAGTCTTAAAGTAAAGTGGGGCTATATTTCGGTCCAGAAGCATGAGAGTGAGCGTTCAAGAACTTTCGCTGTGTCCATTTCACTGAAAACCAAGACAATCAGGAGTTAGTTTAGAGTCCCCGGGACTGGAAAACATCCCCCAAGTTCCGGCAAATCGAGCCGAAGTTGGTCAAAATCACGGTGCGCTTAAGGCGGTGTCGGCTACTCCTTCAGTCTTAAAGTGAAGTGGGAATATATTTCGGCCCACAAGCTGAAAGCTCAAAAAATATTACTGTGTCTATTTCACTGCAAACCAAGGCTATCAGGAGTTAGTTTAGAGTCCCCAGGAGTGGAATGTATTTCCCAAGTTCCGGAAAATCGAGAAGACGTTGGTCAAAATCACGATGCGCGTAAGACCTTCTCGGCTACTCTTTCAGTCTTAAAGTGAAGTGGGGCTATATTTCGTTCCCGAAGCTCCAAAGTGGGCGTTCAAAAAGTTATGCTGTGCGCATTTCAGTGCAAACGAAGGCCATCCGGAGTTAGTTTAGAGTCCCGCGGACTGGAAAATATCCCAAAAGTTGCGTGAAATCGAGCTGAACTTGGTCTAACTCACGATGCGCGTGAGGCTGTCTCGGCTACTATTTCAGTCTGAAAGTGAAGTGGGATTCTATTTCGGCCCAGAAGCTACAAAGAGAGTGGTCAAAAAGCTTTCCTTTGTCCATTTCACTGAAAACCAAGGCCATCAGGAGTTAGTTTAGAGTCCCCGGGAGTGGAATGTATTTCCCAAGTTCCGGAAAATCGAGAAGACGTTGGTCAAAATCACGATGCGCGTAAGACCTTCTCGGCTACTCTTTCAGTCTTAAAGTGAAGTGGGGCTATATTTCGGCCCAGAAGCTCAAAAGTGAGCGTTCAAAAAGTTATGCTGTATCCATTTCACTGCAAACCAAGGCCATCAGGGGTTACTTAAGAGTCCTCGGGACTGGAAAATATCCCCCAAGTTCCGGTAAATCGAGCCGAAGTTGGTCCAAATCACGATGTGCGTAAGGTGGTCTCGGCTACTCCTTCAGTCTTAAAGTGAAGTGGGGCAATATTTCGGCCCAGAAGCTCGAAAGTGAGTGTTTAAAAAGTTTTGCTCTGTCACTTTCAGTGCAAACCAAGGCCATCAGAAGTTAGTTTAGAGTCCCCGGGACTGGAGAATATCCCCCAAGTCCCGGGAAATCGAGCCGAAGTTGATCAAATTCATGATGCGCGTAACGTGGTCTCGGCTACCGTGTCAGTCCTAAAGTGAAGTGTGGCTATATTTCGGCCCACAAGCTAGAAAGTGAGCGTTCAAAAAGTTTTATTGTGTCCATTTTACTTCAAAACAAGGCCATCAGGACTTAGTTTAGCGTCCAAGGGACTGGAAAATATCCCCCAAGCTCCGGGAAATCCATTCGAAGTTCGTCAAAATCACGATGCGCGTAAGGCGGTCTCATCTACTCTTTCAGTCTTAAAGTAAAGTGGGGATATATTTCTGCCCAGAAGCTCCAAAGTTGTGCTCTGTCCCTTTCACTGAAAACCAAGGCCATCAGGAGTTACTTTAGAGTCCCTTTGACTGGAATATATCCTCCAAGTTTCGGGAAATAAAGGCGAAATTGGTCAAAACCACGATTCGCTCAAGACGGTCTCGCCTACTCTTTCAGTCTTAAAGTAAAATGGGGCTCTATTTCGGCCCAGAAGCTCGAGAGTGAGCGTTCAAAAACTTTCGCTGTGTCCATTTCACTGCAAACCAAGACAAGCAAGAGTTAGTTGAGAGTCCCCGGGACTGGAAAATATCCCCCATGTTCCGGGAAATCCACCCGAAGTTTGTCAAAATCACGATGCGCGTAAGGCGGTCTCGGCTACTCTTTCAGTGTTAAAGTAATGGGGGGCTATATTTTGGCCCAGAAGCTCGAAATTGAGCGTTCAAAAAGTTTTGCTGGGTCCAGTTTACTGCAAACCGAGGCCATCAGGTATTAGTTTAAAGTCCTCACAACTGGAATATATCCCCTTAGCTCCGACAAATCGAGCCGAAGTTGCTCAAAATCACGATGCACGTAAGGCGGTCTCCGCTACTCTTTCAGTCTTCAAGTGAAGTGGGGTTCTATTTCTGTCCAGAAGCCCGAAAGTATGCGTTCAAAACCTTTTTCTGTTTCCGTTTCACTGCAAACCAAGACCAGCACGAGTTAGTTTAGAGTCCCCGGGACTGGAAAATATTTCGCAAGTTCCGGGAAATCGAGCCGAAGTTGATCAAAATCACGATGCGCGAAACGTGGTCTCGGCTACTGTTTCAGTCTTAAAGTGAAGTATGGCTATATTTTGGCCCACAACCTCGTAAGTGAGCGTTCAAAAAGCTTTGCTGTGTCCATTTCACTGCAAAACAAGGACATCGGCACCTAGTTTAGCGTCCAGGGGACTGGAAAATATCGCCCAAGTTACGGGAAATCCACCCGAAGGTAGTCAAAATCACGATGCGCTTAAGGGGGTCTCGGCTACTCTTTCAGTATTAAAGTAAAGTGGGCTATATTTCGGCCCAGAAGCTTGAAGGTGAGCGCTCAAAAAGTTTTGCTGTCTCTATTTCACTGCAAACCAAGGCCATCAAGAGTTAGTTTAGAGTCCCTGGGACTGGAAAATATCCCCCAAGTTCCGGAATATCGACCCGAAGTTGGTCGAAATCACGATGCACGCACGCCGGTCTCGGGTACTCTTTAAGTCGTAAGTGATGTGGGACTATATTTCGGCCTAGAAGCTCGAAAGTGTGCGTTCAAAAACTTGTGCTGTGTGAATTTCACTGCAAACCATGGCTATCAGGAGTTAGTTTAGAGTCCCCGGGACTGGAAAATATTCCCCAAGTTCCAGGAAAGCGAGCAGAAGTTGATCAATATCACGATGCGCGTAACGCGGTCTCGCCTACTGTTTCAGTCTTAAAGTGAAGTGTGGCTATATTTAGGCCCACATGCTCGAAAGTGCGCGTTCGAAAAGTTTTGCTGTGTCCATTTCACTGCAAACCAAGGCCATCAGGAGTTAGTATAGGGTCCCTGGGACTGGAAAATATTCTCCAAGTTCCAGGAAATGGCGCCGAAGTTGATGAAAATTACGATGCGCGTAACGGGCTCTCGGCTATTCTTTCAGTCTTAAATTTAAGTAGGGCTATATTTCGGCCCTGAAGCTCGAAGGTGAGCGTTGAGAATGTTTTGCTGTGTTCATTAAACTGCAAACCAAGGTCATCGGGAGTTAGTTTAGCGTCCCCGCGACTTGAAATTATTCGCCAACTTCCGGGAAATCGAGCAAAAGTGGCCCAAAATCACGATGCGCGTAAGGCGGTCTCGGCTACTCTTTCAGTCTTAAAATTAAGGGGGACTATATTTACATTTAGAAGCTCGAGACCGGGCGTGCGCTGATTTTACCTGTGTCCATTTCACTGACATCTTAGGCCATCAGGAGTTAGTTTAGAGTCCTTGGGACTGGAAAATATTTCCCAAATTCTGGCAGATCGAGCCAAAGTTGCTCAAAATCACGATGCGCGTAAGGCGGTCTCGGCTACTCTTTCAGTCTTAAAATGAAGTAGGGCTATATTTCGGCCTACAATCTCAACACCGAGCGTGCGCTCCTTTTGCCTGTGTACATATCACTAAAAACTAAGTTCATCAGGAGTTAGCATAGAGTCCTCGGGACTGGAAAATATTGCCCGAATTCCGGCAAATCGAGCCAAAGATGCTGAAAATCACGATACGCGTAAGGCGGTCTCGGCTACTCGTTTACTCCGAAAATGAAGTGGGGCTATATTTCGGTTCTACAAGCTCGACACCGAGCGTGCTCTCCTTTTACCTGTGTCCATTTCACTAAGAACTAAGTCCATCAGGAGATAGTTTAGAATCCTGGAGACTGGAAGCTATCCTCCAAGTTTCGGCAAATTGAGCCATACTTTCTTAAAATTACGATAAGCCTAGGGCAGTTTCGTTTACTCTTTCAGTCTTAAAATGAACTGGGGCTACATTTCGGCCTAGAAGCTCGACACCGAGCGTGCGCTCCTGTTACCTGTGACCATTTGACTGAAAACTAAGGCCATCAAGAGTTAGGGTAGAGTCCCCGGGACTGGAAAATATCCCCCAAGTTTTGGCAGATCGAGCCATAGTGGCTAAAAATTTCGATGCGCTTAAGGGGGTTTCGTGTACACTTTCAGTCTTAAAATAAAGTGGGGCTACCTTTCGGCCTACAACCTGGAAACCTAGCGTGCGCCCCTTTTACCTGTGTCCATTTCACTAAAAACCAAGGCATTCAGGAGTTAGTTTAGAGCTTCCGGGACTGCAAAATATCCCCCAAGTCCCAGGAAATCAAGCCGAAGCTCGACAAAATTACCATGCGCGTAAGGCGGTCCCGGCTACTCTTTCAGTCTTAAAGTGAAGTGGGGCTATATTTCGGCCCAGAAGCTCGAAAGTGAACGTTCAAAGAGTTTGGCTGTGTCCATTTCACTGAAAACCAAGGCCATCAGGAATTAGTTTAGAGTGCCCGGGACTGGGAATGATCTCCCAAGTTCCGGGAAATCGAGCCGAAGTAGCCCAAAATCACGATGCGCGTAAGGCGGTCTCGGCTAGTCTTTCAGTGTTAAAGTGAAGTAGGGCTATGCTTCGGCCAAGAAGCTCAAAAGTAAGCGTTCAAAAAGTTGTGCTGTGTCCATTTCACTGCTAACCAAGGCAATCAGGAGTTAGTTTAGAGTTCCCGGTAGCGGAAAATATTCCCCATTTCCCGGGAAATCCAGCCAAAGTTGGTCACAATCACGATGCGCGTAAGGCGGTCCCGGTTACTCTTTCATTCTTAAAGTGAACTGGGGCAATATTTCCGCCCAGAAGCTCGAAAGTGAGCGTTCAAAAAGTTGTGCTGTGTCCATTTCACTCCAGAGCAAGGCCATCAGGAGTTACTTTAGAGTCCGCGGGACTGGAAAATATCCCCCAAGTTGCGCGAAATCGAGCCGAAGTTGGTCAAAATTACGATGGGCGTAAGGCGGTCTCGGCTACTCTTTCACTCTTAAAGTGAAGTGGAGCTATATTTCGGCCCAGAAGCTCAAAAGTGAGCGTTCAAAAAGTTTTGCTGTGTCCATTTTACTACAGACCAAGGACGTCGGGGGTCAGTTTAGAGTCCGCGGGACTGGAAAATATCCCCCAAGTTCCGGGAAATTTAACCGAAGTTGGTCAAAATCACGACGCGCGTACGGCGGTCTCGGCTACTCTTTCAGTCTTAAAGTGAAGTGGGGCAATATTTCGGCCAAGAAGGTCGAAACTGAGTTTTTAAAAAGTTTTGCTGTGTCCCTTTCACTGCAAAACAAGGCCATCACGACTTAGTTTAGGGTCCAAGGGACTGGAAATATCCCCCAAGTTACGGGAAATCCACCCGAAGGTAGTCAAAATCACGATGCGCTTAAGGGGGTCTCGGCTACTCTTTCAGTCTTAAGGTAAAGTGGGCTTAGATTTAACTCCAGAAGCTCGAAAGTAAGGGTCAAAAATTTTTGTCTCTATTTCACTCACATCTTAGACAATCAGGAGTGAGTTTAGAGACTTTGGAACTGGAAAATATCTCCTAAGTTTCGCCTGATGGAGCCGAAGATCCTCAAAATCACAATGCGCGTAAGGCGCTCCCGCCTACTCTTTCAGTCTTGAAAAGAAGTAGGGCTATATTTCGGCCAGCAAGCGCGAAAGTGCGCGTTCAAAAAGTGTTCCTGTGTCCATTTCACTGGAAACCAAGGCCATCAGGAGTTATTTTAGAGTCCCCGGGACTGGAAAATATCCGCCTATTTGCGGGAAATCCACCCGAAGTATCCCAAAATCACGATGCGCGTAAGGCGGTCTCGGCTACTCTTTCAATCTTAAAGTTAAGTGGGGCTATATTTCGACCATTAAGCTCGAAAGTGAGCGTTTAAAAAGTTTTGCTGTGTTCATTTAACTGCAAACTAAAGTCATCGGAAGTTAGTTTAGCTTCCCCGGGAATTGAAAATATTCGCCACGTTCTTGGAAATCGAGCCGAAGTTGGTCAAAATTACGATGCGCGTAAGGCGGTCTCGGCTACTCTTTCAGTCTTAAAGTGAAGTAGGGCTATATTTCGGCCGAGAAGCTGGAAAGTGAGCGTCCAAAAAAATGTGCTGTGTCCATTTCACTGTAAACCAAGGCCGTCAGCAGTTAGCTTAGAGTCCCCGAGACTGGAATATATCCCCGAAGTTCCGGGAAATCGAACGGAAGTTGGTCAAAATCACTATGCGCGTAAGACGGTCTCGGCTACTCTTTCAGTCTTAAAGTAAAGTGGGGCTATATTTCGGCCCAGAAGCTCGAAAGTGACCCTTTCAAAAGTTACGCTTTCTGCATTTAAGTGCAAACCAAGGCCATCAGGAGTAAGTTTAAAGTCCCCCGGACTGGAAAATATCGCCAAAATTCTAGAAAATCGAGCGGAAGTTGCTCAAAATCACGATGCGCGTAAGGCGGTCTCGCCTAATCTTTCAGTCTTAAAGTGAAGTGGCGCTATATTTCATCCCAGAAGCTCGAAAATAAGCGTTCAAAAAGTGTTACTGTGTTCCTTTCACTAAAAACCAAGGCAATCAGGAGTTAGTTTAGACTCCTCGGGACTGGAAAATATCGCCTAAGTTCGGGGAAATCGAGCCGAAGTTTGTCAAAATCACGATGCGCGTAAAGCAGTCTCGGCTACTCTTTTAGTCTTAAAGTGACGTGGCTGTATATTTCGGCCCAGAACCTCGAAAGTGAGCGTTCAAAAAGTTTTGCTCTCTCAATTTAACTGAAAACCAAGGCCATCATCAGTTAGTTTCGAGTCCACGGGACTGGAAAATATCCCTTAAGTTCTGGCAACTCAAGCCGAAGTTGGTCAAAATCACGATGCGCCTAAGGCGGCCTCGGCTACTCTTTCAGGCTTAAAGTGAAGTGGGGCTATATTTCGGCCCAGAAGCTCGAAACTGAGCGCTGCAAAAAATTTGCTGTGTCCATTTCACTGCAAACCAAGGCCATCAGCAGTTAGTTTAGAGTCCCCGGGACTGCAATATATCCCAAGTTCCGGAAAATCGAGAAGACGTTAGTCAAAATCACGATGCGCGCAAGACGGTCTTGGCTAGTCTTTCAGTCTTAAAGTGAAGTGGGGCTATATTTCGGCCCAGAAGCTCAAAAGTGAGCTTCAAAAAGTATTGGTGTATCCATTTCAATGCAAACGAAGGGCATCAGGGGTTACTAAAGAGTCTTCGGGACTGAAAAATATCCCCCAAGTTCAGGGAAATTTAGCCGAACTTGGTCAAAATCACGGTGCGCGTTAGGCGGTCTCGCTTACTGTTTCAGTCGTAAAGTGAAGTGAGGCTTTATTCTTGCCCAGGATCTTGAAAGTGAGCGTTCAAAAAGTTTCCCTGTGTTTATTTCACTGCAAACCAAAGCCATCAGGAGCTAGTTTAGAGTCCCCGGGACTGGAAAATATCCCCCAACTTCCGGGAAATCGAGCCGAAGTTGGTCAAAATCACGATTTGCGTAAGGTAGTCTCGGCTACTCTTTCAGTCTTAAAGTGAAGTGGGGCTATATTTCGGGCAAAAAGCCCGAAAGTGAGCGTTCGAAAAGTTTTGCTGTGTTCATTTCACTGCAAACCAAGGCCATCAGCAGTTAGTTTAGAGTCCCCGGGACTGCAATATATCCCAAGGTCCGGAAAATCGAGAAGACGTTAGTCAAAATCACGATGCGCGCAAGACGGTCTTGGCTAGTCTTTCAGTCTTAAAGTGAAGTGGGGCTATATTTCGGCCCAGAAGCTCAAAAGTGAGCTTCAAAAAGTATTGGTGTATCCATTTCAATGCAAACGAAGGGCATCAGGGGTTACTAAAGAGTCTTCGGGACTGAAAAATATCCCCCAAGTTCAGGGAAATTTAGCCGAACTTGGTCAAAATCACGGTGCGCGTTAGGCGGTCTCGCTTACTGTTTCAGTCGTAAAGTGAAGTGAGGCTTTATTCTTGCCCAGGATCTTGAAAGTGAGCGTTCAAAAAGTTTCCCTGTGTTTATTTCACTGCAAACCAAAGCCATCAGGAGCTAGTTTAGAGTCCCCGGGACTGGAAAATATCCCCCAACTTCCGGGAAATCGAGCCGAAGTTGGTCAAAATCACGATTTGCGTAAGGTAGTCTCGGCTACTCTTTCAGTCTTAAAGTGAAGTGGGGCTATATTTCGGGCAAAAAGCCCGAAAGTGAGCGTTCGAAAAGTTTTGCTGTGTTCATTTCACTGCAAACCAAGGCCATCAGGAGTTAGCTTAGCGTCCCCGGGACAAGAAATTATGCCCCAAGACCAGGGAAATTGAGCCGAGGTTGGTCAAAATCACGATGCCCCTAAAGTGGTCTCGGCTACTCATTCTGTCTTAAAGTGAAGTGGGGCTATATTTCGGGCCACAAGCCCGAAAGTGAGCGTTCAAAAACTTTTGCTGTGTCCATTTCACTGCAAACCAAGGCCATCAGGGGTTAGTTTAGAGTCCCCGAGACTGAAAAATATTGCCCAAGTTCCGCGGAATCGAACGGAAGTTGATCAAAATCACGATGCGCGAAATGCGGTATCGGCTACGGTCTCAGTCTTAAAGTGAAGTGGGGCTATATTTCGGCCCAGAAGCCCGAAAGTGAGCGTTCAAAGAGTTTTGCTGTGTTCTTTGACTGAAAAACAAGGCCATCACGAGTTAGTTTAGCATCCCTGGGACTGGAAAATATTCCCCAAGTTCCGGTAAATCGAGCTGAAGTTGGTGAAAATCACGATGCTCCCAAAGCGGTCTCGGCTACCCTTTCAGTCTTAAAGTGAAGTGGCGCTATATTTCTCTCCAGAAGCTCGAAAGTGAGCGTTCAAAAACTTTTGCTGTGTGCATTTCACTGCAAACCAAAGCTATCGAAGGTTAGTTTAGGGTCCCCGGGACTGGAAAATATTCCCCAAGTTCCGGGAAAGAGAGCCGAAGTTGATCAAAATCACGATGCGCGAAATGCGGTCTCGGCTACTCTTTCAGTCTTAAAGTAAACTGTGGCTATATTTCGGGCCACAAGCTCGAAAGTGAGCGTTCAAAAAGCTTTGCTGTGTCCATTTCACTGCAAAGCAAGGCCATCAGGACTTAGTTTAGTGTCCAAGGGACTGCAAAATGTTCCCCAAGTTCCGGGAGATCCACCCGAGGTTTGTCAAAATTACGATGCGCGTAAGGTGGTCTCGGTTACTCTTTAAGTCTTAAAGTAAAGTGGGGCTTTATTTTGGCCAGGAAGCTCGAAGGTGAGCGTTCAAAAAGTTTTGCTTTGTCCATTTCACTGCAAACCAAGGCCATCAGGAGTTAGTTCAGAGTTCCTGGGACTGGAAAATATCCCCCAATTTCCGGAATATCGACCCGAAGTTTGTCAAACTCACAATGCGAGCAAGGCGGTCTCCGCTACTCTTTCAGTCTTAAGTGAAGTGGGGCTATATTTCGGCCCAGAATCTCGAAAGTGTGCTTTCAAAAAATTGTGCTGTGTCCATTTCAATGGAAACCAAGGCCATCAGAAGTTAGTTTAGAGTCCCCGGGACTACAAAATATCCCCCAAGTCCCGGGAATCTGAGCCGAAGTTGACCAAGTTCATGATGCGCGTAACGTGGTCTCGGCTACTGTTTCAGTCTTAAAGTCAAGTGTGCCTATATTTCGGCCCACAAGCTAGAAAGTGAGCGTTCAAAAAGTTTTGCTGTGTCCATTTCACTTCAAAACAAGGCAATCAGGACTTAGTTTAGCGTCCAAGGGACTGGAAAATATCCCCCAAGTTTCGGGAAATCCATTCGAAGTTCGTCAAAATTACGATATACGTAAGGCGGTTTCGGCTACTCTTTCAGTCTTAAAGTAAAGTCGGGCTATAATTCTGTCCAGAAGCTCGAAAGTGAGCGTTCAAAAAGTTTTGCTGTGTGCATTTCACTGCAAACCAAAGCTATCAAAAGTTAGTTTAGGGTCCCCGGGACTGGAAAATATTCCCCAAGTTCCGGGAAAGCGAGCCGAAGTTGATCAAAATCACGATGCGCGAAATGCGGTCTCGGCTACTGTTTCAGTCTTAAAGTAAAGTGTGGCTATATTTCGGCCCACAAGCTCGAAAGTGAGCGTTCAAAAAGTTTTGCTCTGTCCATTTCAATGCAAACCAAGGCAATCAGGAGTTAGTTTAGAGTCCCCGGGACTGGAAAATATCCCCCAAGCCCAGAGAAATCGATCCGAAAATGGTCAAAATCACGATGCGCGTAAGGCGATCTCGGCTACTCTTTCAGTCTTAAAGTGAAGTGGGGCTATATTTCGGCCCACAAGCTCCAAAGTGGGCGTTCGAAAGGTTATGCCCTGCGCTTTTCAGTGCAAACCAAGGCCATCCGGAGTTAGTTTAGAGTCCCCCGGACTGGAAAATATCCCAAAAGTTGCGTGAGATCGAGCTGAACTTGGTCTAACTCACGATGCAAGTGAGGCGGTCTCGGCTACTCTTGCAGTCTGAAAGTGAAGTGGGATTCTATATGGGCCCAGAAGCTACAAAGAGAGTGTTCAAAAAGCTTTCCTTTGTCCATTTCACTGAAAACCAAGGCCATCAGGAGTTAGTTTAGAGCCCGCGGAAATGGAATATATCCCCTAAGTTCCGGGAAACCGAACCGAAGTTGGTCAAAATCACCATTTTCGGAAAACGCTCTCGGCTACTCTTTCAGTCTTAAAGTAAAGTGGGGTTATATTTCGGTCCAGAAGCTCGAGAGTGAGCGTTCAAAAAGTTTCGCTGTGTCCATTTCACTGAAAACCAAGACAATCAGGAGTTAGGTTAGAGTCCTCGGGACTGGAAAATATCCCCCAAGTTCCGGCAAATCGAGCCGAAGTTGGTCAAAATCACGGTGCGCTTAAGGCGGTGTCGGCTACTCCTTCAGTCTTAAAGTGAAGTGGGGCTCTATTTCGGCCCACAAGCTCAAAGTTAAAAAAAATTACTGTCTCTATTTCACTGCAAACCAAGGCTATCTGGAGTTAGTTTAGAGTCCGCGGGAGTGGAATGTATTTCCCAAGTTCCAAAAAATCGAGAAGACGTTGGTCAAAATCACGATGCGCGTAAGACGGTCTCGGCTACTCTTTCAGTCTTAAAGTGAAGTGGGGCTATATTTCGGCCCAGAAGCTCAAAAGTGAGCGTTCAAAAAGTTTTCCTGTATCCATTTCCATGCAAACCAAGGCCATCAGGGGTTACTTAAGAGTCCTCGGGACTGGAAAATATCCCCCAAGTTTCGGTAAATCGAGCCGAAGTTGGTCAAAATCACGATGTGCGTAAGGTGGTCTCGGCTACTCTTTCAGTCTTAAAGTGAAGTGGGGCAATGTTTCGGCCCAGAGGCTCGAAAGTGAGTGTTTAAAAAGTTTTGCTCTGTCACTTTCAGTGCAAACCAAGGCCATTAGAAATTAGTTTAGAGTCCCCGGGACTGGAGAATATCCCCCAAGTCCCGGGAAATCGAGCCGAAGTTGATCAAATTCATGATGCGCGTAACGTGGTCTAGGCTACTGTGTCAGTCCTAAAGTGCAGTGTGGCTATATATCGGCCCACAAGCTAGAAAGTGAGCGTTCAAAAAGTTTTGTTGTGTCCATTTTACTTCAAAACAAGGCCATTAGGACTTAATTTAGCGTCCAAGGGACTGCAAAATATCCCCCAAGTTCCGGGAAATCCATTCGAAGTTCGTCAAAATTACGATGAGAGTAAGGCGGTCTCATCTACTTTTTCAGTCTTAAAGTGAAGTATGGCTTTATTTCGGCCCACAACCTCGAAAGTGAGCGTTCAAAAAGCTGTGCTGTGTCCATTTTACTGCAGACCAAGGACGTCGGGGGTCAGTTTAGAGTCCCCGGACTGGAAAATATCCCCCAAGTTCCGGGAAATTTAACCGAAGTTGGTCAAAATCATGACGCACGTACGGCGGTTTCGGCTACTCTTTCAGTCTTAAAGTTAAGTGGGGCTATATTCCGACCCATAAGCTCGAAAGTGAGCGTTGAAAAAGTTTTGCTGTGTCCATTTAACTGCAAACTAAGGCCATCGGAAAGTAGTTTAGCTTCCCCGGGAATTGAAAATATTCGCCAGCTTCCGGGAAATCGAGCCGAAGCTGGTCAAAATTACGATGCGCATAAGGCGGTCTCGGCTACTCTTTCAGTCTTAAAGTGAAGTAGGGCTATATTTCGGCCGAGAAGCTCGAAAGTGAGCGTTCAAAAAAATGTGCTGTGTCAGTTTTACTGCAAACCAAGGCCATCAGCAGTTAGTTTAGAGTCCCCGGGACTGGAATATATCCCCGAAGTTCCGGGAAATCGAACGGAAGTTGGTCAAAATCACGATGCGCGTAAGACGGTCTCGGCTACTCTTGCAGTCTTAAAGTAAAGTGGGGCTATATTTCGGCCCAGAAGCTCGAAAGTGACCCTTTAAAAAGTTACGCTTTGTGCATTTAACTTCAAACCAAGGCCATCAGGAGTTAGTTTAAAGTTCCCCGGACTGGAAAATATCCCCCCAGTTCCGGGAAATCGAGCTGAACTTGGTCAAAATCACGATGTTCGTATGGCGGTCTCGGCTACTATTTCAGTCTTAAAGTGAAATACGGTTGTATTTCGGCCCAGAAGCTCGAAACTGAGCGTTCAAAAAGTTTTCCTACGTCCATTTCACTGCAAACCAAGGCCATCAGGAGTTAGTTTAGAGTCCCCGGCACTTGAAAATATCGCCAAAATCCTAGAAACTCGAGCGGAAGTTGCTCAAAATCACGATGCGCGTAAGGCGGTCTCGCCTACTCTTTTAGTCTTAAAGTGAAGTGGGGCTATATTTCATCCCAGAAGCTCGAAGATAAGCGTTAAAAAAGTGTTACCTTGTTCATTTCACTGCAAACCAAGGCCATCACGAGTTAGTTTAGACTCTTCGGGACTCGAAAATATGGCCCAACCTCGGGGAAATCGAGCCGAATTTTTTGTCAAAATCATGATGCGCGTAAGGCGGTCTCGGGTGCTCTTTCATTCTTAAAGTGAACTGGGGCTTAATTTCGGCCGAGAAGCTAGAAAGTGAAAGTTCAAAACGTTTTGCTGTGTTCATTTCACTGCAAACCAAGGCCATCAGCAATTAGTTTAGACTCCTCGGGACTGCAAAAT